>NW_011889006.1:1349674-1357837 GCF_000151845.1 Pteropus vampyrus
CTGGGGCGCTCGCCGTCCCAACTCGCCGCAGCCGCGAGCGAGCGGGCGCCCGGCTCTGGTCGGTGGCGAAGGCGCTGCTGAGACAGACACCGGAGCGGGACGCGGTGCGGGAAAAGGAGCCGAGGCGCGCAAGCCTGGCGCTGCCCTCCCGCCGAGAGAGAGCCGCGAAGGGGTGCAGATAACGCCCTGCGCCTCCGCCTGCCCTGTCTCCCCGCAGAGGGGCGTGCTAATGCTGCTGCTCCCACCTGAGAGCTGGCACGACCCGCCGCCGGGAAGAACCTAACATATCCCCGGTCAGAGAGACTTTTCCCTCAGGCCCGCAGAAAAGGCGCTGCTCCATCCCCTCCCTTGCGGGCATTAGGAAAGCAGGGCCAGCCCCGAGGGGAGACCCTCCAACCCCGAGAACTCCAGTCCGCCGGCCTTCCTCCAGGAGCTCTGAGAATGGGAGCCCATCAGAGGCCACCTCCTCGAGCCCCGGGGTTCCCGCCGCAGCCCGCGTCCCAGAGGCCGAAGGGCACGGTCCCCTTAACCGGGTCCCCGCGGGCCACAACTCACCGCGCGCGGGCGAGGTCTGCGCCGCGCGGAGGGGTCGGTGGATCTCCCGCCCGCCCCGGGGACGCAGGGAGGCGGCGACTGGAAGCTGGTTCTTGCGGTGCCCAGAGCCCGGGCCGCGGCAGGCGGCGCTGACGCTGCGGACCAAGCCGGGCGCGGGGCCGCCCGGAGTCCTGGACGCTGCTAGGATGAGCTGGTGGCCGCTCGGCTGCAACCGCCTGCAAGCGCGCGACGTTCGGTGGCTGCTTTAGCTAGAGCGAACGAGCAAGCTGGGGAGCCGTGGCAAGCCCTACTCCGGCAGCCACGGAGCCCCGCGTCCGAGCCGGAGAGTGCGGGCGAGGCGACTCCGGGAAGCGGGATTCAGCCGAGGGCTCCGAGCTGGAACGGCAGCCGACCAGTGAGCGCAGCCTGCCGAGGTGCGGGCGCCGCGGCAGCGGCAGCAGGAAAAAAATGAGAGCGAGCGAGCGAGAGAGCGAGAGACAGGGAGAGCGAGGCAGACGCGGAGAGGGAGGCTGCGGGAGGGGCTGGAGCGCTGGGAGCACAAAGGGGCGAGGGGACCGCAGCCGCTCAGCCCGGCGCCTGCGGCCGCAGCCGCACTCGGGAAGGCGCCAGCCCAGCCCCGCAAGTTTGCGCTGCAAGTGCGGGCCGAGCGCGCTGCGCTTCCGCCGGCCTTTTAAAGAGAGAGCACCCGGGAGCCCGCCCCACCCCCCCACCCCGACCCGCACCTCCACTGCCGGAAGCCTGGGGTTCTCAGAGAGCCCCGCCACCCTCCACACCCGCCCCGCCGTCTGCTCCCACTCCCGCCGCGCCCCACCGGCGCCCTCTGCTGGAAGCCCCTTTTCTCCCTTCTTCCCGCCGTGCTGGTGTCAGCTGGTTCATCGACCCCCAGGACTCTTCTTGACCCCAAAAGTCAAGAGTCAGGAACACAGCCTCCCGGCACACACCCTGAAAAGTACAGCAAAACACAACGATGGAAAGGGGTTGCGCTCCTCCCCACTCCCTTGCGTCAGTAAAACCCAAAGCCGCAGGGCCGCTTCTCACACATCTGCAAAGAACAGTGGCGTGTGCCCCCATGTGGCATGTTCATTTGCACGCCCCACTCCTCCTGGTTCGAGCATATAACACGGGGGTAAACTGAGGCCCAGTGAGGCGATTCCATTTGCTCCTGGTCACACAGCTTATGGGAGCCCCTTCCTACTGAGGCTCCCTCTACCCCAGAGCCTTACCAGGCTAGGGGAACCCCCACCCCATGGCCCATAGCTCACTAGTCTCCCTCAGCCTACTTTGCAAAGTGTAACAGGTGGCCTGGCCAGCAGGCTGGAGCAAACCTGGGAAGAATCTTTCAGCCAGGGAGAAGCTGGAGCCCCAGCTCACCTCCTTCCCAGAGGGCTGTGAAAAATCCCAGGAGAGGGTTGGTCTTAGAGGCAGGCAGGGGAGGAAAAGATGGAGGGAGCCATGTGGCCCTTTTAGGATTGCAAGAGCATCTTGTCCCAGACTACAGAAATGGCTTCAATTAGAGCTGTGATGTGTGATTGTCCTTGTCCCAGGGAGGGTGTTCAGCACAATGCCAAGGAGCTGGGGAGAGAGAGCGGCTGGCCAGTGGCCTCCCCATCCATGCCTCAGCCCTCCTGGCTGACCTGCAGAGTGCTACCTGGTGCTCAGTTGTGCCCAGGCCTGAGGGAGCTCAGCTCCCCCTCACAGCCCAACCCCTAATTTCCATGGGTAACCCCCTTATAGGTCAAGAGAATGTCTAGGGGTTCTGGGAATAGCAAGGCCTGATCTTCCCCCTACTGGTCTGCCCTGTCTCCCTCCATGCCTCTTATCCAACACCTTTGCCCCTTCCCAAAGACCCACTCAGGTGCCCCCTCCCCCAGAACTCCAGATTTAATGGTAGGCCAGAACCACATCTTGTTCACCATATTTCATCCAGTGTTTGGCACCTTGCCTGGCCCATAGGGTGAGCTCAATGAATACTTGGCAAATGAATAAATGTTGATAAAGCACGAACTCTCTTTGCTGTCACATGTAATGGCCCCAAATACATATCTCATTTACCCAGTCAAACTGAAGTCTCTGATGGAAGGGCCTAGATCATGCATTTATTCATGTCTTTTTTTATGCAACCAGCCCTGGCTGAGATCTTGCTCCGTTCCCAGCCCTGGAATATACAAATGACTGAACATCACCCTGTCCTTGAGAAGTGCATCCCCGTGACCATGCGCACCTCAGCACAACACATTTTAAAGAGGCATAAGCGAAGGCCACAAAAATTCCTGCCGTCCGATGGCTCTGTCCAGACAAGTATGCACTGCTCTGGGCTTGCAGAAAACTCAAGTCACTCCTGGAGAGGCCGTGTCCTTGGGGAACAGCCTGTCTGGGTTCAAACTGAACCCCACTCAAGCTGGAGTCTTCTTGCCCGGGATCCCTCAGTCTCCTACCTGTAGGACAAGGACCATAATGCTGACCTTAGAGAAGGGCTACCAGGGTGGCGTGTAAGAAGCCACCCAGTTGAGGGGGTGCTGGGAGGATCAAATTCAGCATGCCTTGGGCTTGACAAGTGACACTCCTCTCTTGAGGCTATGTCTGCCCAAAAGATGGGGGTCCTTTGTTTGATTCATGCAAAGTTACCATAAGGGCTAACTCTTGGGTCCTATGGGGAAGGCAATCATGAAAAGGAAATGAAATAATGTATGCACTGCACCCAGTCCTGTGTTTAGGTGCTCACATGTGGGAGCCACTGCAATTCTTACACGGAATATAGCTCTCAATATCTTTTTACTGAATATCCTTTTGTTGAATGAATGAATGAATGAATGAATGAATGAAACTGAAAAATAATGGGCCACGGTCTATTGAGAGCCAAAACTAATCCAGTCACTCTCCCCACACCCTGCCCCTCAGTGTTCCCTTCACTCTGGCCATAATTATCCTGTCCCCCACCCCCAACCAGCTGTGTTGCAGAAGGCTGGGCAGGCTATATTTTTCAGGGGTTAAAAAAAGAAACACTGTTGGCTGGCAGATGGCTGAGTTTGTGGACTCGTCCAGTTTGAAGGTTTCCAGCTTGAGGCCTAGCTCTTCTGGGCAGCCATCCTGGGGCATCCCAGGCCTCCCAGCCCCAGAGTTGTCAGCCACCGTGCCCTCCCCTCTGATCCAGCTGGGACACCCTCTTGCTGACTGTAGCTGACTGGATTTATCATGGAGACAAACACACAGAGACACACACAAACTCACACACACAAACACACAGATACACACATTCACATACCTGGAGACACATTCAGACACACATGCACAGAGACATCCATATATGTACACACATACACAGACGTGCATACACAGAGACCTTTAGACACGGACATAAACATAGACACACGAGCAGACACACATACCTCGAGTAATTTTAATTGGTGTCCCTTGTCTTGTGAGAGCCAGGGACATTGTGTGGAACAAGGGAGCTACAGAACCACGTCTTGGGGAGAAGAGTTATCAGAAATGATGTCAAGGAGTCATGAAGCAAGGGCGCAGTCCTGGGCCAGCTGGTTCAAGGGCCTGAATTCCAAACTGCCCTTTTCAGCAAGCCGTCCCCCACTTCAGAGCTGTGCTCTAACTGGGAGGAGGGCACAGGGCTGCAAGCAGGAGGCCAAGTCCTCTGTGCTAAGGCTGTGTGACCTGGGGGAGTCTCCCGGCCTCTCTGAGTATTGGTTTCCCCATAGGTGAGATGGGGGGCTGGGCTGAGGTCTCTCTAAGGACTCTGGGATTCAAGACTCTGCCTTGAGTCTCATCCCGAAACCTTTAAAGGAAGCAGGTTGGTCATTCTAATCCACCATTCCCACGTGCACAGGTTTGCCCAGAGAAGAGGAGACACCATCTCAACACTGGGAAGGACGGGGAGCCTTGAAGGAGGAGAGAAAGAAGCACATAGTCCTAGAGAAAATAATAATACAAAGTCTTGCGCCTGTGCTTCATATCTTGGTGTCCTGGAAGTTCTTCCTGAGATCTGACCTCGCTCCCTCCTACTATAGCAAGGTCTTTCTTCTGCGCTTATTCTGGTCTCCATAGTAAGGGAAAACAACTTGTCTGCCTCTTCCCACCCACTGCGTTGGCAACTCAAGCCCACCAAGCTGCTTCTATGACTTCTCCATTTCAAAAGAATCCTAATAGGAGAAGGCAATTGTCTTTGAAAATCCTGAAGTTTAGAATGTGTTGAAATATATCAAAGCGAACATGAAGGTGCAGGTGCAGAAGAGAGGCTGGCAGGCCTGGAACACCTGATAAATGACCCCCATATTGAGCAGACCTAGCCACTGCCTAATGGGTGTCTGATGGGTTTTAATTTTGGTTTCCCCTAAACCAGGCTATTAAGTGGAAATGCCCCTGAAGGGGGAGTTTATTTAAATAACTGTCCCCTGGCAGGACATTTCCAATATGAAGAGCTGATAAGAGAGAATGGAATGGCCTCAGGCTCTCCAGAGAGCCCTAAGCCACCTGCAGACATGGAGTTAAAGACTGCAGGGCCAGAGGCTGAGGCCCCCAGGGGTTAAGAACCCTGGAGTGAGTCCCTGGATCACCGCAGTCCTTCTCCTTTGACCCATGGAAATATTGAGTCTCAAGGACATGGGAACTCTGGAATTCCCCCAGCCCAGGCTCTGGGACACACTGAAACTAGGTGAGTGACCCCCTCCTCCGGACAGCCCTGACACCCCCAGCAGAGGAGAGACCCCAGAATCTGCTCTTTCCTCAGGCCAGTATAAGTCCAATTAATAGGAAGCCTCCTACATCCCCAGAGATTTTCTCAAGCCATTGGCTTGACTACAATCCACCGTTCACTGTTCCAAAATCCAAAATGCTGTGAAAACCACAAGTTTACCCATAAATTTTCTACAGACTCATTTAGCAGCAAAAGCTGACGTGAAAAGAAGTCACTGTCACTACCTAGCTCCCTTGGTGAGAGATCCTCTGTTTCACTGCAGGAATGAAAGCTAGCCGACTTGTTATGGGGGATATTGCCCAAGACTCCTGAGAGTGTTGTATAATGTGTAATATTTGCACCATATTAGCTTTTTAAAGTCCAAAAATATCTGGCCCCAGGGGTTTATGCAGCTGTACCCATCCCATTTGGGCCAAGGGCTTGCCAGAGTACCCAGCACAATCTTATCTATACCCTCCTGCCCACCCGGCAAATAGAAAGAGGAGAAAGGCTGGATAGAGTGGAAAGAGCAGATCTTGAACACAGTTTTGCTACACTCAAGTGCACAGGACGAGATGCAGAAGGATTTAGGCTAGAAGAGACTTAACACATGCTGCCGGACGAGGGGTTAAAGGCAAGATGGGGGTCTCTGTCTCTTCCGCCTGCATGGAGATCAAGGCAGCTGAGAAGGAGGGAACATTCACCAAGTCGGTGGGCAAAAGAGGAGCTGTGGGTGCAGCTCAAGCCCACCAAGAAACCTTAGCTTCTTCTTCCGTCTGTTCTGGAGCTTCCTGGTCTGAAAAAATGATGCTTCCACTTCTCTTCCTCAGCCTCAGTTTCTCCACCTAGAGGGCTGAAGGAGAAGATATGAGGAAGGAAAAGTAAAGGAGACACCAGTGCTGCCTCAGCTCAAAGGCAGTCAGGAAGGGAGGGGCAGCCGAGGCCTCTTTCACTTAGACCCTGACAGAGGAGCGGGATTTAGAAGAGCCCAGAGCCCAAAGGAGTGTGGGATGCACCACCAAATGGAGCGTCTACCCCTCTGAGGGCTGAGACTGTGCCAAGCATGCAGCAGATGCTCAATAAATGTTCGCTTGTTAAACCAATGAACGACTGACCACCACTCCCCACCCAGAGAAAAGGAGGCATCCTCCTCTCCTCCTTGATTTCCACTATCTCTTCCTCCTCCTCTCCCCCCTTCCCCCGCTCTTTTTTCTTAAGAATTCGAATTTTCCAGCCTCTTTGTCATGCTGCAATTTAAAACTACTTATCATCTCTCTCTCTCTCTCTACCTGTCCAGGGGCTGTCAGTTGCAAGCCAAATGTCATTAGAATGGATGTCACAAGCCAGGATGTCAAAATACAATTAACATTTAAAAGCCCCTCCCTCCCTGCCTGTGCCTCAAGGCTAGCCTGCTCCTTCTGCTGAGTGGCAGGGCTCTGAGTGCCAAGGGAGCAGCCAGGTGCCACACACAAAAGGGGACGCAGTCCAGCTGCCATGAGAGGAGACCTGCAGGGCTGGGGGGTGCAGGAGGGGAATGGAAACCGGAAAGGGAATGCCTTTGCTGCACCCAGCGGCAGTGCCTTCTCAGGTCTTCTCCAGCTCCCACCAATCCTTTCTCACACGCCCACCGCACTCTTCCCTGATCTCAGTCACACGCTCCACAGACCATCCTGGCCACAGACATTGTCCACAGCAGCACTGTTCTAACAGGCATGTGTCCCACACCACTCACCTACTTTGAGCCTCAGTGACCACCGTCCGCTGTCAAAAGTGGCTGCTGAGGCTACAGCTGCTCCACTTGGAACTGCTTTGCGGATGAAAGTTAAAAATGAGTGAGAAACACCTTCCAAGTGTAAGAGATGCCTATGACTGAAGCCTTAGATTATGTCTGGTGGCTCTTGCCCCCCACGCGGGTCCCAGGCCCTTGAGGCGGGGCACCGCGCAGCCAGGCTGACTTACTGACAGCTGAGCTGGGAATCCAGGGTGGAAAGGGGGCTCTTTCAATCCCCTCACACACACTGCAGTCTAGGTCCTCCTTAGGAACCTCCCAGACAGCACCAGAAGGAAGCCCATTATCCACTCACTTCTAAGGGAGACCCAGACAGATGACAGGACAGAAAGCTGAAAATGACCCCCAAAACCTCCCACTAATGGAGCCTCAGGGAGCGTAGATCCCACTCATGCTGTCTCCAAGGCTTTCCATCTTCGCTGCTGAGGTATCTGCAGCAACTCCCCCAGCCCCCAGAAAACCAGGGAGTCTGGCCTGACTCCAAAAACATCTGACGGTGGGAGTGTCACGGTCAGGTGTTGGGGCTGGGGTCACATCTATAACCCCACACCTACCTCCTCAGTTATCCTGAAAATCTGAGCTGCACTCAGGGTATTCTGCTCCTCTCTAAAGCAGCAGCATTGACACAAACACCCTTCAACCTCCACCTTCACCTCAACCTTCTCTTGCCTCTTGTACCCACAAAAACCTACCCACCACCAGACCCCCAAAGAGGACAAAGCACTGCTGGGAAAGAAAGCCTACATCCGCCAGCTCCTACCCTCGTGGGCTGCATTTTAATAGCATTTGATTGGATCTGATGCGTTTTTAATTCCCTCCTGGGACATCAGAAGGAGGGTAGAAAGAATCTTTAATTCATCAAACTGAAATATTAATAGAACTCCAACCACCTGGAGTGGGGTATGAGGCCCCCACAACTGAAGATGGGAGGGGGACACACAGGTAGGAGCAAGGTGGGAGAGTGGCTGAGGTGGGGGCTGACGGGGCCTCTTGGTGGGGCTGGGTGGTGATGAGTAGAGCCACAGCCATTACCCAGAGGGCTCGGAGCTTCTTATCCACCTGCCCCATGCACCAGCTTCATCCCTGTGTCCCCACACCTGGGCCTCCCCTCAGCTCTCCCTACCTCAGGGCTCTG
>NW_011889006.1:1359347-1371529 GCF_000151845.1 Pteropus vampyrus
CAGAATTCAGGGACATCCAGTTCACTGGTCCACCTTCCCCAGACTGGAAAGGGATAATCTTTTACACAGCAGACCAGCAGCGCCGCCCCGTGGCCGAGCGCTCTCACTGCATGCGCTGGACCGGCCCGGCCCGGAACAAGTTCCGCGCGGATATGAGCCGGACACAGGCATGGGTCTATGTTGCTCGCAGGGCTCCCCGCCTCCTCGTTCCTAAACCCAAAGAGCCGCTGGAATCGAGAGGGTTGTTTTTCACCTGAGCAGATTCTGGGAGGAGGCAGCGGAGGCGGTGGGGGGTCTATTTCAGGGCTGTTTCCCAGCTGGGCCTTCGCCCCCTCAGATTCTGTACACTGCCATGGCTCACCTGCGCTCACTGCGGGGTGGAGGTGGGGACAGCCTTTGATATCAGAAGGACCAGGCCAACCAGAGAGAACTGGCTAACACTGTACAGGAGGCAAGTGAAGGGTGTCCAGGATTCCTTGGTGGGAGGAAGGCAGAGTAAGGGGGTTAGGGTGAAATGAGGCGTGTAAGGGAACGAGGGGGCCGCACGGGCCACAGGAAGTTGCACACTCCAGCCTGGCAAGCCAGCTCAGGCCTCTCTCTCTCTCCAAATGTCAACATTTACTGTAACCCACTATATGCCAGGCCTATGGTTGGCAACCTTACTGCACTTTAGAGTCACCCGGGGAGCTGTTAAAACTCTCTGTGTCCAGGAGCCCCCAAAACAATTATATCGGAATCTGTGGGAGACCCTAGGTTTCAAGATCTCCAATGATGCAAAGTGCAGCCACATCTGAGACCACAGTGCCAGGCACAGACACAGCGTGACAGGCTCTGAAATCCTCACCACAACCCTGAGAGATACGTAGGATGGTCCCCATCTTCAGAGGCTCAAAGAACTTAACAGAGAGCTGAGATTAAACCCCTGTGCCATGCTGTGCAAACTAAAGCTCCATATATCTAAGAGAATTCCTCGCTAGCATGCATCATTATTCATGCAATATTTTTACTGATAGGACAGCCACGTCCTCCCAGGGACCTGAGGACTGGGGACTGAGGCGACAGAGTGGGAAGCATGGGCCCTTGGCACTCCAGGAAAGTGCTGTTTCAAAATTTAGAAGTGCAAATGCAAGGAGTGGGTGGGTGGAGAGAGGTGTGTGTGTTTCAAACACGGACCTACTCGAGCTCAAGTGTTTGAAGTCACAACTATACTCTTTTAGACAGAGGGAGGGAGAGGCCTGCCAGGAGCCCTGCCCTATCCAGGGCCTTTGAAGGAGCTCAGTGTGGGAACTGCAGCACCGACAGCTGAGTAATGTAAGTCCCATTTTACAGATGAAGGATTGAGTTCAGAGAGGTGAAGTGGTTTGCCCGAGGGCCCTTGATGAATCTCAAAGACCTGTCAGTTCCGCCTCCAAAGTATATTCTAAATCTATACAACAACATGGGAGGAACTCACAGACATAATTTTGAGCGAAAGAAGCCAAACCTAAATGTATATATACTGTGTGATTCTGTGTGATTTTATTCATCCAATGTATAAAAACAGGTCAAAGTAACCTATTGTGAGAGAAGTCAGAACAATGGTTATTCTTGAAGAGGACACTGGCAAAAAGGGACATGAGGGGGCCTCTGGGGGCTTGTATGCTTCGTCCTTCAACTGGATGCTAACGACACTCTGTGGAAGTGTGTTTTACTCAGGAAAAGTTTCAATAAATACACAGAATTCTGAAGCTGCCCGGTTCTCAGAAATGCCCTCAGAGCCTCAGGATGGCTTGAAACCAGGGCTCCAGAGCTCTTCTGCCTCTCACTCCAGCTCATATCTGCTTCTCCCTGCAACCCAGCTCCAGCCAGGCGGCAGGAAACATGTGACAGCTAGGATTCTTTAGTTGCAAACAACAAAATGACTCTGGCCAACTTAAGCAAAAATAAAATAAAATTACAGGAACTTCCTTGACAAACATGTGTAACCTGCTGGTGGTCACTGCCAGTTCACTAAGAGGACCTGAGTTGGCTTACAAGTTCCTTAGGATAATGCTAGCTGCTAAAATCCAAATCTCTCCACACATCCTTCCAAAGCCATGCAGAACAACAAGGAAAGCAAATAAAGCTACTCATGCCCTGCCTTCAGGGTAACTGGGAGACAGAGTACTGCGAACTTCAATCTACAGCTAAGTAGAGAAACAAACATCTGAAAATGACAGAACAGCTCCGGATCCCATGGAGTAGAGGGTCAGGTAGAGACTCCATGCAAAAGAGGAGAGGGCAGCAAGAGCCTGCTTGGAGACACAATTAAAATTGCTCAGAGAGACAGAGACAGAGAGAGAGGGAGGGAGGGATAGAGAGAGGGAGTGGGAACATACTGAAAACAAGTCTGAGACCCAGAGGATCAGAGCACCGGCTTCTGTGGGAATTGAAAGGAAGGTGTCTGAGAATGTGCAGGACCAGAGCATCTGTCTTGAAGAGGCACGGTTTCTGGGTGAGAGGAGGACTGGGAAGGGAAAGGTGTCCCTCACAGGCTTGCTGGTGAACTGAGAGAAAGGAGTAAGCTATGGGAGTTATGGGTCTTATAGAAATAAGAATCGCCAAATCAAATGACACCTCAACCCCTCCCCCCCAAAAATGTGTCATCGATTTGTTTAAAACTTCACTCTCCCAACGAAAGAGGGCTCTCTTGAACTAAGAAATTTCATAAGTTGCCCAAACTTCACCCTGTCTGCAAAGGCCTGTTATTGCTGGTCAAGGTAAATAGAAGATATTCCAACATGAACAAAAATAAAACAGACAAAAGCCATACAAGTCTACTGTAAGAAAAAAATAGAAATGAGAATCAAAACATTTCAGCTGATGAAAATTCTCCTCCAGAGAAACACCACCGAGCAGAGGGAAACTAACACAACACTCTAACCTGAAGTAAATATTCTTAAATAAGCATTTGCAAATATGAAAAGCACTTTAAGTCAGAAATTTTAAAACATCAAACAACTGGACAAAAGAATAGAAAGCAGAATATGAGAGATAACAAAAATCAGGAAAGAAATTAAAGAAAAAGTCAAAATCGTCTCAGAAGTGAAGATTAAATTATAAGACGCTCAAGGGAAATCAAATTCAACTAAATATATAATGAGTCATTTTTATAAGAGAAATGAAAAGAGCCAAGAGAACAAAAATAAATAACAAAGTTTTAAAAAGTATCACAGAGAAAGATGGTTAAAGAAGATATGCAAAGATGATCCAGCATACACATAATTGGAGTGTCCAAAGAAGGAAAAACAAAACAATAGAAAAGAATTAATAGTGAACAAGAGTGTAACTCCCCCCACAGAGGAAACTTTCTAGAAATAAACAACATGATCTAAATATTGAAAGCACATATCAAAGACTTAGAAAAGTCAATCTGGAGTGGTCAACTCTGAGACTTTAGTAAACTTAGAAAAACCTTAGCAAAACCTACAAAAAGAGGAAAAGTACCTTTACTGTGAAGAATCTGGTGGACCCCACCTTAACCAGGTAATCCAGCTCAGCATCACCAATGAAGAAGGTGCAGACTGTCGTATACGCCCTAGATGTGCTGCAGTAAGTAAAAGACCACCTAGGTAATATTCTGGTCAAAAATGTTTTAACTTGAATCTAATCATGAGGAAACCATCGGACAAATATGGATTGTAGGATATTCTATAAGACAACTGGACTCTTCAAGAATGGTAATATCATAAAAGACAAAATACATGGGGAGTGTTCTAGGACAGCTTTCCTCAACCTTTTTGGCACCAGGGATAGGTGCTCCTATGAGGATCTAATGCCTGATGATCTGAGGTGGAGCTGAGGCGGTGATGCTAGCGCTGGGGAGCGGCTGCAAATACAGATAAAGCTTCGCTTGCTCGCCTGTTGCTCATTTCCTGCTGTGCAGGCTGGTTCCTAACATTCCACAGACCGGTACCGGTCTGCAGCCTGGGGTTTGGAGACCCCTGTTCTAGGATACTAAAGAATCCTGACAACTAAATGCAGTTCTTAACCTTGGATCCCAGATTTTTAAAAAATAGTTATAAAATACATTATTGAGACAAATTTAAATATAGACTGTTTTAAGTAATATTAAATTTATGGGGTTATGTGGTAGTTTTAAAACATAGCCTCCAACTTCTTTGACACTTCTCCACTCTAAAGATGGGTCTCCATCGTGTCCCTAAATCGGGGTTCTGTGACTGCTTGACTAATAGTATATAGTAGAAATGATGCTGACCAGTGTTTTAGACCATACCTGAAGAAGCAGGCAAATTTCACTTTCTGTTTTTTGGGATCCTGACTCTTGGAACCCAGCTACCATGCAGCAAGGAAGCCCAGGCCACTTGGAGAGGCCACCTATGGATGTTCTGACCAACAGCCCCAGCTGAGGTCCCAGGCAACAGGCAGTCTCAACCACCAGCCATGTGAATGAGGAAAACTGTGATGGCCACAGCCCCAGCCACCATCTGACTACAACCACAGGAGAGATCCCAGGCTATAGCCACCTAACCAAGCCCAATTGACCCACAGAACCAGGATAGGTAATAAAACAATTGTTATTGCCATTGTTGCTTTTAGCCACTAAGTTTTAAGGTGACTCATTGTGCAACAGTGATAACTGGATAAGGTGATAATGATATTACGATGGTAGAGGAGGGTGTCCTTATTCTCGAGGATTTTCTGAAGGACTTAGAGATAAAGTGTTACTTATAAATGATTCAGAAAGAAAGAAAGTTTGAATGTGTATGTGTGAGCACATATGGCAAAATATTACCAGCTGGTGATTCTAGCGAAGGGAATAAGAATGTTCATTAAACTATTCTTCCAACTTCGCAACTTTTGAAATTTTTCAAACTAAACAGTACACGTGGTGGAGCATTGGAGAAGAGAAACAAAAGCAGAATTTATTGGAAACTCTTGGCTTGTAAGTCAGGAAAAAGAAGAAGAAAACCACAATTGATCAACCAAATCTCAGTGAGGACAGAACAGGAAGCAAGGGCTTCAGGGATCCCCATCTTTGGGACCCTGCTATGGGGGCAGATGAGCCCCAACCATTCGGCACAAGCACTGAACTTCCAGGAGAGAATCTGATTGGTCCAGCCTAGTTGATAGGCCCAACCCTTTGTATGTTAGTTCTATCTGACAACAGGAATAAGAGCACTTCCCAAAAGACTAACAGGAGGGCATCACCTGATGATGAGGAAGAAACCTCAGCTGTTCTACCCTCACAGCCTCTGAGAGCTTCTGAGTTTAAATTCAGGGGTTCAAAGTAGTATAAGAACATGGCTGTTATATATGTGATGAGGAAAATTTCTAGAGAAGGAAGATTCAGAAGACATTGTCTACTGTGCAAGATATTCTGGAAACCCAGAGGAGAAGCACCAGGCTCAGGCCTGGATGATATCTGGGAAGCTGAGTATGGGTGTGAGTGGGAGCTGCCCGGGCAGACACCTGGGACAGGGCCTTCCAGACCTCGGAGAAGCCTGCTTCAGTGGGCCTGCCCCCTGCCCCACATAGCAAGCAGCAGGCTCACACCCAATTGATGTTTTTCTTCCAGGAACTTAGACAAGAGGAAAAAGAGAGACTGACTCTTGTAGTGTGCCTGGACCTGCAATTCATGCACTGTGGCCATAGTGGGAAGGAAAATCTGCACATCCACAAAAAAGGAAGAAGTGAGCCCCTTCCTGAGGCCTGACCATGTCCCTCTCTGCTCCTAATCACAGTTATCCTTTGCGCCAGCTGAAGGCGGCTTCTGTTCTTTCCAGCCCAAGTCCTCACATTTGCAAAGCAAAGAGGGAAAAAACAGCTGAGTAGCTGGGAGAAGTAACTCTGGCAGAGCCTAAATCCAGAGAGGGCAGTGCACAGAGGGGAGGCACTCCAGAAGAGGCAGTGTGAAGAACGTGGGACTCAGAGCTGGGACCCTGAGTCCCAGACATAACCACAAACCTTGATCTTGGCCCAGTCACTTCATCTCTCCAAAAAGCAGCTATCAGGTGGCAAAGAAGATCTCTTACCAGGCTGCGGAGGATTGGGTGGATTGGGAGAAGTCAAGCACTGGAATCCTGAACTATGGTCTGATTAGGGAGAAACAGGACGGGGGCGCATCTAGTCCACTGGGGAAGAAATGACCTGGAGAAAGGAAGCCACAGGACTGAGACTGGGTTACTTAGAGTTCCAGGCCTGCGTGAAGCCTCCTCCCTTGCCCCCCCACACCCCCTACCTCCAGCCACACCTGCAGCAAGTATTGGCAGCTAGAAGACCCTCACAGTACAAGGGTCAGGTTTGAGGGCTGACTGTCCCTGCCATTGCGGATGGGCACAGGCGTCCCCTATAGGGATGAGAGCTGCTTCCTTCTACCCATGAGGGAAGGGACAGTTCTGTCCTCATCTGGCCTATCGCACTGGGCCCTGGACGACTGTGACTCTTTCTCCAGAGATGGGTGCAGCCCCTGATCCAACCTTAGAATAGTTTCCTACTTAGCCTCTGACTACCATTGGCCAGCAGAGGGCGTTCCAACACCCCTTTTGGTCACTCAACCCTGTCATTTTTCCTTTCTTCCCATTACTTTATTAAGGTGCTAGGAACTGGGGCAAGTGTCAAAGGATGGAGCAGAATAATAACTTGCCATTTACTGATCATCTACTATGTCCCAGGCATTGTGGTAGACCCTTTACATGATTTCATTTATCACGCACAACAATCCTTTCAGGTAAGTATGATGACACCTATGATATTTATTGGGTCTCGGAAAGGTTGTTTTTTAAATCATTTCCCGCCAGGTGTACACAGCTCCCGAAATGGGTCCACCTTCATTCACTCAGCAAACTGGAGGCTTAAACTAAAAGGCCTTACAAAAGCAATGGTAAGAGAAACCACACTGCCACCCCCGGACCGGGTGCCCTCAGCCAGGCCTGGGCCCAGAGTCGCCAGGGGATCTGCTGTCTTGTGTCCGCCCTGGCCAGGCCTTCCGCCTCTGCTCCAAGTCCGGGGGCTTCACTCCTCTGGGTCTCTAAGGACCCTTTGCTGCCAGCCAAGCCTGACTGAGCCTGACCCTGCAGAGGGAGGGTAAGAGGGAGGGAGGCCACTAGACTGAACTAACTGGCCCCATACCCAACTGGTTCAGTCTAGTGGCCTCACCCTCCTCAGCCACTGAAATAGGACTTCTTGGATGGGGTTGCCAGCCCAGGAGAGCTCTTTGACTTCAGCTGTCACCATGTCATGCCAGGCAAGGCCAGGGGCTCAGCTTCACTCTAGAGGCCATTCACACCTCGGTCCTGGGGCCACCACCCATTGAGGTCCCCCTGCTAAGCCAGACACTAGGGGTACAGAATGGGTGCCCTCAGGGAGGCTGTGCTGGTCACTGGTTCCTGAGGTGGCTCAGCTCAGAGGTGCTCTATCACAAACGCTTTGATTTTTTTCCCCCAAATCCAGCCTTCAGCCTCCCACTCCCGCCCCTTCCCACCATCTCAGCACATTCCCGCAAAAAAGCACAGTCCCATCTAGTGCCCATTTAAACTCCACCTCACAGTAGACACTCCCTCCTTCTTCCTGTCACAGTCCCTGCTGCGGGGCCTGTGGAGGGAGAGACCTGGTCCTCACTATGCTTCATTGGCCTCTGCTATAATCACCTCTCTAGGGGTCACCATCTCCCTTCTGTGTGGCTGGTGTCCAGAACAGGGCTGCTTGAGATGTGTATGATGGGCTGGCAGGGACCTGGCTGGGTCCTCTGTCTGTTCAGTGCCCTCTGCCAGCAATACCCTTTCCACCACCCCTCAGCACCCACCCCAGGGTCCACCCCACTACTGCTGATCTCCTGCCCAGTGGCCAGCCCTCAAGTAAAATGGCCCTAACCTTCCATTGGGGTCCACTCAGTCACAGGTGATTTACTCATCCTGGCCCTGCCCACTGCTGCCCCACCCCACCCACCCTCTGTCTGCACTCCTCTTCACCTGCTCAAGTGGACATGAGGGAGGACCAGCCCGGCCACAGAGAGAGTAGGTGTCTGGCCAGGGATGAGATGCTGGGCACTCTCACTGTCTAAGAGAAGAACCCCTAGAGTCCCTCCCCATAGTGGGCCCTTCCTCCTTGGCCCTTGACTTGAGTGATTCCTCCAAATTTCCTAGGCTCCTGCTCATACAGACCCAGGTAGGAGTTGGGGGACAGGTAGGAGTTAAGTACTATCAATAATAGCAGGTATATATATTGCCTCGTAGATCCTGGTCTCTGTTCTCTTTTACCTGTATTGTCTCATTCAATCCTCACAGCAACCCTAGGAGGTGGGGCAGTTGAGGTAACTAACTTCATAGTGACTTGGTTTAGTGAGGCACCACTCCTGCTAGTAACTGGCAGAGGGGTGGGAGAAGCAGAAGAGGTTCAGCCACTTTCTAACAGGCCCTGGAGAGGGATCTGCCACCCAGTAATGTCCACTTTCTCTAGAATGTGAACCCAAACACTTCTTTGTCCCAATTTTGATTCCTAAGTGGCAACAGGAAAAGTGTCTTTCAGCACCCTTTTTCAGATGTCAGCACCTGCCATTTAACTTTTCCTTCTCTTCCGTCATCATAATTCATTTAATGTTGACTCTGTACATTGTGTCTAATCTTTACAACCACCTTGCAGAAGACCATTTACTGAGCCCATTTTATAGGAGGGGCAGTCGAGACTCAGAGAAGCTAAATAATTTGCTCAAGACCAAACAACTTGGTATCAGAACTAAAGGCTATGAGGTCTGGCATAAGTCACTAATAAAAACATTTCCTGCCAGTTCAGTCCCAGGCGCCGAGGACACCAAGTTGACTAAGGCAGTCCCTCAAACATGACAGCCCAGGGAGGCAAAGGCAGAGAGGTTGGCAGAGGGCAGGGAGACCCAAAGCCACTGCCCCCTAGTCAGAACCATCACACACTTGGCACAACTGAGACCAGACTGCTTTTGTGAATGGATGCATGATTCTGAACCCGTTCTGTGGATCCCTGCTTTAGCCAAATCAACATGTGGATATCTCATTTTACAAAAACTAAGGGTGAGGTTATTTGCTTCAACAAAGAAATGAATGTAGGATTTTAAAAATAATTTTTATAATGCATTTTTAGCAATAGTTGTTATTTTTAAAAACATATATAGATGATAAAACATTTTTAAAATAGAGAAAGGCAGAAAACAAAATAATAACCACCCATCGTCTCACTATGTAAGAAACAAGATTGCAAAAGACAGAGGGGAGGATGTATTGGCTCACATGATGGGACCACAGATAATATGGGAGAAATGCAATCGCCACCCTCTCTTGCACTTTCTTTCATCTCTCAGAATGATAGCTACATTCTCTGCAGGCTTGCTCCCCATGTGTGGGAAGCATGACTGCAGCCTCACTGAGCTCACATCCTTCTGATATTACCCAGAAGAGGAGGAAGCTTCTCTTCCCACTCAATTTCAGAAATTCCCAGGGAAGGACTCTGAATGGCCACCTTGGGCCTTGTGACTCAGCCCTGTAGTCTGAAACGCAGAGTTTTATGATTAACAGTCATGTGATCAGGCCGGGAGCAAAACAAGTAGTTTTCCAAAAGGAAGGGCTGCTCTTCCTGCAGATAGAAGGAGAGATGACCGCTTTATATCATAGGAACAAATAACAATATTTGATCTTTAGTGCAAGCAATGGAACCTGCGCAGGACGGTTTAAGTAGAAAGGAAATCACTAGAGAATATAAGGGGTCTTTTGCTTCTGGCACTATGGTATCATGTCCGAGGAGAACAGAAAATATATCTTTATTTAGATGTAGCTGAACTGACAAGAGATAAGGGAATGTCTCCAAGGATAGCCCCTCTGGACAAAGGACTGAGGCCTGGCCATGGCTGGGTCAGCAGGCAGCCAGATAAATTTCCCTCCGTTACTGGGAAACTGAGCCTTGAGCCAACCCAAAATGGAGAAGTGGAGTCTTGGAGTTCCTGGTTCAAATTAAGATGAAGTAAACCCAGATCAGTGGTGCTTCTGGTACCAGCAGAAATAGAAAAGCAAATGCTGTCTGTAAAACTGCTTCATCAATCCCCAGCTGAGGCTCACAGGACTCCTACTGATTTTAAACAAACAATGAACTCACAATCAAAGATCACCAGCACATGAAGAGACAAGTTACTATGTCTATGAGTCAGCAGAAACAATGAGGTGCAGATTTAGATCCCTAAGAACTGAAGGTTGGAGGATTTTCAGATACAAAACATAGATCATGTATTTATGAAATATGTATAGAAATAACAGATGCAGTCACAAATAAACCATTCAACAAAAGACAACAGAAGGCTTCTCAAATGGAACTTCAAGAAATGAAAAATGTAATGGTTGAAATTAAAAACCCGTTGAAGGCACATTAGACACAGTTGAGAGAATTAGTGAGCTGAAGCCATATTCAAAGAAATTACCTGGCAAATGGCACAGAAAGGCAAGGAAAGGAAGAGTTTTTAAGAGACTTTAAGAGATGTGCAAGATAGAATAAGAAAATTTAACATACATTTATCAGAATCTCTGAAAAAGAGAATATATAAAAGAGAGGAAATAAAATATTTAAAGGATGAGATATGCATTTAATAAGAGATAATAACTATGCAGTGTCCAGAAGTGATGAACATAAATCCACAAAGAAAGTACATATTCCAAGATGCCAAATAAAGAGAAATCCAAGCCTAAATACCTTGTATTAAAACTACAGAACACCAAAGACAAAAAGATCTTAGAACAGCCACAGAAAAAGGACAGATCCACCTGTACTCAGAAGTCATAGCAGACAGTGGAATAATATCTTCAAAATATTAAGGGAAAATAAATGTGAGGTTAGAATTATGTGTCCAGAAACACCGTCATTCAAAAACTAGGTTGAAATAAAATCATTTACACATAAACAAACACAGGGAGAATTGTACAGTCTGACAAGACCAAGTTTGTCGGGGATCTGGTGGAAATGTAAATGGGTGCCCGAGTATATGTGAGTATAAATTGGCCATTATCTAGTGAAAGTGAAAATATGCCTAACCTATCACCCAGCAATTCCACTCCTAGGTATATACACTGGGCTGGAGAAGTGCATGTGTGCATGCTCACACACACAGACACACATGCACGCACACACATGCACACACACACACACACACAGACCTGCTGAAAGTGCTCACAGCAGCCTTGCACATGATAGCCTCGCTGGAAACAATTCATACACCCATCATTAGGAGACCAGATAAATGAATTATGGCATCGATATGATAAAATACAATATGGCAATAAAATGAGTGAATTGCAACTACAAGCAACAACTTAGGTGAACTGTACAAACATAATGCTAAGAGAAAGAGACACAAGAATACATGCAGTATGATTCCACCTGTATAAAATTCAAAAATAGGCAAAACTAATCTCTATTGTATCAGATATGTATACAGGTGGAACTATAAAGTTTGATTAACATGATTATGTTTATGTGATTAACATGAAAGGATAGTTACTGAGGGATGATGAAAAAGGAATGTGTTGGAGGTCTAGTGTTTATTTTATAATTATTCTGTCAGCTTTTGTCTTATGCACCTTTCCAAACATATATTATATTTTATAATTGTTTAAAATTATAAAACAAAACAACACTGAGGAGTGCATACCACTATGAGACCTACACTAAAGGATGCACTTCAGGAGGAAGAAAAATGGCCCCAGGAGGGGAGTCTGAAATGCGTGAGGAAATAGTGAGCAAGTCAGGTGGTCTGCATGTGAGGAAACCAAACAAACTCTGTCATATAAAATAACAATAATAAGGTAGAATTTGAGAGTGCAAACCAAAAAGGACAGACTTAAAATACAGAACAAAAATAAGTCACACAGCATCAAAGTGTTCTGAGGTCTTTATTGCATTATTCAAGAAGGAGGTAACTATATTGTTTAATTACACAGTCTGTTAAGCTACGTATGCATTTTTTCAGTCCTGCTATATACCATTTACAAAAGACACATCTAAGACATAGAAAGTTTAAAAGTAAAAGGGTAGAAAAAGATATATTAGGAAATATTAATGCTCCCCCAAGAAAACTCAGCATACCTTTATTATTTATTTTTTTATTTTTAATTGAAGAAATGATTTAAATTCTCCCCCGTCTACCTCCCCCTCCCCGCTCCCCTCTTATAACTACTAGTCCATTGTCTATGTCC
>NW_011889006.1:1372899-1375207 GCF_000151845.1 Pteropus vampyrus
ATTTGTTAAATGTTTTGATCATAAACAGGTGCTGTATCTTTTCGAAGGCTTTTTCTGCATCTATTGATATGATCATATGACACTTATTTTTTAAGTTGTCTATGTGGTGCATCACATTAATCGATTTGCATATGTTGAACTATCCGTATGCCTCTGGGATGAAGCCCACTTGATCATGGTGTAAAATCTTTTTAATATGTTGCTGTATTCGGTTTGCTAGTATCTTATTTGGGATTTTTGCATCTATGTTCATGAGAGATATTGGTCTGTAGTTTTCTTTTTTTGTGTTATCTTTACCAGGTTTTGGTATAAGAGTAATATTGGCCTCGTAAAATGAGTTGGAAAGTATTGCCTCCTCTTCAATTTTTTGGAAGAGTTTGAGGAGAATAGGTATTAAATATTCTTTGAATGTTTGGTAGAATTCACTGGTGAAGCCATCTGGTCCTAGACTTTTATTTTTTGGTAGGTATTTGATAATTGTTTCAATTTCCATACTGCTGATTGGTCTATTTAGATTTTTCCAGTTCTTCTTGATTTAGTCTAGGAAGGTTGTATTTTTCTAAGTACTGGTCCATTTCTTCTAGGTTATTAAATTTGGTGTTATATACTTTTTCATAGTATTCTTGTATGATCCTTTGTATTTCTGCAGTGTCTACTGTAATTTCCCCTCTTTCATCCCTGATTTTGTTTATTTGTGTCCTTCCTCTTTTTTCTTCAGTGAGTTTAGCCGGGGGTTTGTCAATTTTATTAACCTTTTCAAAGAACAAGCTCTTTGTTGCATTTATTTTTTTATTGTTTTTGTGTTTGCTTGTTTTCAATTTCCTTTATTTCTGCTCTAATTTTGATTATTTCTTTCCTTCTGCTGACTTTAGGCTTCATTTGTTCTTTCTATTCTAGTTTTTTAAGATGAAGCATTAGGTTGTTTATTTGGGCTTGTTCTTATTTCTGGAGGTATGCTTATGATGATATGAACTTTCCTCTTATGATTGCTTTTGCCATGTCCCAAAAGTTTTGATATGTTGTACTATCACTATCATTTGTTTCTATGTATTTCTTGGTCTCTCTTTTTATTTCTTCTCTGACCCAGTTATTCTTCAGTAGCATGTTGTTTAATCTCCATGTATTTGTGGTTCTTTCCACTTTCTTTTTACAGGTGATCTCTAGTTTCAAGGCATTATGATCAGAGAATGTGACTGGTATGATTTCAACCCTCTTATATTTGTTGAGGCTATTTCTGTGTCCCAGTATATAGTCAATCCTTGAGACTGATCCGTGTGCACTAGAGAAGAATGTATTAGCAGCTGTTTTGGGATAAAAGGCTCTGTAAATGTCAATTATGTCCAGTTGGTCTAATGTATCATTTAAGGATGTTATTTCTTTATTGATTTTCTATTTGGATGATCTGTTCATATCTGACAGTGGGGTATTTAGGTCCCCTATTAAATAGTGTTTTGGTCTGTTTCTCCCTTTAGTTCTATTAGTAATTGCTTTATATATTTTGGGGATCCCTGATTAGGAGCATAGATATTAATAAGTGTTATATCTTCTTGGTGCATGATTCCTTTTATTATTATGAAAGCATACCTTTATTAAAATCAGATAAGATCAGTTTTAAGATTAAAAAAATATTATCAGGGATACAGAGAGTTACTACATAATGATAAAAGTCAAACTGGTTCAAAGATATAACAGCTTAAAACACCTAATCAGACAGTTTCCAAATATATGAAGCAAAAAATGGACAAAATCATAGAGAGATATTAAAAGATCATTGTAGGACATTTCAACAGACCTTTCCCAATTATTAATAAATCAAGAAGACAAAAAAAGTCCGCAGAGATACAGAAGATTTTAATTATGAAATTAACAAACTTGATCTAACAGACATGCATGGAAGCCGGCACAATTAGAGAATAGATATTATTCTCAAGGACACATGGAATAGTCACCAAAAAATGATCACATGCTAGTCATAGACCAAGTCTCAGGGAATATTAATAATTCAGAATCATGCACTCCATGGTCTCTGGTCACAATGTAACTATATCATTAGTCATTAATAGAAAAGATAAATTAAAATTTTCCATATGTTTAAAATACACTCTCAAAATAAACCAGGTTTGGGAGTTGGGAGAGTATGTTAATATAGATAAAAAAAAAAGTCTGGCCATATGTTCATAATTGCTATTAAACCTGGTTGTTAAGTACCTAAGGGTTAGATATATATTCTCTTTTATGCATTAAATTTTTTCCATAATAAAAATTTCTTTTAAAAAATACTCCAGAATAACTCATACGTCATACAATT
>NW_011889006.1:1377476-1397339 GCF_000151845.1 Pteropus vampyrus
GTCAGGGAACCCCAGATTCTCACATGAGCCAATGTAATGGGGGAAAAGACACAATAACATTTGCTACTGGTTGTCCTGCCAGCTAGTTAGGTAGTAGCTACAAGTCAATTTTAAGTTTATTTTGAAAAATACAAAAATGTGACACTTCTCAAGCCCAGGTGTTCTGGAAACAGTTCCTACTGCTATATAATGGTCTATCCCCTCCCTCTCTGAAGCCCTCTCAGTGGCCCGCCCATCACTTACTCTCAGCTCCAGCCCCATTCCAAGTCCCTGCCTGATTCTACCCCCAAGACAGTACTGGCAGTGAGGAGAATATTATTCATTTTTACCCTATCCCAAAAGGATTCTAAGTAACCCAAAGAATACATACAAAACAAGATTTTTTAAATCAAGTAATAGGCAAAAATGGGGTAAAGAGAAAATAAAGGCAGAAAAGACAAAAGTAAAACCAGGAATAAGTTTAGCATCCACGACACGGCTTAATCTTGCACTCTGTTATTCCAAGGGTCTCTAGATTGGGCTCTGAGTTTCCTGGTGGCCAGGGCAGAAAGGGAAATTATAACATCACAGGATCCAAAATATAAACACAAGAGAGTTATTCAAAAGAAAGCTGGCCTATTCCTGTGCTAACATAGGAGAGAGATCTCTTCCCTGGTCCTCTTTGAGAAAACATTATATAATGTAATAAAAGCATTCTCAACAATATCCCTTCCACATATATAGCAATATGCCTATCATGACTCTTTCCTATAGTATTCCTTACTGAAGGATATACATATCCTAAACTTCAATTCCATTAGAGAAACTCTAGGGGAACCAAAACCCCGTGGATTCTCAGAGGTCTCTCAGAAAGATTGAGATTGGATTCGGTGAACAGTGCCTCACTACTGACTTGCCTAGACCTGCTCTTGGCCTCATTTCTAAGCTTTGTTCCGGTGATGGAGTTTCCTATTGGCTCTAGTCTAAAAACTGGGCCTCCATTCTGTAGCTTTAATCCAAAGCCCTGCTGGCTTCCCCTTTCACACCTGTGACAGACATCACTAACTCATCCCAGCACTAGTCCTCAGTCCCTGTCCAGGATTAGATGGAAAGAGGGCCCTGATGATGTTTGCTATTGGTGTCACTGACAAAAGATAACCAGAACTCTTATACATCATTTAAAAAAAAAAAAAAAAGATAAATAACTTAAAAGAAAAATAGGTAAAAGTTCAGAACAAGCCATTCAAAGAAGAAGAGCTGCCTATGGCCAATATATATGAAAAACTGTTTAGTCTCACTAGTAATTAGGAAAATACAAATTAAAGGAAGAATAAAATACCATCCTACACCCAACAGATTGGCCAAAATTAATACACCTCATCTGAGCACGTGAAGAAACAGGTGTTGTCTGGTGTGTTTGTGGGAGCGTACATTGGTGCTACCACTTTGGAGAACAATTTGACAATTCTTAGTAAAGTTGAAAACCCAGAATTTTCAGCTTCTGCTAACAACTGTAGAGAAACTTCCTGGGTGTGCCCAAGTAGACACACTCAAGAAGGTTCTCTGCAGCACCGGTCATGATCGTGAAATACTGCGAGCAGCTATTCTTAGCAAGAAGGTAAATAAATGGTGGTCACCATGAGAGAAAAGACACAGAGATTACAATGAGTGGATTAGATTTATGTAGGTCAGCACTGACAGACCTCAAAAGCATAATGTTAAAATAAAGCAATTTGCAAAATGAAATGTGATATTATGATATCATTCATGTAGAATTTCAGAACATAAAACAGTATGGATACATACCTTTTTGGTAAATTTTTTAAACACGTTTAAGAACAAAAAAAATACTTCAGGGAAAGGAAGAAGAGGAAGGCCAAGCGTGAGTTTTAGTTCTTTCTGTGACAATTTTTCTTTTCAAAAAAATATATATATATACATGATCCAAACTATTTTAAACAAAATAATCTTGTCAGAGGGTTATAGGTGTTATAACATTTTCTATAATTTCAATATGCTTCAAATATTTCAAAATTTGTAATGAAAAGCAAAACAAAAGGAGTTCTATTCACGTAGTGAGGCCAGGCAAAGCAAGGGGAATAGTAGTGAGAGGGCATCATTTTCCATCCCCGCCTGGAATCCCAGTGTCTCTGACACTCCCTCCCAACCGTGTCCCAAGAACTCAGCCACCCCCATCCAACCACAGGCCTTGCTGGCACTGCCTGAATTCCTGGAGGCCACCTCTCCCTGGTTTTCTGCTTTTTTGGAAAACCTACCTGCTTACCCACCCCCTACCACCATACACGCTTATCCCAGATAGCCACCCATCTCTCGTGACACAGGTCGAGCAGAGAATATGGGATTTAGAGCCAGAAAACCTGGGTTCAAATAATAATTCTGCCATGTTTTGGCTGTGTAACCCTGAGCATATCACTTTACTTCATGTTAAGGGTGTAAGGACAACAGGAGTAAAAGAAGCTGGATCCCTCACGATTGTGGAGCTAACCAGCCAGCCCTCAACAACTCACCTCTGGTCTCAGTAACATTTGAGAGAACAAAATTCCATCTTGTTTAAGCCACTATTATTTTAGAGATTAATTGAGATAATATCTGCTCTTCCCAGAATGCCCTCCACTCAACATTATCCTAAACTTTGCATCTCAAAGTGTGATCCACATACCAGCAGCCTCAGCCCCAGCTTAGGTCTTGTTCAAGACACAGAGTCTCAGGCAAGATCCCAGGGACAAGTGTGCACTTTGGAATGTGAGAAGCCCTGCTCTAGGCCTAGGATATCAAGAGGGACTCTCCTGTGGCCCTGGAGTTGCTAAAGCCACAGAACTGAGAAAATCAGGTACGAAGTACCTCTTTGTTGCAAAGTTGTCCCCATGGCGAACAGGCCTGCTCCCGTCACTTCCAGCCCCCCAGGAGCCTCTGTGAGAGGACGGTGGGCAGAGCAGGACTCATAAACAAAGGGAGAGTGTTGTGGCTTCTCTTTTTTGGTGGCCCCTACCCACTACCACTGCCCCCTCGAAGGTCAATCAAGGAGGACTCCAAGGTGACCTGGGAGGGGTGCTTAGGGAGTATCCCATTCTCTGGAGGGGTGCCTCCATGGTCAGCAAGTGACCTTCCCCCAAAGCATTTGAAAAGGACATCAGGGGAAGATGAATGAGTGCAAACGGACAAGTCTTTTCTCCCCAGGGGTGCAGTTATGGTGCACCAAGACTGCCCTAGGAAACATCACCCTGTCCTGGGGCACGTGTGAGCTTTCTTCAAGGGTGCTCCTGGGTATCCTCACTATCTGGCACCTGACAAAGGAGATACCTTCTTGTGTGGCTCCTTCCAACTCCAGTTCTTCCTGCTTCCTAGTCCCCTTGCCTGCAGGGGGCTCCTGTGTCCATTCACGGTGAACACATGCCTTTGTCAAACGGTGGAAAGCATGCTACCCCTCCTTTCTGCCGGCCGTCCCTCTCCAATTTGTTTTTCTCCTCCTGCTCAAATTGAGGATCCATTCAGGAAAGTCAACAACCAAATTGTAGGATGTGCAAAGAGAGAACAGAAAAAAAAAAAAAAAAAAAACAGAAAACAGGACAGAAATTATTCAGTCATAATAGCCAAAAAGTAAGAACAACTTGATGTCCATCAACTGATGAATGGATAAATAAAAGCAGTATATCCATATAATAGAGTAGTATTCAGCCATAAAAAGGAGTGGAGTACTGCCCCATACTACAACATGGATGAACCTATAATGCCAGGTGAAAGAAGCCAGACACAAAAAACCACATGTTGCATTGTCCCATTTACATGAACTGTCCAGAATAAGCAAATCTATAGATATAAAATAGACTAGTGGTTGCCTAAGGCTGATGCAAATGGAGGAATTAGGGAGGAGTAACAGCTAAGAGCTATGGGGTTTCTTTTTCAGAGTAATAAAAATGTTCTAAAATTAATTGTGGTGATGGTTGAACAACGCTGAATCTACTAAAAGCCATCAAACGGTACACTTTAAATGGGTGAATGAGATGGGATGTGAATTATATCTCAATAAAGCTGTTTTATTTTTAAGCAAGAATTCAAGAACATTTCTCTGAACTGAGGGACATGAGTTTCCAAACTAAAATGGCCCATCAGATGCCAATACAAAGGGTAAAAAATCAACCCTCACTAGAGCCCATCATCATGAAATTTCAGACATGAATATTCAACAAGCTTCTGAAGAGGGAAAATTAGGCCACATTTTCCTAAAAAGGGTCAGGAACTAGAATGGTTTCAGTCTGCTCCACAGCAACATTATAAACGAGAGTACGAAGCATCATCACTTGGACATTCTGAAGACAAGTGCTTCCCCACCCTGTATTCTATAGTCAGCCAAACCACCATCAAGTGCGAGGGGAACTGAAGATGTGTGGGGACCTGCCCTGCTTGAAAGGTTTCCCTGCCACCAGCCCTTCTCAGAAAGTTAGAGGCTGTGTCCCGCCAAGAAACACAGGAGTAAACCAAGGAAGATGTGGGGTACAGGAAAGAGGGATCCCTCACAGAAGAGGGGAAGGGACTTCCGGAAGGTGGAGAAGGAGAGCCTAGGGTCACAGCCAGGCTTTGGGCAGAGAGAACAGTCAGGCCCCAGCGAGACGCATCTGCTGTCTTTTAAAATAAATATAGTCTATCTTCCCCTATATAAAATAAGTGCTGATTATGGAAAATACAATGTACAAAAAAGGACAGTCTGGCCCAATTCCCACCTGCACTTGATCATTTGCTGATAAGGTTCCTCCCGCCCCTCATGCTTGGCCGCCGGGGACCCTTATGCTTAGATGGTCACTGAGAACTAAGAAGCAGAGATCCAGAAGCACTTGCTCCCTCGAACACATTCTTGCTGGACACCCAGACACAGGCCTCATCATGACCTGCAGGGAGGCCCAAGTTTTCAGGACTCATTCACGACCTTACCCACAACTTCTCCAGAAAAGGCTCTTGTCCTCTCTCCTGAAAGCTATAGGACTGTGACCAGAGGCTCTGTTCAGTGGTTCCCCTGGGAGCCTTGTGCTCTGGCTTCCACCCACTTTCTGTATTGACCAACTTTTTCATCCATTTATATGCAAATCCCATCTTTTTAAAAGTTTTTGTTTGGGTCGAGGAAGAAAATAAAGAGTGGAGAGAAGAATGTGCCCAAAAGGCATGAAGTCACAGAAGCCAGTATGCAAAGGAGTACAGGTGAGTGCTACTAAAATGCAAAGTCTGAGGCAGGCAGTCAAGCCATCAAGGAGGGCTACAGGGCTGACACCTGGACCTGGTGGAGGGCTGGAACTTAGCCTGCAGACCAACAGGTGCCCAAACCCTCTCCTGATGATCGTTCTGGACTGCCCTCTCCCTGGGCACTGCTGTTGCGGGTCCTAGAGCTGCCTGGGGAGTCCTGGGAGGCCCAGAGTCCCTCATACTGCTGCCCCAATACCCTTGCTGCCCCAATACCCTTGCTGCCTGACCCAGAAGTGTCTCAGGGAAACAGACAGACACTGCACTGCTGACACCTAAGCTGCCTTGGAGTAGGGCTAGACCAGCGAGCTTGTGTCAGTTCCATGGCCACACTCAGGGTTTGGGTCCTGGATGGACGTCAAGTCTGGACTGTGGCCTCAGCTCTCCTCATCTGTCCTCAATGATCAGGAGAGAGTGAAAGATGCCTCAAGCACATCATCAGGCCAGGTATCTTGCCTGGGCCACAGATGAACCTCTAGAAAGGTATGGAATTCAATTCGTGATAAATAGACCCATAAATAGGTACTGGGGTGTTTTTCTCCTCCTGAGCCCCAGGGAGGGTCCTCATACCCCGTCTTTGCCTCCCCGGACTGACTCCCTTTAGCATTTCTTTCCCCACCTTTCAGCTCGCCGCAGAAAGAGGGCTCTCAGAGCCTTGGTTTCCCCTCGAAAGATAGGAAAAGGTTTGGGGGTCTCGTCGCAGCGTCATTTCCCAAGAGCCCAAAGTGCACCCCAGCCATGTGCCCCGCGCCAGCATTCCCTTAGAGCAGATGTGGCAGTGTCGGCCATGACCACGAGGTGGCGCCAGAAAACTGCCTGAGACGCTCAAACCCAGATTCATCCGGGCCACATTTTTCTGCCTCGCCAAGAGGCTCACTGCCTCGGGCCCAGTACCTCCTCAGCCCCGCGCCCGCACCGCCGCCCTAGTTCACAGGGGAGCAGAATGGAGGGCAGAGGGGTGGGAGGAAGTGATTTGGTTGCCGGGACATCCTTGTGGAAGAAGCCTAAGCACTGCTTCCATCCAGAGCGACCTGGAGGCTGGACAGCAGGAACCACCATTATCCTGGTGTCCTGCTGTCCCATCAGGTGTGCAGCACGCCCTCCCAGCAGGGCTCATTAGGATGAACCTTGAGCTTCCTGGATTGTAAAAGGAAAGGGGAGGGAATGGAATAGAAATGGTAGAAGACATACAGCCATTGGCAGAACACCTCCTGTGCCCAGCTCTACCTGTGCCCAGCTCTGGGCCAGCCTTCGCCAATATTTCTAACCTTTACCAGATGCTCCAGTCTCCTGCCATTCTCCATAGCATGGAAAGATTCTATGTCTTGCCCAGGCTGCCCAGCCATTGGTGGTGGGAGCTCACTGGCATTGGAGCTCACGTCTGCCACCCCACCCCAACCCCAATTCCAACCCCAGGCCTCTATACCCATACCTGAAAGCCTCAACCAGGCAGAGGTTCTAATCACTCTGCTTGCCCAGGAGTCAGTCCAGGCACCTGGCACATGCCTTACCTGAGGCCCAGGCTCCTACAGCCTGAGGAAGCGGTGTCCCAAAGACAGGCTTCCCATCCCTATCCAGTCCCATCCCTGAACTTGAGTCACCTCTCCCACATCCGCTATCATAGAAAAATCAGGGCATTGGAGCCCCGACAGACCTGGAATAAATCTGGTTCTGCACTTACTGGCTGTGTGATCTTGGGCAAGTGATCCAAAGATTCAAGGTCTCACTTTTCTCATCTGTAAAATGAGAGTACTCACACCCACCTTGTCAAGTTGCTGTAACTATTAGAAACCACACACATGAAAGAAAATTCCCAGTGTGTAGTAGATGCTCAATAAACTCCGCTACTGAATGAGTATTTAATGACTCTTGTTTTGTGCCAGGCCCTCTATTGCGGTTCAAGGGAATCCAGAGATAAACGAGATCCAACTGCTGTCCAAGAATGTCTGCTAGAGAAAAAATTGGCATTCTCCCCTCAAGGTCCAGAAGGAGAGGGAGATGTGGTTTGACTGAAGCACAAAGGCTTCAAGAAGAGGCAGCGTGTTGCTAACTTTGAATGTGATGCCATTCCAACATTTATAACATTCCAGACTATAAATGTGCTGCAGATAACAGTAGTTGTAGCTACCTTTATTGAGAGCATACTCTGCACCAGGTTCTTCACCTACATTCTCTCAACAAATATGTATTGAAGCCCTAGTGAGATCCAGGTACTCTGCCAGGAGCTCCCAATAGGACTGTGACAGCTCACAGGGAGCAGTTTGTCTAGTGGGGAGCAGATGACAAAGCCACGACACAGACACATTTTTATTTGAGGTAAGTGCCTCAAAGGGAAGCGTAGTCAGTACCACGGAGAGAGCACCCTGGGGTTGTGGGGGCAGGCGGGGCTGGTGGGAGCCTCAGGCCTGATGCCAGCAGCAAGAGGGGCGTCTTCAGCAATAAATTTTTAAATAAGAGCCCACTAATAGTCAGTCTGTTCCTTATTATCACTGTGTACCAGTAATTCTAAACAACTCCTCATCCCAAATTTTTTTATTGGTTTAAGACCTCAACAATTGTTTCAGTTACTGTCAACTTTTAATAATATACATGTAAGTTTCAAATTAGCTCATTTTTATTACATATCCTTTAATAAGCATTGTATTCTACTTGGAAGTTAATTGGGAGAATTCCCAGTCATTGAGCCACACCCCACACAGGGACTCTGCTACGCAAAAGTCATGTGGATGCAAAATTGTCCACGCTCGCTTCAGAGGAAAGCTATGTCTCTAATTCCTATTGTACTGTCCTCCCTTTGACCAGTGGGTTTGAAATAAACATTGGTAGCATAGTTTGATGTGACCATGTGGAGTTTTTATTTGTTTAAAAATTTTCAACTGGGGAGATACTTGAAAGCTGCTAGAATCAATCCCGAAGAAACAGATATGGACAGTACTGAGATTTCTGGAGTTTATTGTAGGATGAATTTTTTCTGAACTTCTGCCAAATTTATCCTTATGTTTAATGCTTTCTCAAACTATTTATGTATCAATTGCTTCATGTGAGAAAAAAACATTTCCAAATAAAAATTAATAAGAAGAGTCTGGTCAATTATGATCGAAAGTAAATTGACAAATCTGCCTAAGCTATTTCTTAAACATAAATATGCAAAGACAATTTTGATGAAGCATTGATAAATTTATAGAAGGTTGGAAAACAAACAGCATGATGTTATTATTCATTAGGGCAATAGATTGTAGATATACATTTTTTCCTTTTGTCAAAAAAATATATTAATGTAATTAAAAAGTATTTATCCATTACTTTTTTCTTTATTTCGTGCCATAATATTTTACTTTATTTTTTACTATGGTGATTATATATATATGAAATTCAATAAAAGAAGATCTTCACTGCATTTTTGTATTGGCTGCTATTACTGTTCATGTAATGATTATTATTGAAAATAATGTATAGAGGAGAAGTATTTTTTAAAAACTATCTGTTCTTGGTATGGAATACTGTAAGTATGCCACTGAAGTCAGGGAAGGCTTCCCTGGGTAAATGACATCGCAGCTAAAGCCTGAAAGGTGAGCTGGAGATGACCAGGAAAACAGGGTGCTCCAGAAAGGGAGGAGAGCAAGTACAAAGGCCCTGAGTCAAGGCAGCGCTTGGTGTATAGGAGAGACTCAACACCAGCATTGTAGCTAGAGCAGAGGGAGCAAGGGGAGGGGCCCCAAGCTGAGACTCCAGAGGGCAGCAGGGGCCCTGAGATCACCCACACACTTGCTTCTCATAAGTTCAGGAGAAAACCCAAAAATAACTGACTTAAACTAGATCGCGGTTCATTTTTGTTTCCCATAAGAGAAGCCTAAAGGTAGGCAGGTGTGTGCATTACATATCAGGGACCAGGTCTTCTCCGTCTTGTTGCTCTGCGGACCTCAGCACCGGCTCCTTCCTTGTGGTCCAAGATGGCTGCTTGAGGGTCAGCCACCATGTCTACATTCTTGCCAGTAGGAGAGAGGAAGGGGCAAAGGAAGCCCCACCTTACCCTCCACATAAGAACACAACCTCTGCCTGCATCCAATTGGCCAGGATTTAATCACATGGCCTGCCTAGCTACAAGGAAGGATGGGAAATGGAGTCTTTATTTGAATGACCTTTTGCCCAGCTACAGATAGAGAGTTCTCTTTCTAAAGAAGAAAAGAATGGAAAATGGGGGAGGGGCAAGTGTCTCTGCCACACAATAAAAGGAATTTAGGTCTTTATCTTAAAAGCAGTGGTGAGATTTATCCTATAAACAATAGTTTTAAGAATAAGAATTAACCAGTGTTGCCCCAATAACTTAATAAAAAAAAAAAAAGAATAAGAATAGTGTAATCATACCTCTATTTCAAGATAGCAAGGAATGGCTGGGGCAAGCGAAGGTGGCTCCATGGAGGCAAAAGGAGGCCCCAGCAATGATCCAAGCACAGTGGTATGAAGGCGAAGTGGATGTGGAAGGAGAGATAGAGGAAGGTATCAAAGAAACCAAGATTGCTGGCTGGAGGGTAGAACAGTTACTGAGACTGGCTAGAGTGGAAGAGAAGCAAGTGTGTGGGTGATCTCATAAGTTCAGTTTTGGACTAGTGATACCCAAGGTGCCTGCAAGACACCCAAATGGGGGTGTCGGCGAGCAGTTAAATATATGTCCAGAGCGCAAAGAATGATCTAGAAGGCAAATGAGTATAGTGCTCGAAGTGAGGAGATGGTATTTAATGTCATGTGCCAGATGAACACACACAGGTACAACTGAGAAGGCTGAGCCTGGGAACTCCAGCAATGACAGGCTGGGAAGAGAAGGTAGGGAAGCAGATGGAGAGATCAAAAACCAGATGAACTACAGGAGAGAGAAGACTCATGGAAGCCAAGGAAATTGAGTGTTTTGAAGAGGTCTCCCTCACCATGGCTTAACTTGACATGTACTGACGAAGGGGCAGGAAAATGATGGGAAAACCTGAAGCCAGGAGTCAACAGACCCAGGATTCTAGATCCAGCCCTGACACTTCCTTCTTTGAAACTCAATTCCTCATCCGTAAAATAGTGCAGGCACTATTGCTACCTGTCCAACACCATTTCTTCCAACTCCCTAACAGAACCCCAGTTTTATTGGTGTAACTATGGCAGAGACTGCCAAGTGTCCCAATATCCGTTCTCCCTTTTTTAATAGAAATGGAAATTTTGGATGAGCTAACAACTACATTTCTCAGTCTCCTTTACTGTGAGGTATGGTCATGTGACTGCAATGAGTTGTAGAAGAACCCTGAGCTTAGGGAACCTGAATCTTTTCAAATGGGAGCTAAACAAATATTCTCTTTCATCTAGAGGAAAACACTATCTTTTTAGGCTGTTGGCTACACAAGGGTCCTTGAAAAATGTGCAGAAACATGAGAGACCCATGGAGAATTAATTTTCTCCCAACGTTGCACTAACAATGGATTTAGAATGAGCAGTGATGTAATTATGACCACTGTGACATGAAAGTGAATTGTTGGCAGTTTCCGGGAAAGTTCTTTTCTTCTTTCACTATACGTTGTCATATTTAGCTAGACATGATCCTTGATGACAGGCACCCATTTTGTGACTATGAGGAAAAACATGCTGACCCTTGGCAATGACAGAGATGAAGGTTGAAAACTGGAACCACTTCACCTCTGGCCACCTTGTTACAAGACAGCAGGTATTTCCTCATTGTTGAAGCCATTCGAGGCAGGTGTTAGGTTGAGGCATCCTGGATTTTGCTCCAGTACAGCATACCTCCCTTTCTCCTAGAAGTGTTGTGAGACCATCTGGTGCAAAAGCCCAGGTGGGAAGTACTTCCTCATGAGAGACAGAGCTGGCCTTATCTAGGGGTAAGGGGTGAAATAGCTCAGTGAGAGATTTTCCTAATCCAAAACCATGGATAATAGTACCTTGCCTGCCTAACAGCAGAGGACTAAACCAATTGGCTTATTAGGATCCCTTCAAGCTCTGAGCTTTACGGCCATATGACACCACCTCCCTCCACCCCAGGACAGCCACATTCCATGGGTGAGGCTTGAGGAAGGGACCTCTGCATTTTTACTGAGGTAGTACATGGGGAGAGGGATGCAGCAGATAAGAGCTTATTCTGCCTCGCATTCACCACCATAAGAAGCCCCAGCAGGGCCCTGAGGATGGTGCCCGGAGGGGTTAGTTTTAATGAGGGAAGGCTGCACAATCTTGGGAATGGAGTTACTCAGAGGGGAGTCCAGACCACCAGGGGGTGACTTGGAGGTTGGAGGTGACCCTGAGGAAGAGCGAAGTCAGGTGACACACACAGCAGTTTCGCAATGTGACTTGGGGCTGTGGGTGACAGATGGTTTATCAGATCAGTTCATCAGGACTAATGGACTGCTCTGTTACACGCCCACGGAACATGCTGGGTGCAGATTCGAACGGGGGCTGTCTGGAGACATTGGCTTTTAACACAAACTTGATTCTTAAGGGGGAATTTCAGGCTTTGAATAAGCTGGCTGTGGAGGTGGGGGAGGCAGGAATTTTATAACCCCTCAAATCCTCAAATGACTCTCCTCTCAATTAAATTCAAAAGCAACTATTGAGCACCTAGAGTGTGCAGATGAAAAAAAAAAAAAAAGAAAATCGCCGCCTACCGCTGGCTTGACATCCTGGAGCGGGCGGGGGATACCATTCACCTCTCAGCTCTGGCTTGCAAGCAACATTTCCAGAGCTGCACCCTTCCGACCCCCGCACCCCCACCCCTCTGCTCCCCTTCTCAGCTGGGTTACCCTCCTGCTCCCTGTCAGCCAAGTTAGCCTCCTTGGAGACCCTCCATCTCAGCTGAGTTAGCCACCTCCCCCCACTAAAACCGTTCAAGTGTGGACCTTCCCCCAGCCCCCGGGCTGTGACCAGCACAATACCCGAGCACGAGAAACTAGACGGAGGGTATATCCTGAGAGGCATAGAGGAGAGCGAGGCCCATTTGAGTGATCTCACCGGGAAAGGCTTTGGGAAGAGAAAAACAGAAGGAAGGAGCTAGATATGGGGATGGCATGTCAGGTGGAGGGAACAGGGGTGCAGGAAGCAGAGGCCAGGCCTTGGAAGAGGGCGGTGAAATTCAGCTGGCAAGGCTAGATGGAAGAGGCTTGAATGGCCTTAGTGCTGCAGCCCGGGGAAGCCCCTGGAGAATTCCAGGGAAATTAATCATCATAAAGTTTTATTTGGGCCAATTATGATGTGTCAGGCACTAGCGTAGATATTTTACGTGTATTTCTTCTTTTAATACTCACAAGGACCCTATAAGATAGATATTAGCATCTCATTTGATGGCTGAGGAGTCTGAGGCATCACAACTACCAAGTGACAAAGCTGAAACTTGAATCTGAGTCTCTCTGACCCTATACCAACCGGGAGCTAACATTTAGTGAGCACTTACTGTGGGCCGCGTGTCTTATAGATAGCATTTCTCTTACTCATCCCAACCGCCTTTGATGGTACTTAGCAGAGGGCACCATTATGCTACACTGTCTCTCCCATCCACCCTCATAAGTGGCATCGATCTTTACTCAAGTAATACCTTCAACACAGGGCAGGCAAAGGGCAGGCCCTTCACACGGTCAGCAGTCATGTGAATGAGACACCTTGGAAATGGCTCCTCCATTCCCCGTGAAGCCTTCAGTTGACTGCAGCCCCAACCAGCATCTTAACTACAATCTCATAATGGATTCCAAGCTAGAACGACCCGGCTAAGCAGCTCCCAGACCTCTGACTCCCACTCTCTAAGTTTTGCAGTGATTCCTTACTCACCGATAGATAACTAATACACATTCCATTCAGGGCCCAGCTGCTCCTGGCTGCGTGACTGTGGGCATCTTTACCTCTCTGAGCAGATGTTTTCTCCAGCTCAGATCCTTCCACTGAACCCCAGATCAATGCACTCAGCAGCCCCCATTAAGGTCCCTCAGACATAGGAACTTGGCACGTCCCAGACAAATGTCGCTAAAATCCACTTCCCACCACGGTTCAGGCTCTCATCATCTCTCTCTTCAACTACTGACACAGCTAGCTTCCTCATTGATTCTGCCTTGCATAAGTCTAAATAACAAAATCCCCAAATACAGAAGTGTATTTTTCTCTCACATTCAAGGGGTCCGGATCAGGAAGTCCAGGGTTAGCATGATGGACCGCCGTGCCAGGAACTCAGACTCTTCGAATCTGATTGCTCTACAGTATGCAGCTTTCATTACCAAGTTTTTCTCATTGTGTACAATAGCTGCTTGTGCTCTGGTCATCATCTCTGCAATCTAGTCATTAGAAAGGAGTAACTAGAGAAAAGAAAAAACACCTCTTCCCTTTAAAAAAATTTTGCTTATTTTCCACCGACCACATTTCATAACGGAAGCAAAGAAACACAGTCTATTCTGAGGGTCACCATGTGTTCAGCTAAAAATACAGAGGTTTAGTACTCAGGAAGAAAGGGAGATCAGGCATGTGAGACGACATCCTCCATGCTGCTGCCCAGCAATAGGGTTTTATTATTACTTTTGTTTATTTATTCTTCATGTTAAAATAAGATAGCATAGAAAACTAAGGCCCAGAGAGGGGTCACAGAAGTGCTGTGTCAGAGGTAGACCCCGCCCACCTTCTATATTTATAATTAAATATTTATAGTTATAGCTCTTAAAATAACAAAAAAGGGTCATTCCATGTTTCAAGGAGGCAAATTCTTTCCTAGTTCAATTCTTGGAATTAGGAAAAATTATTACACTTTCTTTGTCTCGAACTTATAGAATAGAGGCCGTTTTCTTCCTTGTAAATATAAAATTGTTACTGTTAAGTGATAGTAATGGGAAACAAAGATGGACTATGTTTGAGGTGCTTAGTTTTTTAAAGATGACATAATATAAAAGAATTAAAGATTTAATTTAAGATTTATCCTTTAGGATATATGACAGTGTTGGAGTTATATATTTCTGTACCATTTGAACTTTACCATAAGCATGGATTGCACATATAATTTTTAAAAAGACTTTTAAAATAAATAAAATATAGCCTATACTCTTCTTAAATGAAACAATAAGTGCTCACTATAGAAAATACAGAAATACAGAAAAAGACCATTTTAATTACCTACAATTTATTCTTCAATAGAGATCCCTATTATTAATATTTTAGTATGATGTCTTCAATCTTCTTCCTACACATATATGTGTAGAGAGTTAGACCCATAGATAGATAGTTGATAGGTGATAGATAGATAGATAGATAGATAGATAGATAGATAGATAGATAGATAGATAGATAGATTTTAAAAGCAAACAGGATCATTCTGGATATAGTTTTCTCCAAGACTTTATTATAAAAATTGTTAGACAGCCAAGCTAAAAGAATTATTCAGTGACCACTCATATCCACCACCAAAGTTCTCCCATTAACAGTGTACTATCCTTGATTTATCACAGTTATCCAACTGGATGTACATAGTTGGTTTTTTAAGTTATCATACAATAAAAACGACCTCTTTTGGTGTGCAGTTCTATGAATTTACAGGTGCTGGTGCAGGTAACCACCACAATCAGGATTCAGATCACTTCCATCATCCTCAAAAAATTCCCTCTTGTCATCCTCCTGTAGGCACACCTTCCCCCATGCCTAAACCCTGGGAACCCCTGATCGGTCTCATCACCATTGTGTCTTTTCTAGAATGTCATATAAACTGAACCATACAATGTGTAACTTTTTGAGACTGGCTTCTTGCATCCACATTGTTATGTGTAGCAAAAGTTCATTTCTTCTTGTTACTGAGTAGTATTCCATGGTATGGATGTGCCACATTTCCTTACCAACTCTCCTAGTTGGGATTGCTTCCAGATTTTAGTGAATAGGAATAGAACTGCTGTCAGCATTCTTGTTTGAGTGAATGTAAGTTTCATTTCTCCAAGGTAAAGACCTAGGATGGGATTGCTGGATCACTGTAGTTTTAATTTGCACTTACCCAATGGCTAATGAGTTGAACATCTTTGCATGTGCATATTTGCCATCTGTATACTTCCTTGGATAAGATGTCTGTTCAATTCTTTTGCTCATTTTAAAATTGGTTGGTCTTTTTCTTATTGTCGAGTTTTAAGAGTCTTTTTTTTTTTAATGTATTCTGGGAATAAGTCTTTTGTCAAATATGCGATGTGTAAATATTGTCTCAGCTTATAATCTCTCTTTTTCATTCTCTTAATACTGTCTTTTGATTTGACAAAGTCTAATTTATCAACTTTTTTTTCATGAATTGTACTTTTAGTGTCATGTTTAAGAATTCTTTCACTAACCCCAGGTCATGAAGATTTTCTCCTATGTTTTCTTCTAGACATTTCATAGTTTTAGGTTTTACATTTAAATCTATAATTCATTTTGAGTTAATTTTAGTGTGATATATGAGGTTTGGAACAAGGTTTACTGTTTTTGCATATAGATAGATGTCCAGTTGTTCCAGTACCGTTTGTTGAAAAATCAGGAGCCACCAACCGCCAGGCCATGGACCCAGGCCACACAGCAGGAGGTGAGAAGCGGGTGAGCCAGCAAAGCTTCGTCTGTATTTGCAGCTGCTCCCCAGTGCTAGCATCACCACCTCAGCTCCAAACTCAGAACATTAGGCATTAGATTCTCATAGGAGCACTGGTCCCTGGTGCCAAAAATGTTGGAGACTGCTGGAAAAGACCATCCTTTCTCCATTGAATTGCTTTTGCACCTTTGTCCAAATCAGTTTACCATATTTGTGCGGGTCTATTTCTGGAGTATCTATTCTGTTTAATTGACTTATGTGTCTATTCCTGACATCACACTCTTTTTTGATTACTATTGCAAGTCCTGTTGTTATAGCTCCTAAAACCAGATAACATAATTCCTCCAACTTTTTCAAAATTGTTTTAGCTATTCTAGTTTATTTGCCTTTCCATAGAAATTTTAGAATCGGCTTGTCTGTACCTACAAAAATTCCTGCTGGGATTTGATTGGAATTGTGTTACATTGATAGAACAGTTTTATGGGTTGAGTTTGTCCTCCAAAAAAGATGTATTAAAGTCCTAACCTGGGCCTAATACATCCCCTCAGAATGTGACTTTATTTGGAAATAGGGTCATTGTAGATGTAATTGGTTAAGATGAGGTCATAGTAGAGTAGGGTGGGTCCTTAATCCAATGTGACTGAGGTCCCTATAAGAAAGAGACACCAATACACAGGGAAAATGCCATGTGACCAGAGAGGCAGGTATGGTAGTGCTGCAGCTGCAAGCCAAGGAGCACCGAGGACGGTGGGCAAAGCCACCAGAAGCTGGAAGAGTTCAGGGAGGATCCTCCCCTGGAGCCTGCAGAGAGAGCACGGCCCTGCCGACACCTCGATCTCAGACTTCTAGTGTCCAGAACTATAAGACAATTTCTGCTGTTAAATTTTAAAACAGCCCTAAGAAAACAAATTAAATAAGTTTGAGAAGAAATGACATCTCTACTATGTTGAATCTTCTAATCCATGAACGCAGTACGTTTATTTAGAATTTCTTTGATTTCTTTCATCAACCTGTTATAGTTCTCAGTATAGATACCCTGTGCATGTTTTGTTAGAGTTGTACTCAAGTATTTCTTTCTTTTTCTTTCTTTCTTTCTTTCTTTCTTTCGTTCTTTCTTTCTTTCTTTCTTTCTTTCTTTCTTTCTTTCTTTCTTTCTTTCTGGAGTTATTGTGAATAGTATTGTACCTTTGTTTCCAATTGTTTATTGCTAGCATATAGAAATAGGAACAATTTTTGTGTGTAACTACAAAAAAGCACTTTTGTGTGTCATCTTGTTCCTTACAGCCATGATGAACTCAGCTATTCTAAGAGTTCTAGGAGTCTTTAGCATTACCGATCGCATTTACTCTCTTTGAAAAATTATATTAATTGTTATAAAACATTCCATGATACTCCACCTTAATTTGTTTTGCTATTCCCTCCTGACCCAGTTTTCTAATTATGTCAGAGGAGAGATTCCTAGAAATGGGATTAGCAGGTCAAAGGGCTGAACCCTCCTCTCCTCAAGTGCTACAATACATGGTTCAGCTGCTTTCCAGAAAGGTCAAACCAACTCATCCCCATCAGCTACACGTGAGAGTGTTCAGTGTACTGAAACGTTGTCAGCATTGAGAATGATCGTTTTAAAGCTCCTTGCCATCTGATAGGAGAAAACCAGTAACTCTCTTGCATTTTAAAATAATCCTTTCTAAAATGCCAACCTGTCCCACCCCTGCTAAAACCGTCTATGGCTTCCTATTACCTTCAGAATAGAGTCCATGCCCCTGGCTAACAGGTGGGCTCCCCAGTATCAGCTCCTGTTTACTCCCATAATTGTCAAATTCCTCTGATTCCTTTTCCCACACCGTACCAGGCACTACAGCACGGCTGGTTATTTCTGAAACCTATGACAAAAGCTCTTTCTCTTCCAAGGCTCTGCCCATGTGCTCTACTCTGCCTGGAATGCAGGTGTGCTCACCCTGCTTGCCCCTTCCCTAGGAACCCAAGGGGCTACCTAGGAGAGGTTTAGAGTGGTGGATCTGGAACCAGACTGACTGCCTTCCAGCTCTGTTCTGTGACCTTGGGAAAGTTACTCAACGTCTCTGTGTATCAGTTAAGGCAACTGTAAAATGGCAATAAGGACAGCAGCCTCTCATAAGGTTCTTGTAAAGATTAAATGAGTTAATAAGAGATTATCAGAACTGTGTGTGGCACTTGGGAAGTGTTAATACATCTTAGCTGCTATTATTATTATTATTATTGTTATTCATAGCTGCCCCCTCCCTGACCTGGCCCATCACCCGTAGGAAACAGCCCACTGTTACTACTCTTATTCCACTGAGTTGCTTCTTAAATGCCTCATGTTTCTAATCTAAATGAAGCGAATAACCCCACACCTGTTTCACACTCACTGTGATTTAAAGAGTTAATAGGTATCTAAGTGCTTTTTAATGTTGTACATCACTCTGCTGAGCGTTATCATCACCCCCGCCACGCCCTCATTGGAAGGAGGAAGCAGGATGACAATAAGAGCTGCGATTTACCCGGTGCCAGAGTTGAGCACTGTGCCACCTCATTTAGTGCTCCCCCTGCTGTATAGCAATTGGGGCCCTGGCAGGAAATGGAACCTAATCCAGAACCTTCAAGAAGCTTTAATGGAGGGACTATTTACAAGGGTATTGGCAGGGTGAAGGGGATCAATGAGGAGTGGTGGCAGGGAGCCATTGCGAGTAGGTCCTGCCCGACAGAAAGCCAGCCGGCAAGGGGGCCCGGGGACTTGGGCCAAGTGGTCATCAGCCTCGCAGGCACAGTGCCGGTCAGAGTAGGCTGGATGGGACGGGTTAAGGGGGTGAATGAAGGGAGAATAACAAACACAGGGAGACAAGATTATTCTCCATCATCATCACTTCCCATTTGGCAGATGAGAAGATTGAGGCTCCCAGACATGTAGTAACTTGTTCTCTAGCACAGAGCTGGTAAGGTGGAGCTGGAAGAGGAGAGAGAAAGTCTCAAAGGCCATGGCCCCTCAGCCCAGCTTCCCAGGTGTTGGCAGGACTCCCGGGCAGCAGCACCTACACGGGTCTGTCTCCCTCCTTTCTTCTCTCTTCCTCGCACTTGTCCCATTCTCTCACCTTCTGACTGAGAGGCTTTTGGCTCTCTTTCCTGTGTCTCTGTGCTTCTCCACTTTATCTCCCTCTCCCATTTTCTCAGTCTTGGGGTCTCTCCTACAGCGGCTCTCTCACTTGTCATCCATCCCCCAGAGCTCAGATTCTCGGCAACTCTCCCCTGTGCTCCTGACTCTCCGCCTCCACAGTGCCCGCATCTCTGCCCCAAGCACCAGTCCCTACGCGCCCCGCCTCCTGTCGCTGCCCGTCCCTCCGCCCCTGCGGCAGCCTTGGGGGGAGGAGGTGCGGGGAGCGAGGACTGGCGCGGCGCCCGGCCTGAGTCACACGCATGAGGCAGCGTGAGTCAGGCGCGGAGGGAAGTCCCTACGGAAGGGGCTTTCGGAGCCGCAATCGAATCGCAGGGAAAGAGAAAGTGTTCGGAACGCTCCTTTGACACAATGACCTTGTATGAGCCCAGGCTGGACACACCCCAACACCCTACCCACAGACAATAACATGCACACCCCCAGCCCACCGCGACCGAGGGCCCTCACGCCCGCTCCCAGGTGCGCGGCTGCCGGGGTTCCCACCGCGGCCGGAACGCGCTAGGTGAGGCTGGGCGCGGGGCCGACATCCAGGGTCTCAGTAACTCTCCCAATCTGTTCCTGCACCTCCACAGGGCAGTCCCTCTCCCAGCTTATCAAAGGCCTACTGAGTGCTCCAGCCAGCATCACTCTCCTGCAGCCAGACCCCAGGCCCATTTCCCCACACAGAGTGTGGGGCAGGTCACCTTGTGGAGCCCCGTGGGGCGGTAGGAGACAGGCAACTCAGGGTCCTACAGGGATGAAAGATTCCCTCCCTGGGGCTCTCCTCCTAACCCTCCGAGACTGACTTGCAATCAGATCACTGGATTCCATTAAACAAATATTTATTGAACACCTATAATAAAGACCAGTGCCAGGCTTTGAAAACTTGGAATATGACAGTGAACAAAATATGTCG
>NW_011889006.1:1398944-1407784 GCF_000151845.1 Pteropus vampyrus
TTTCTCTGTTCACTGGCTAGCCCCTCTACCCCTAGAGACCTACGCTGACTCTCCAAGCTGCCCAGATCCCAGTAGCACTATTTCCCCCACCATCCAGAACTCAGCGATAAGGCGGGGTTGCCAGGGGACAGTCAGTGTCCAAGCCTAGGTTTTCCCTCAGTCTGACACTGCTCACCCACCAGGGCCACTAAGGTACTTCTAGACCCAGAAGGTCACCGACCCCTCTAGTGATTGAAAGTAAGAAAGAAAAGAATGAAGCCGCCCACCCAATTCACAGTGAGGACCAGGCCTTGGAGGATATACGAACCCCAGGATTTACGGGGTGAGGGACAGGCCTGGGGGCTGGGTGAACAGGGAACAAGGAGGTTTAAGCAAGGTTGGCGGAGAAGAGAGCTGGCCGGGCCCCTCCCCGCCGCCATCTCCTCCTAGCCAGATTCCAGACCAGCAGGCTCGCCCTGCTCCGCCCGCCTCCCTGCTCCTTCGCTCTCCCGCCAGTGGCCACCTCCCTTCCCCCACTCCACTTCTCTCCTCTCCCCCAGCCACCAACTTCCTGCGCCCCTCCCCCAGCTCCTTTCGCTCTCATTCATCCATCCATTCATTAAACTTTTGCTGAGCGCCAAGGCCCCCTTAGGCCCTGGCGCGAGGCTCGGGTGTGTGGAGAAGAACAAAACAAAGACCTGGAGGATTCTGACCAATCCCTGGCCTGGCGTTGGCTCCTCCCCGACCCCAGCCCACCTCCTTTCAGCTAGGCCCCGGCTCTTCGACCTCCACCCTGCACTCCTTTCCTTCTCCGGACTCTGGCCCTGGCCTGTGGACCTGTAGGTCCTCCGTCCAGCCCAGCGTCCATGTGCTTCTGGGAGCAGGCGGGCAGCACCCTCTCCTGTCCATTCCCGGTATGGAGCCCCCAAGGCCACACTCTCAGCCCTAAGAAAAGTTCAGGGTGAGGGTTCAGGGTGGCCTGGAGGGGACAGAGCGCTGGGTGATCCAGGAAATCAGAAGAGCATCCCCCTGCAGAGGCAGAAGGGACCAGTCTGGACTCGGGCAACTGTAGACTTGGAGGGAGACTCCTGCAGCTAGTAATGCGAGGACAGTTGCTTTTGAAGGCCCCAAGGGTCACTGTGTCCCTTCCCCAGCCCAGGACATATTCTCATTTGGAAAGCAGGCAAGGAATAGAGACAAGAGAAACAGAAGTAAAAAAACATATGAGAATCTCCTGAAACCTTGGGGCCTGTTTCCAAATCAGTATGACATGGGTGGGAACAGGTAGCTAAAAAGCCACAGGACTTGAGGCCCCAAGTCCTACAGCTGGTTAATGAACTGACATGGACCTCCAACCCTGGTGGGTCTGTGGCCTGGGGAGACAAACCTAGCCCAGGGCCTCCAGCCCAACTCCAAAACTTAGCCCAGCCCCAAGAGAAACAGAAGTAAAAAAACATATGAGAATCTCCTGAAACCTTGGGGCCTGTTTCCAAATCAGTATGACATGGGTGGGAACAGGTAGCTAAAAAGCCACAGGACTTGAGGCCCCAAGTCCTACAGCTGGTTAATGAACTGACATGGACCTCCAACCCTGGTGGGTCTGTGGCCTGGGGAGACAAACCTAGCCCAGGGCCTCCAGCCCAACTCCAAAACTTAGCCCAGCCCCAAGAGAAACAGAAGTAAAAAAACATATGAGAATCTCCTGAAACCTTGGGGCCTGTTTCCAAATCAGTATGACATGGGTGGGAACAGGTAGCTAAAAAGCCACAGGACTTGAGGCCCCAAGTCCTACAGCTGGTTAATGAGCTGACATGGACCTCCAACCCTGGTGGGTCTGTGGCCTGGGGAGACAAACCTAGCCCAGGGCCTCCAGCCCAACTCCAAAACTTAGCCCAGCCCCCAGAGAAGAAGGTCACAGAAAAAAAAAAAAAGAGTCACAGGCCCGCAGTCATTGCCCTAACGCTTCCACTGGCTCACATGGATGGGGCTTCCACAGGCTACACAACTTTATAGTGCGTGTATTTTCAGCCTTTCCTGAGTGGCAGCAGGCAGCATGTTTGGAGGCATCTTGCTTGCAGAGACTGTTGCAGTGGACATTGTCAGATAGTTCCTTAGACCAAAAGGAAACTATTTTGTTCCTTACAAAGCATAAATCTTACACTTATCTAAAATGCACTCTGGTGAGCTGCCACCACTGCCCAGGCACCAATAAGCAGTCAGCTAGTTCGACCCAGCCAAAGGCCAAGATGGTTGTCAAGTGGCTGCCAGCTCCTGATGACTAAACCTGAAAACAAGGAGAAAAAACAATTTCCCACAATTGGTGGCAAATTATAAAATCTAAAGGTAATGCTTACTAGAAATGAATCTGCGAAGGAGATCATGTGACAATGGGGCAGTGGTTTTAACCTAGTGAGACGAAAAACAGGTGTCTCTGTAAGGTGCTCAAGTCCTTAGGCTGGGCCACTCTGTCATTCCCATGATGATCTGCTGGATTACTTGCCCTTTTCTCCACCCTGAAGTTTGGAGACAGATCCCCAACTCAGTTCCTTATGGCTTGGCCTTTGCTAATAACAAATCACTTTGGCTAGTTATTCTTCATTCACTACATTTTTGAGCTGGAACACTGTGCTAGGCCCTGGGGATACCCCAGAGAGCACAACAGATAAAATTCCCTGCACTGATGGAGCTGACCTTTCAGGAAAGAGAACTGGACAGAAAACATAATACATATCACTTTTATTGATAATCGTTCAATAGAAAAGTTAATTATATAGTACGTTAGAAACTGACAAGTGTTAACGGGGGGGAATGCATGGTAAAGTAGATGAGACTTGCAGGGGGAGAGGTACAATTTTAAATAATGTGGACAGGTAATATTGAAGGCAGTGAGAGGGCAAGCCCTGAGGATATTTAGGTGAAGAGTATGTCAGGCAGATGGAATGGCAAGTGCAAAGACCCTGAGGTGAGCTCATGCCTGGCAGGTCTGGGCAACATCTGAGGAGGCTGGTGCAGCTAAAGAAGAGCAACAGGTAGGAGATAAGATTGGGGAGAGGGGCAGGTTGCAGGGCCTTGTGGGCCTTTGTGAGGACTTTGTTTTTACTCTGTATGAGATGGGAGCCCCTGGAGGATTTTGAGCAGAGGAATGACATGCCTTATGTTTTAGGTAGAAAGCGATTTCATACTGGGAATTAGGTGCTTACAAAACCATTGGAAGAACTGGAGGAAATGGCTCTAGGCTGGGCCTCCTGGAACAACACTACTGAACTGCTGGCCTCTGCCCTGATCAGGAGAGTGGGGAATCAGGAGTCCTGGCCTATATGACTGAGTTGTGATCCAAGGGCAGGATGTCCCTCTACCACTATACCTGCCTGTTTGCTTTGTTTGTTTGTTTTTTGTTTTTTCCTATTGGCTATAATTTATACCTGCCTCTTGACCCGCAGAAAGCTGGTAACTGGATACTTGGAGATGCTGCAGAAAACTGTGTCTCCACAGCCCACACAGCAATATTTCCCTTTCCTTGTTTCCTCCTTCCAAATTTCACTCTTTCTTTTCTTCGATGAGATCTAATTCACAACCAAACCTGTAGCTTCAAAGGAGTGTAGGGAATGGTGCTGAATGCCAAGCCGCCCTATCACAGCCCCAAGCCCATCCCCCTGTCAGGTGCCTTGTCCTACTGCCCCCGGCATGCTCTGCTCACACTCTGTGCTGTCTCCCTTGTCTCCCTTTGTCTGTCTCCCCACCCCACCCAGAGTAAGTCCCTTAAGAATAGGGATTGTAGCTACCTAGTTCAAGGCCAGGTCCCCAGTGCCGATCTTGGTGCCTGGAAGACTCCATCTGGCTGGGCTGTGAGAAAAGCAACAAGCTCACCCAGACCAAGAGAAAACACATTGGAGGGAAAAGAAGCAGAATCGCAAGCTAACCTACCTGAGCCTGTTTTAATATCTGTAAAATGGGGGCAATAGCACTGCTGACCTGGTAGGGGCGTTAAGGGATCTGAGAGAACCTATATATTTAGTAGGTGCTCATAAACTCCCCACTTTTCCTCGTTTTTTTCTTAGGTTGGAGAGGAGCTGGGCTTTCCTGAGTTCCAGCCCCGAAGAAGGCTGATAAAGTTGATGGTGTCCTGGGGTCATGCAGTGTGGGTGGCTGGCTCAGGGCAGAGGAGAGAGAGGTGCCTGCATCCTAGATCTTCCAATTTATTGGAGAGTTTTTCCCTCGAAAGTTGGAAGCAGAAGAGGCCCTCCTCCCACTGTAGGCCTGCCAGGCTTCCTGGCAGCAGAGCTTGTGGTCAGCAGGGCCTAGAGGCGTGATCCTGCCAGATGACCAAATGTACTAGTAGCTGGTTGACTCTCCAGGAGAGTGGTCAAACACTGCGCCAGGGTGACCCTATGTCCAGTTTGCCTGGGTCAATTGATTGATATGACCCTGGGTCAATCCCAGTTGGAATGGGCCAGGTCAGGTTTATGCCCATTGTCTGGTCATAACTACTAGTAGTACTCCCTTTTATTCTGAAGTGTCCTGCTCATCTGTAATAACTGGGCATACATATTCTATGATCCAGGAATCCTCTCCTAGGCATATACCCAACAGAAATTTGCACGTCTACCCACCAAAACATATTATAGAACATTCACAGCAGCATTATTTGTATTAGCCCGAAACCAGAAACTATCCAAATGCCCTTCAACAGAGTGTATATATAAATTGTGGTACATTCATACCACATAACTATGCAGAAATGAGAATGATCATTCTGCAGCTATGTGTAATATGGATGAATCGCGATGTAATGTTGAGCAAAAGAAACTAACTTAGGAAAGTACATGATTCCATCCACTCAATGCATATAACAAGTGAAACTAAAGGATGCTAGTTCAAGGCCAGGTCCCCAGTGCCGATCTTGGCATGGTGGTTACATAAGGGGGGCTGGAAATGTTATGCTTCTTGACTTGGGTACTAGTGACACAAGGATATTGTTCATTTTATGAAAATCCACTCAACTGAACACAGTATTTGTGCATTTTCTGTATGTAGTTTTCATCAGTAAAAGGTTTACTTTAAAAGATATACTGTTTGGACAATAGGTTAGGCAATTCCTATTCCTCTTCTCCCTGCCTCTTCCCATCTACCTTCCATGTTGGGCTGGACACAGAAAATTGTCACACCTTATTCCCAAGTCTTTCAGGAAACCTCTACTAACCACTACTCTTCCAAGGGCTGCAGTTGACTCGGAAGCAAGAGGTAAACTGATAAGCAAATACATCACTGGAGAGGTGTGAGACATGAATCCCCAGGGAATGCTAAAGGACACCCCCAACCTCCCACAACTTCTGCATTTCCAAGCCATGACTGGGAGCTTATCAGGCTCCTGCTACCCCATTTAGCAGGACGGGGAAAGAACTAACACATATCGAGAAAAAAAAAAAGTAAGCTTAACTTTCAGCTGTTCTGAAAAATAAAAGTTGACTTGAACTCCCCATTTTCTGCATATGTTTGTTGGGGTCACCAAAATTCACTGGGTTGTCCTTATAAAAACTGTGTAATTCAACTCTGACAATAAGAAAATGCTTCAGGTGACAGTTGGTCTGATATGACCAATTCCTCTGCGGCCTTCAGGCCTTGACCAACTTGGTTGATATCCCAGGCCTCAAATGGCTCCCTCTCCCTGCCTGCTCCCCATGATCCCCCACCTATCTAAATCTCCTTCGGGCCTGCTCAAGCCCCTCTCCTCTAGGAGACTTCTCTAACTACCCCTACGTCCCATCCTCTCTCCTCCTGTAGCACTTACTAAATTTCTCTATAAGCATCTGACCCCCTAGTCTGTTTCAAAAGTGCAGGGAACTTTACTTTCTCACTGATTGTACCTCAAGAGCTTGGATCAGGTCTTGGTACATAGTAGGCCCGCAGGAAATACTGACTGAATTGGCAAATGAATGAATGAATGCTTTCTGCCTCATGGCATCTCAGAGATTGTTGCTTAGCCTTCTCTGATGTGTTCCTGGTTCTGATTCCTCTAGACATGAAATTCGCTGAAGGGCTGTCTTATTCGTTTTTCTTTTATCCCTGCCACTCACCCTTCTGCTTAATAAATACTTATTGAAAGAAGAAAGGAAGTGATTTCAGGCGTTTGCAATCCAGAAAGCATGGAAGTGGGGGTCAGTGGGTAGTTATTTGGATTTCAAGGGTGTGGGTAATACTGGAGAAGAACAAGCTACTATATTTGCCTACAAATTTATTTATACCTGCTTCCTTCCACAGAGGGATTGAGGTGGCTTACAAAAATACACATAATACAAGGTAAAAAACAAATCTGAGAAAATCAGGACAAGGGGAAAGTAAGAGTAGGAAAAATCAGACCAAGTTGGCTGGTGAGAAGTGGGCCAAAAAGTTGGCCAAGTTCTCCCAGAGCCCAATGGAAACGTAAGTCCCTTTCCCTTCCCCACATGCCTCTCAGGAGAGCCCACAGGCCACACAAGGCCATGGGCATCCATGGAGGGGCTGTAAGACTCCTCCCCACACCTCCCTGGGCTCCAAAGGCCTGGCCTAGAAGCCTAGGAGGGCTTGGGGAGGGCTGTGTCTAGGCAAATGCTGCTCTGTGAGGGCTATCCCTTGGCCCACAAGTGGGAGCCCAACTTGCTGACAGGGGCCTGTGACCTGCGACGGTAGGGTAAGGGCTGAAGGATCGTTCTTCCACTCAACGCTGCGAAGGTTCTGGAGCTAGCAACTCAATGCCATTCAGCCAAGTCTACTCGCGGCCTACTAAGCGCGCGCTCGGCATACAGAACACAAAGATGGAGGGAGCAGAGCGCCTTCCACCCCGCCCCACCCCCCACCCCCGGCTCCAGACAAAGGGGCATGTTGCCCCTCCCCCAGCCTCTCCCTCGCGTTCCCCTCCACCCTCAGGCCGCCCTTTGGTGACTTCCTCTTCCCTCCAGGGGCAGCCTGGGGACTTCTCAGGAACTACGTTTCACCTGGGCTCTGGGCGGGGAGCGGGCGCGCGAAGGGCAGCTCCCCGCCCACACCAAGCCTAGGACAGCCCCAGGCCCGCGCCTTCATCTTTGAACCGACTCAGTTGGCCCCCAGCGCCTTCCCGCCGGGCTGCCCCGCCCCCACCCGGCCGAGCACGTGCTGCCCCGGGTGGGGGCTGGGCCCACTCCCGCCTCGGCTCCCCACCCCCACCGGAAACATTCCTGAAACATTCCTGAAACTAGGAGGCCCGGCCCCTCTGGTTCCCCACCCCGCCTCCACTCCCGGATCAGGGTTTTCCAGGCGTCCCCCCTCCACCGCCAGCTCGCCCCCTGAGGAGGGGGCTGGGCCGGGGCCTCGGCTGACTGGGGAGGAAGACGGGGAGCGGAGAAAAACATGAGTCACAGCCGTGTGTCACTGCTCCGCATTGCAATTCCCTTCATCACAGGAGGTGTGGAAGGCCGCCTCAAGGACCACGGGCGGGGAGGTGCGCCCGGGAAGGCTCCGGGCCCGGCCTGCAGGGTGCGCCTCTGACAGCACCCCTTTCTTCTCCCACCTCCCTCCCCGCCATCTTCCCACTGGCTTCCTTTTTTGTCGTGCAACAAGTCTTTGTTGAGCCGGGCGCTGTCGCGCATGGCGTGCGTGGACTCAGTCCCTGCCCTCAAAGTGCTTCTAGACGACCAGTGGTTCACGCTTTATTTCTTAAAAAGTCACAGTGGAGGGGGCCAGAGCACCAAGTGGGACCACGTTTCTCCAAAACACCTTCCAGGTCACCTAAGGGAGTTAACCTTCCCTCAGGTTTACCTGTAACGAGCGAATCGTTTCACTTCAAGGCTGCACCTTGATGGTTCACTCGCGGCCATTAATAAATTAAAACTCTGGATTTCACAAGTTTCACGTTTGAAATTCACAAGACCTGGATATCACCAGTCAGCCACACGCGGGTTGGCACTGAAATGTACATGCTGACACCTGTCCGCCCAGGGGAAATCTACCAGCCGCGTATCTGGGCGAAGGGGGCGTTGAGTAGGCCGCGGAATTCCTTAACTAGCGAGTTCCTCTCCACCCCTCCCTCCCTCCCATGCGCGGACCCCGCAGGGACCTACGCCGCCTACGTCCTTCGCCCCGCGGGAATCAGGTTCACACACCCGGAAGGCCCCTCAAGGGTGACTGCCAGAGACTACCATTCCAGACAGTAAGGACGCCCCCCGCCACATCCCTGCGAAAAGCCCCCTTGGCAGTTCCTCTGTGCCCCTTCCTAGGTCTCCCGGCCCGGGACAGTGGGGAGTGGGCCAGAGCCTCGGGTTCCCATCCCTGGCCTCCCGCGGGCCCGCTCCGAGGTGCGACGCACCGCGCGCCCCTCCCAGCAGTCGGCACCCACCCGCGCGGCGGCGGCAGCGGTGGCGGCGGCGGCTGGCGGGCGGCCGCCCTTTTAAATCCCCGGGCTCATTTGCATGGCCCCGCCCCACCTCAGTGACACGGCTGGCGCGGGCGGGCCCGTCCCCCCTGCCCCTGGGTCGCTCTTTTTAAGCTCCCCTGAGCCGGGGCTGCGCTCCTCTAATTGGGACTCCGAGCCCGGGCTATTTCTGGCGCTGGCGCGGCTCCAAGAAGGCGTGAGTTCGCGGCCCCTCCGGTGGCTTCTTTTTTTTATATCTATTATTTAATTAAATTATTTATTTATTGAGGCCGCGCACGGGCCGTGCCTGGCTTCCTGCCCCTCGCCATCCTTCGGGGGAGGGGGAATATTTTTGTCCCCCCGCCTGGATGTGACACATAAATACCCCGCGGGGGCCTGGGCGGCGAGCACGCGGCGGTGGCAGTCTCTGAGCTCCTCTGCTCTCTCCCGGTTTCAGATCCGCATTTGCTACCAGCGGCGGCGGCGGCGGCGGAGCCAG
>NW_011889006.1:1408233-1424786 GCF_000151845.1 Pteropus vampyrus
AGGCCTGGGTTTGGGGCTTCACCCCGACCCCACCTCTGGCCCTGGCCCGCGCGCCTCTTCAGCCCCCAGGGCCAGGCCTGCCCTCCGCCCCCACAAACTGGTTTCTCTGCTTTGCTGGGCTCTGTTGGAACTAGTCCCTTTGACTCCCCGTTTCAATTTATTTTCCTGGGGCTTTATTTTGCGGGGAGGGCGCGGAAGGAGGTGGCTTTCTTCCTTTCCCCCGCGCCCGCGTGTGCCAGGTTTCCTGCCCCAAGGCGGGCTTGGGTGCCCCCTCTGGCAGGAAGTGGGGCCGGGTGCACCCGCGTGGCGGTGCATGCGGTCGGGGTGCACCGGTTTCCCGCGCCTGCAAGAGTGGCCTGCGCCCCTCCCCCCGCGCGCTCTGGCCCCTCGTCCCGCCCGCCGACCTGCAACGGCCAGGCGCCGACACTTGCAGAGTCACCCTGGGGCCGGGTATGGAGCAGGGGACGACAGGGACTTAACCAGCCTCCAGGAGGGTAAGGAAAGTGGCGGGCTGGAGGGTCACCAGGAACCTATTCCATCCGGCCCGCCAACTTACTGTGTGACCTTAGGCTACTCATCAGGGCTCTCTGGGTTACTTTTTTTGTAAAATAAAATTTGTGACGATATCCTAGGGTCCTTCCTGCAGATTCTCTTAAACATTTATGGTTCACACATTGCATGCATGGTTATGGAGGGGACAAGCTTGAGGCCCAAAAAAGCTTACTGTAAATTGAAGGATTGAGTTGGACCCTAAACTTGGCTTCTCTGCGCTAGGCCTCTGATGTTCAGAAACAGGTGGAAGAGACAGCATATGTTGGTCTCACCAGAGAGGGCCTAGGGCCTTCAGTTTGTGGAGGCCTGGGTTTGGAATGGGTGAATGGATTAAAGGATTCTCAACAGCAAGAGATGGAGGGATGCACCAGGTGAAATAAACTTTCAGGGAAACCAGGCAGGATCCTGGCAGGTGGGGCCCAGGTTCTCTGGAATTAGGACCAGCTCCATCCAACTGGAACTCCCTCTATGAGGGTGCCTCCTGCAGACCTCATGTGAGGCCAGTGCTCATTTAGTTGATTAATTTCGATGTTTAGTTTGAAAGGGGGACCTGTGGTGTAATAGAAGATTCTAATCACTGCCTGTAATTACAGAGCAGGCCAAGCCACTAATGACGGAGCAGGATAAATCATCAACCACCTTGTTTAAAAGGGTCTTCAAGTCTGAAATATAAAGTAGAATAATTACCGAAGTCCCGGCTTCTGGAGCATCCTGAAGCTTAAGGATGGGGGCCTCTGGCCCTCCAAAAGTCACATTTGCAAAAATGGTTTTTTCCTCTCATTGCGTTAAAATTGGAAATTGTCTGAAAATATGAAAAGGGGAAAGAAGTCATACAAATGTTTTGTCATTTTTGATTGGGGCGAAGACTTCCTGTTGTTTAGGCATTTTAAACTCTGGTTTTATCCTTATAGCAGTCTGGAGAGGTAGTTGAGGCACATGTCTTACTGTTAACCCCATTTTACAGATTGAGGGGCTTTCAGAAGTGGAGCCACTGGGCCCACGCTTTGCCAAATACAGTCAGGGATTGGTTACCACAGATGTGTGGAGCCATAGATTTCCTAGTTCAAGTCTCTAACTTGGGGATAATAACTGAGGGGACAAGGGATGGGAATGTGGGGGACCCTTACTGTCTTTTTTAAGATACTGGAAAGAAGAGGCTTCCAACTCCAGGGTGCAGGTGTTCTTGCAGTAGGTTTTAGGTAAACTCAAATAGTGGGGCTGATTTGACTCTAGCCTTCTAAGAAGAGGGAACAGGCTAGAAAAAGACCAAGAAGCTTTTAGGATATCCCTGCCAGGGCTCCAGGGGGTCAGCTAGCATCTGTTAGAACGGTTCATCTTAGTTGGAGATGCCCTTCCTGTAAGGAATCAAAGTGAAAGATCTCATTTTACTCCAGGTAGGCAGGGTTGGGGTGAGGGGAAAGAGGAGACCCACCTTTCAACTTTGGTCTCTTTTTCCTTCCCTCACCTCATTCATTGCAGTTCAGCCATCTTCCCCTTTCCCAAATCGTGTCCCCATCTTTGAATCATCAGGCTTTACCCTGGGAGAGAACAGAGGGGGGCGTTGATGGGGTGGGCACCAACCTTGGCCTTGTGTTTGGTAAGTATCAGGGTTGGCTCTTCTAGCATTTGATCCTAAGCCTTGGGCCTTGGCAGTGTGGTGAGTAAGGTGCCCAGGGGATTGAAACTCATGGCTTCCAGATGTCCAGGGCTCATTCTCTCTGCTTACCTTTCCTCCCTTGCTCCCTGTGAGTTCCCTAGGCTTGGTTTTTCTCTTAAAGAGAAAGGGCAGCAGCTGACTAGAGATGGTGGCCTCAGCCATGTAAGGACCCCCCCACCTCACCCACACCTTTGCTAGGGCAGCCTCACCCTCAGCCAGGTCTGGGTTGCCTAAGCCAGCTTTTGCTTCTTGGGCCAGGACCCTGTGAGGGTGGCAGGACAACAAAGAGCCTTTCTGAAAAGGAGATAAGGAGCTAATTAGAACCAACAGGCCCAGCCTCCCCCTGTAGCAGCAGGGTGGGAATACTGGATACCCCTGGGAGCAGGCAGTTTGCTGCAGTACGATTGGAGGGTAGGAGTGATGAAGGTGGTAGGAGGTGGCTGAAACAAGATGTTTTGTTTAAAAATGCCTTTTTTTTTTTTTTTTTGAAGCATCCCAGCCATTGCTTCTCCATCTGCTCCATAGAGAAGGGAAGATGAGCGAGTCAAGTTCGAAGTCCAGCCAGCCCTTGGCCTCCAAGCAGGAAAAGGATGGCACTGAGAAGCGAGGGCGGGGCAGGCCTCGTAAGCAGCCTCCGGTGAGTCCCGGGACAACGCTGGTAGGGAGTCAGGTGGGTGTCCAAATCTTTGCCTTGGTTTACTCCTTTGGGCTAGGGAGGTGCCAGGCATCTTGACAGATGAAAACAGGAATGGAGAGGTGCAGAATTGTTCTTGTCTGTGTGTCCTCCCAACACAGGCCCGTACCCTGCACTCACCAGCGCTGGTCAGATTCTTCTGAGACCTTGGAAGAGGAGTGGGGGCTGAGCCCATGACAAAGTCTAAGCCCAAAGTGACCCTCTGGTCACAAAGGCCAATGCTTACATTGTGGTAGACCACTCACCCTTTCTAGTCCATCATGGACTAGTGTGTTTATAAAGCACAATAAAGGTGAATTCTAGAAAATGAAAATACACGAGCCTGGGATTTTTAATCATGAGATTCATCACGCATATTGTTCCGTGAATTTACTGTGAAAGTTCTTAGATACTTATTGTCAGTTTCTATACTTCCCTCATTCTGGGCCAGTAGCAAAGTTTGTGGGCCCGCACCTGTTCATGGGCCTCAGTGCCAGTGTCCCTGAATTAGGCTTTGCCCCTGGCTCCATAAATGGAAATTTAAGTCCAGGAAGTTGAAAATGTTGGGGAGTTGGTTGCAATGACCCTTGGAACCCTGGTGCTGACCTCCCACAGGATTAGAAGGCCAGCCTTACACTGGGACACCCTGTAGAGCATGGCCAGTCAGGCTGTGCAGGCCACCTGTTGACATGGTGGAGGTCTTGGTTTCTCTCATGAGGGGCAGCTGTGGGTGAAGTCCAGTTGCTGCCCTTTTCCTGGAGAAGAGGAAACTGAGATCGGTCCTTGCCTGTTACACATCAGGTCCCCGGCTTCCCCATCTGTAAGGTAGAGAGGGTGCTCTGTCCTGACTCTAGGAGACATAAGCCATAAGGAGTCAGCTTTCTCTTTCTGAGCCCAGTGCATTGAGAGTGGGGAACTTATCCTCTTGGTCTGGTTCCCTTGGTCTCCCCTCTTCTCTTCTTGGCTGGGGGTAGGAAAGGTGTTACAGAAGGGGTGTCGAGTTACTGGACCATGCTTATAAACAGCCCATGGGCAGCCACCTCAGGAAACCATAGCTGATATGCCTTTACTGCCCAGTTTCTATGCATTATGCAGCAGCCTTTTATCCTGTCTCAGGCTTATTAAAGTTTTAGTGGCAACGATGGCAGGGATCTCTGGGGTTCCTTCTCCCTGGGAAGCATTCCGGAGGGTCAGTTGGCAGGTAGAGGCTGGAGGCTCTTTTCTCTTGTGCATCCTCCGGTCTCCAGCATGTATCATCAGAGCGGGTGGGCAATGATTGTGGTTTAGGACTAATATATTCTTCGTTTAATTTTCATGATATCCTACAAGGTAAGTCTTGTCATTTATAGATGAGGAAACGAGCTTGAGCATTAAGTGTCTTCCGCAAAATCTTAGGGCTAGTCAGTGGCAGAGCTGGGAAGTGGGTAAGTTGCCTGTTTGCCCCATGACATATTTCCCAGAGGGTCTTCTGGCTTGTCATTTTGTCACAGAGATGAAAGGGGAGGGCCTTTGTAAAAGATGGTTAAACTGAATCCTGAGGGCTTGCCCCTGCCATCGTTCCTGTGGGTTCCTGAGTCAGGGTGATGGTTCGCTGACTTAACCCTGCCAGGGTGGGGCAGAAAGCTCTGTTTTCTAAAAGAGGTGAGACAGGTGGCATCTGTGTTCTTCACTGTCTGTCTTTGCAGAAGGAACCCAGTGAAGTGCCAACACCTAAGAGACCTCGGGGCCGACCAAAGGGGAGCAAAAACAAGGGCGCTGCCAAGACCCGGGTGAGGCTCAGTGGGAGGGTGCTCCTAATGCAAGGAGGGAGGGTCCTCTCATGGGGAGTATGGGAAAGGGCTAGCTTGTCCTGATTCAGCTCCCTCTTCCCTGGTATGTGGGTGGTAGGCAATGGGTCTTGCTAATTGGGGAAAGCAAGGTGATGACTGTGGTCTCACTTCTGGGGCCTTGGTCCTGCCCAGGACAATGGGGAAGTCAAGTCAGAAGTCATAGCTTTCCTGGTCTGGAGAAAGGTGATTTGGGAGGAGTGAAGGGACAGCCCCACCAGCCCCTGGGCTGAGGATGTTACCTTCTATCCTGGGGTCCCCTGGATCCTGAGGGACTGGGGATAAGCAAGGAAGGCCAGATTCTGGTGGCATCAGGCTTTCAGAGAAGTTATTTTGTTTTTTATTTTATTTTTTCTAAGACACGACTCATATCCTCTGAGTCATGGGTGGAGGAGGGAGTGGGGGGCGTGTGTATATGTGGGGTGGGGGAGGCAATGTGGCTGGCCAGTCATCGACAGCTGGACTTGGGTGGGCCTGCTGGGGTGAGAGTCCTGGGCTGCCCTGAGCAGAGGTAGGCAGTTCTGTACCTCTGTTCCTTCACCATCCCAGGCTCTGGTCATTGGGTTATCACTGTCAGGAACATTTTTCACTTAGTGGATCTTTTCTCTGACCATCTAGAAAACCACCACGACTCCAGGGAGGAAACCAAGGGGCAGGCCCAAAAAACTGGTAGGTGAAGGGGCGGTGGCACCTTGGCTCTTCGGGGGAGGGTGCAAAAAATGGGTGATGCCTGATCCTGTGCACCCATTATGGAAAGACAGCTCTCCCTGACCTGCAGGGCCAGGAATGGTGGGGTATCACATTTTACCCAGGCCCAGAGAAGGGAAGGGATTTGCCCAAGGCCCAGTCAGGCTCCTGGCACCCAGTCCAGGGCTTTTAAGGGGCTGTGTGTCCATGAGAAGTGAGGGGTCCCGGGTATAAACCAGACCAGACCGCTGCCCTGCACTAGTGGGGGATGTCTCTGCCTCTGCTTCTAGAACAGACACAGGACTTCTCAGGGGGATCTTGGAGGTCATTTAGTCCATTCCCCATCATAGGAGTGAGGAAGGGACATTACACAGGGAACTGGTGAGGTTTGGCCTTACAACCTGATCTTGAGGAGGGAGGAAGCAGCAGCAGTTTCTCAGCCCTGAGATAGGGTCAGTGCTGGGTGGGAGCTGAGGAATGATCCCACGTGGAGGCAGTTCCTCACAAGGAGGCTCTTCCATTTCCGGGCCCCCAAATAGTCAGTGGAAGTAGGTGGGTTGGTCAGAAGACTGCCTCTAGGGGGCTACCCTGCAGGTAGAGCCACCCCAGCCTTCCTCCTCCTGACCCTTTTCTATCCCCAACCTGCTCCCTGCACTCCCTGAGGCATTCATTCCTCGAGCTGAGCAGCCACCACCACCAGGGTTAGGGGGAGTAGGGGGTGTTGGCTCAGTCCCAAGAGTGAGTAACAGGAAACAAGTTGTTTTGGAGTTTGTGCCTGGCACGGGGGCCGGGCCTGTGTGGTGTCCCAACATTCCCACCCAGTGAGTGAGCCCCAGCGGGCGGCACACACACTTCCACTTCCTCCCCACCCTGGCCTGGGGTCAGCCTGTGGCTGTGGCCACTGCACAGCCCTGCTCTGCAGCCCAGCAGCTGCCCCTGTGGGCCAAGGCCACCTGGTTCCCCTGTACCCACCAGGGGGGGCTCATGCACCCTCCAGCCACCCCTTCCCTTCCCATTTCCTCTCCTGGTCACCTCCTCCCCTCCCACTGAAGAGCTAGTCACTTCCTCACTTCTCAAGCTTTAGTAGGGTACTGAGCTCTACCCAGTCCCCTCACCATGGGCCCTGGGGCAAGGGAGCCTGGCTCTGAGAGCAGCGTGTGTGTGGTTTTTTTCCCTCCCTTTAAATTCTTCCTTTTTTATGAATGAAACTGGGCTGTGGAGGTTGCTGAGTCACCCACACACTCAGCCCTGACTCATCCCCCTTCTGGAGAGCCAGGGAGTGCAGGGAGGTGTGTGTGGGGGGAGCCTGGCCTGTGCCCCTCCCCCACAGCTCTGGGGGTGGAGGAGGAGGAGGGCCAGGCTTGGCACTCCTACTGACAGCCCTGCCCACCTCACAGGAGAAGGAGGAAGAAGAGGGCATCTCGCAGGAGTCCTCAGAGGAGGAGCAGTGACCGCGCCGTGCCACCTGCTTCCTCATCGAGGAGCAGTTTCCTTCTGGGACTGGACAGCTCCGCTCCCACTGCCCCCCTGCCCCTTCCCCCAGGCCCACACATCACCGCCACCTACCTGCGCCTGCACCGCCACACTACACAGCACACCAGCCGCTGCAGGGCCCTGGTGGCCCAGGTGGGGAGCAGTTTTCCTTTGGTCTCGGATCCCAGCGACCCCTCCCTCACCCACGTGCACACACTTGCCCTCCCAAAGCTGACTTCCCACTTAGCCGCACCCTGCACCTGCTGCGTCCCCACTCTCAGTGGTAGGGACATTGCTGACTGGGCTCTTGGTTTGGGGGTCCTTTCTCCCCCACTCTTCCCTCTGGCATCCATTAAGGGGCCTGGGAGGGCTCCCTGGCCTTAAAAGGGGCCCAAGCCCCATCATTCTGACATGCCCACTCCATTGTACTGGCAGCAGCAGCAGGAGCAGGTGTGGCCAATGGATAGGGCTGCTTGGCCCCAAGATGTTCCCAACCAACCTGTCTCTCACCAGGTGCAGCTCACACCCACTTTTCTTCCTTCCCCACCTTGCCTAGTCCCTGCACTAGGTTAGCAGCCCCCTTGGGGCACAGGAAGAAAGGCAGGAGGGATTGAGCCCCCTACCCCATCTGCTTCCACTCTAGGCCTCATTTCCCTTTTCCTCACATGGGGCACTACTAAGGAGCTAGCCTTGCCCACTCCCACCCTTCTGCTCCTCCCCACCCCCCAAGGTTCTGGTTCCATCTTTCCTCTGTTCACAAACTACCTCTGGACAGTTGTGTTGTTTTTTGTTCAACGTTTCATTCTTAGACATCTGTCATTGCTGCTGCTACCAGCGCCAAATGTTCATCCTCATTGCCTCCTGTTCTGCCCACATTCCCCTCCTCCAAGATATTCTTAGGGGATGGGGCCTGGAGCAAAGCAGGCTGGGTTACCGACTACCCCAGTCCCAGGGAAGGTGGGGCCCTGCCCCTAGGATGCTGCAGCAGAGTGAGCAGGGGGGGGACCTGTGTTGACCGTCGAAGTGTAGGGGCCACCTTCTCCCCCTGTTCTGCCAGGGAGGAGGTAGCCATTATTTGTCCCAGCCTGGGGCTCCCCCCCTCTGGTTTCCTATTTGCAGTTACTTGAATAAAAAAAAATATCCTTTTCTGGACTGGAGTCTTTCTCTGGTGGGTGCCTGGAGCAGGTAAGGGTGAAAACCAAGGATCTTGGGGGAGCGGGGTGCAGGCAGAACTTTGGAGGTCCCCTGCCCAACTCTTAGGCTGGGGATAGGGAGAAGAACAAGCTACTGGCATCAGCTCTAGGAGAGGTAATTTAAACCCCTCTTGAAGAAATGAACCACACTGCTAGCCACAAAACATTTTATTTACAAAATATATACTGAATGTACATCAGGCCCTGTCACCATAGAAACAACTCCAAAGCCAAGTCAGAGAGGGCTAAAGATGGGGCCCATAGAAAGGGCAAAGCTATGCCTCGTCTCCTAGCCACCCTTTAACCCTAAAAGGAAAAAGTTCCCATTGGTGCCTGGGAGTGGGCAGCAGGCTCAGCCCACAAAGGACTGAGGCCTAGGGGCAAGTAAAGTGTTGGGGCTGGCTGCTATGCATGAGCTTATAAAATGGGTGCTGCCAGGGTGGATGGGAGGAGGAATGGAGACCCAGGACCCAGCAGGGGGAGCTGGATGAGCACGAGTGGGAGGGGAAAGCAGCAGGCAGCAGGGCCCCAAAGTTCTGAAGATCAGGGCAAGGGAGTCAGGTCATGTCTTGACATCCAGCAAGGGCATCCGCTTGTGCTGATAGCCACTCTGCCAGCCATGTACCACCTGTGAGAGGATACCACGTCACAAAACGGTTCTGGACACTAGGAGTTCATGGCACAACCTTGGAGGATGTACCCCACTACTCAGCCCAAATGGGGAGAGCTGAGGTCATAACTAGGCTCTGGTTTCAGTGGTGAGTATGGGTGAGAGCAGAGCAGACCCACCTCTGCCGATTCTCCGTCCCGACTGCTCACCTTGGGGTCTCCTATGTCAGAGAGTAGCTCCTGCTCAGCCTCGTGTAGCTCTTCAGCGGGGTCATAACTGTACATGGGGAGCAGGTGATGGCGAAGCCGGTCCACCCTGGGGAGCAGGGGAGGCAGGGCTCAGCCTAGGAGGCCCACCCTATTCTTTAAATACCTGACTGCCCTGTCTCCATTCTCCCTGGCAGGGGCACTTCCAGTGGGTGCCTTTCCGGATACACTACGGCTCTAAGAACACATGTCCAATTCTACTCCCCAGGGGGTAAGCTGAGCCTAACCTAACGGGAGTGTAGGGAATTTCAGACTTGTATCAGGGTGGCTGACAGGAATCATACGTGTATGCAGAGAACTCAGATACTATGGGAAGAAATTTAAGTAGATGGTGAAGGTGGTAGCATTCGGGGGCAGCGACACTCACCGCTTTTTCTTCTGGACATACATTACCTGTAAGAGAGAGAGCACTGTGGAGGCTGGGAACCCAGGATGGCCCACCCACCTCCACACCCTCCACTCCACTGTAACAGCAGGACAGCAGCCCCGCTCGACAAAGGTGTGGTTGTGTATGTGTGAATGTGGGAGCTCCTTACCACAGCCACCACCACCCCGACCAGGGTGATGAGGAAGAAAGGCCCCAATACATAGCCCACCATGGAGTCGCTGTTGGCCTGGGGGTCAGTGGGCACTGTGGTGTTACTCATGACATCGGCAGCTGGAGAGCTGGGTAGTCAGCATGGGCAGTAGTGCCTCGGGAGGGTGCCTCCACTGGGCTCCCTGGGGAGGAGGAAGGGAGGTTATCAATTTCACCCAGGGTGACATCAGGCTCTGGATCCCTCCTCAAGAGCGGGGGTGATGTATGAAAACTTAGGTCAGGCACTGGGATGAGGGATCCTCCAAGTCAATGTGATGAGTTTAATCCTCCAATGACTCTCAGCAAACCCTGGGTGTAAAAGGCACCTAAGGAAGGCCCAGACCCAGAGCCTAAATTCTGCCCAGCTCTTATCCCCAAATCACGGTGGGGCCCAGCTGCTGGCCAAACACTTGCAGATATCAGCTCCTGGGGAAAGGTTAGATGTAAGTTTCCAGCTCCTGCCCCAACCTCCTGGGGCTGCCAGCTCCTATCCAGTGAAGCAAAATGGGGAGATTAGGTAAAAACTTGAGAGTCCTGCACTGTGGCATAGGGGGTGAAGTAGGAGCATTTGAAGGAGCGCAGCCTCAGTTCTGATCCAATGCCCACATTTCAAGCTTTAGGCCCTATGTCCCCCTTGTCCCCGCTGTCACTCCAGACATATAGCCTGGACACCCTCTCCCCCATCTGTCTTCTGCCAGGGTGGACACAAATGGGCAAGGCTGGACTGTACCTGCAAGATGATGTCACCTCCCTCTGGTCCCCACCCAGGGCTCCGCCCAGGTCCTTCCCCTCCAGGCCTGGATTGAGATGCGGAGAGAGTGAGCTGCCATCGACAGATGTAAGGAGACTGCCATGGGCGGCTGCACAAAGATGCCCCAAGGTCCCTGACCCCAGTTTGCCTGGGTCTCCATATGAGCTACCTGTCCCGGTGTCCGTGGGGGTCACTGGGTTTGCCCAATCGCACGCACACCGTCCCATGGTCGAGGATACATGTCGAAGTGGGGAGGGTGTGTCAGGCCGCTCCTAGGATGCGGACCAGCAACGGCGAGCGGGAGGTAGGTCTCACGGCTCTGGGAGGCTCAGGCCGGGAGAGGGAGTCTGAGGGGAGCGCAGAGAGGCCAGGGCATCCTGGAACCCCGGCAACCCGAGGCATGGACCCGTGCCGGCGCTCTGCAGCCCATTCAACCCAGCCGTGCCTTACCTCCCGCCGCTGCAGCCCGGACAGGAACGCCCTCGGTCTGCTCCAGGGCCCCGGAAGAACCTGGAGGCGCGTGATCAAAGGACCCGGGGAAATGGGCGGAGCCGCAGCGCCCGGGCGCAGCCAATCCGGTGTCGGAAGGCTGACGGCCCGGACACTTCTGGAGCGGCCAATCCAGAGGCGGGGAGTGGGCGGTACGAAGTTGGGGACTCCCCAGGTTGCAGGGTACATCCCGCGGCAGCAGGGGGCAGCCGAGGGTTGCGCAGCGGGGGGTGGAGGTCGCTAGGGGAGGGGGCGGGGCGCATGGTTTCCCGGCGTGCCCTGGGGCAGACCCCAGCTGTGCGCCCGCGGTTGGGATTCAGATTCCTAGGCGAGTCCCGGTGTCTGCCCCGCTTCGCGTCTGGTTGGAGCCCAGGTATAGAGCCAAGCCCAGGCGTGAGCCGACTGGCGGCGCGTCCCTGACGGCAGGACCCTGCCCCATTAGTGTGTGTTGAGTCCTCCACGCTTCCTAGTGCCCATTATCCCTCTGGGCTGCGCGCAGAGGACCGAGTAGGCAGACTGGGTTAGCTCCCGCCCAACCTTGGACCCAACCGTACTCTCTCCGCCTCATTTTTAATGTCTGTAACATAGGGTGCTCTGACGATTAGACGATGACATGGGTACCGAGCATAGCATACAACATGCCCTGGATGTGAAATATCCCGTTAACCTTTTCTGGGGAGGGGGCACAGCTGAGGCAGCGGGGTGAAGTCCCCTGGGTTACAGGTAGTTTGCTAAGTAGGCAAGCCTGGGTCGAAGCTTTCATGGTCTGATAATTGAAATGTCGTTAGAGAAATCTGAATAAAATTGGTGGATTTTACCAATGTCAATATCCTGATTATGATATACTGTAGTTTTGCAAAAGTTGTCATTGGGAGGAGCTAGGCAAAGTGTACAAGGGATCTCTATCTTAAAACTGCAGGTGATGTACAATTACCTCAAATGTGTGTGCATGTACGCACGCGTAGTTTTGTACCAGACCCTCTTCTACCCCTCAGAATCATATGTAACTGGGAAAATTCCAAACTGGCAGGTAATGGAAACCACCTTAGAACATAAAGGTTGTGGTAGCCAAAACAGGCTGATGTCCTCCTGCGTCCTCAGGTGCTCCTGGAGATACAGGGGTGGCCCGGGTCACCCTATTTTTGCCAGAGGCAGCCAATGGCATGGACATGATTGAACCTTTTTGTCTGGTGTGACTTCAGTTTCCTCCTGACCTTCCAGAGAAGGTTGGATGAGGGCAGGTCTGGTGCAGAGATGACCCAAATGGAAACAGCAGGTGGGAACTCTGGCCTCTTGCCTCCAGATACCACCATCTGACTGTGGTGGGGAATCAGACAAAGGGAAAGGAGTGAGAAACACCTGGGTCTGGAGGCTCCAGGTAAATTTCCTGGTGTTCTCAGGCTTTTTGGTCTTTAGAGTAGACTTTTATCAGAGCTGAGGGCAGAGAGAGGAGGCCACTTCCCCAGAAGAGGCCTGCTTCACCTTGCAAGGAATTAGGGATCAAGTGATAGGTTTCAGTTTTTTCTATTTGTTTTCCCACAGTATTTGTTAATTATTTATTTATCAACAGAAACTGTTCCTAAGCCCAAATATTCACATTTCACAGGTCAGTGACAAGGTCCATGGAATTCAACCCAAAGAAATTTTTTACATTCCAAAATCATTTTGCACTCTGAAAGATATCAGCCTTCCTCATCTCCTCAAAATCTTTCATAGAATCATAAATTCTGTAGTAATCTTTGCATGCCTTCTTTCTTGTTTCAGCCACAGCATACTTATAGAAAGCTGCAACCCCCAGGAATACAGTGACTGCTCCAAAAATATGAAGTCACAGACACTTGACCAGAAGGCCACACATCCGAGGTTTTGTCAAAGCACTGTAAGCTATGGTAGTTATTCTCCTCGACACCAAAGTCCTTTCTGACTCAAGTGATAGGTTTTAGAACCCAGGCCTCGTCTGCTCACGCACCCAACATTTGTCCCCATCCTCAGGGCTTCCAATCACATATCTTGAAGGCCTGCTTGTCCTAAGAGCAGGCCTAGTGGTCACAGTGGCTAGACCAGTGTATGGAAAGCGCACTGGGGTCTCAGTGTCAGAGATTTGGCATGTTTTTACTTCCCTTATTCCTAGGACAGAATATCATTCTGAGCTAGGTATGGCAGAGGGGCAACCCCAATTTAAAAATGAGTAAGATGAGTCCATGAGCAGTGTGATGATTTCCCAAGGCCCTTGGCATGCTCAGCAAGGGTTGGGCAGAATGGGATGACAGGTGGGTCCTTCTTCCTGGACAGCTCTGTGCTGGCAGCTGCTCCAGGGCTGCATTTGAGACCTGATTTGTTCCTGTGTTGAGGCAGACTGTGGTATGTTAAAGATATATACTATAAACCCTAAAGCAACTAGTAAAATAACAGTTATAGCTAATAAACTAACAAAAGAGATAAAATAGAATAAAAAATACTGAAATAATCCCAAAGGAGTCTGAAAAAGAGGAAAGGGGGAACGCAGAACAAATGAGAGAACTAGAAAACAAGATGATAAACCGAAACCTAACTATATCAAAGTCACATTAAAAGCCAATTAAAAGGAAAAGATTGATAGAACGGATAAAAAAGCAAGACCTAATTATATGCTGCCCACAAGAAATGTACTTTGCATATAAAGATTCAAATAGGGTAAAAGTAAAAAAGATTTTAAAAGATACACCATGCTTATGCTTAGTCAAAAGAAAGCTGGGATGGCTAAAATGATAATCAGACAAAGTTGATTTCAGAGCAAAGAATATTACCTGGGATAAAGAAGCTCAGTTCATAATAACAAAGGGGTTAATTAATCAAGGACATAATATTTCTAAATGTTCATGTGCCCAATAAGAGGGCTTCAAAATACATGAAATAAAAACTGATAGAACTGCAAGAAAAAACAGTCACAATTATAGTAAGAGATTTCAATACTACTCTTTCAGTAATTGATAAAACAAGTAGACAAATCAGCCAGGATATAGTAAACTTGAACGACACTATCAACCAACTTGACCTGACTGACATTTAGAGAATACTTCACCTAACAATAACAGAATACATATTCTCAAGTATGCACAGAACATTTATGGGTCATAAAACAAGAATGAAATTTGAAAATGTTACACTAAGTGAAATAAACCAGTCACAAAAGGACAAATACTATATGATTTTACTTTTATGAGGTCAAATTCATAGAGACAAAGTAGAATGGTAGTTGTCAGGGGCTGGAGGGTGGAGAGGAATGAAGAGTTATTGTTCAGTAGGTATGGAGTTTCAGTTTGGGGAAGTGAAAGAAGTTCTGAAGATGGATGGTAGTGATGGTTGTACAACAAAGTAGTTAATGCCACTGAACTGTATACTTAAAAATGGTTAAAAATGTTAAAAAAAAATCCAAGTGTATGCTGCTTGCAAGAGACCCACTTTAGACCTGAAGACACAAATAAGTTGAAAGTGAAGGATGGAAGAGATATTCCATGCAAAGAGTAACCTAAAAGAGAGCTAGAGTGGCTATCCTAATATCAGACAAAATAGATTTTAAGTCAAAAACTCTTACAAGTGACAAAAGAGGACATTTTATATTGAAAGAAGGGTCAATTCATGAAGAAGCTATAACAATTACATGTTCACCAATCAACAGAGTCCCAAAATATATGAAGCAAACATTGAAAGAATTGAAGGTAGAAATAGACAACTCTGGAATAATAGTTGGACACTTCGATACCCTACTTTCAATAATGGATAGAATATCCTATACAGAAGATCGATAAGGAAATAGAGTACTTGAAAAACACTCTAAACCAACCTGACCCAGCAGACATACAGCACACTCCACCCAACAACAATATACATTATTCTTAAGTACACATGGAACATTCTCCAGGATAGATCATACATTAGGTCACAAAACATATTTTATTAGATTAAAAAAACCTAACAAAGAAAAGCCCAGGATCAGATGGCTTCACTGGTGAATTCTACCAAATATCTAAAGGAGAATTAACACCAATCCTTCTCAAACTCTTCCAAAAAACTGAAAAGAAAGGAACACTTTTGAATTCATTTGAACTCAGCATTGCTCTGATACCAAAGCCAGACAAAGACATAAAAGAAAAAGCTACAGGTAAATAAATACCTCTTATTAATATAGATGCTAGGCCATAAAAGGAATCTCAGTAAATTTAAAAGGATTGAAACCATATGAAGTATCTTCTCTGACCACAGTGGAATGAAGCTAGAAACTAATAACAGGAAAATTACACACTCTTGAAAAACTAATGGGTCAAAGAAGAAGCGACTAGGGAAATTAGAAAATACTTTAAGATAAATTAAGACATACCAAAACTTATGGGAGTAGTAAAAGCAGTACTTGGTGAGAAATTTATAGAGGATCTCAAATCAACAATCTGACTCTATACCTTAAGGAACCAGAGAAAGAAGAGCAAACTAGCCCTAAAGTCAGCAGAAGGAATAATAAAGGTTAGAGAAAAGATAGGGGGAAAAGAAGGGGAAAAAACCCAAAGCAATAGAGAGAACCAACAAAACAAAAAGTTGGTTCTTTGAAAAGATAATACAATTGACAAAACTTTAGTTAGACTAAAAAAAAAATAGATGGCAAATAACTAAAATCATCAATGGAAGCTGGTACATCACTATTGCCTTTACGGAATTTCAAGGATTATAAGAGAATGCTATAAACAGCTGTATGCCAAAAAGAGAATCTGGACAAAATGCAGGCCTAACATGGTATTTACTTCCCCCCAGTTTCCTTCACCTTCTGCACCTGACTCATACCCAAACTATTTTTCCCCTTGTCCTCCAGTCTCCTCCAGGCTTCGGCTCCCTCAACAATGAGATGAGGATCAAAGTACTTGCATCTCTGGGTAGATGTAGAGGTCAGGGCCCTGCCCCTGGCCCTATATAGGCAGTTTAGGTGTTTAAGGCATTGTCTGAACTGATAGGAAAGTACTTTGGAAACTGGAAAGCATTAGTCAAATGTTAGCTCTTATAACTGGCCCACTCAACTTTCTCAGATCAGGTTCCCTCCAAGTAAAACAAATTCCTCTCGACTCCACCCCCGAAACTGCAAATCCCTATCACTGCCCCTCCCTTCTCTAGTCTCACCCCTAACTTGGCTTCCCATGCCAGTCTCAGATGTAGGCCCTGCAGGAAGTGATCCTGCCCTAGGCCTGCCGTTAGCTCCTCCCCTAGGCCTGGAAAAATTCACAGGATCCTGGGCTGAGAGACAAAGGGCAGTAGCAGGAACAGGTCTTCTTCCTGAAGAAGCACCTTCCCTTCTGCCCCTCTCACCCCCAAACTCAAGGCAGAAAGAGAAAGCTGGAGAAGAGGCCTCCGAGGACAGGCTTCCATCAAGTATTTGTCCTGATGGGTCCATGGGTGGCCCGGTGGTTGAACATCACCCTGACCCCAAAGGGAAGAGCCTGTTTACTATGGTGTGCCCCGTCCCTCTCCACCTGCTTCAAACTTCTCCCTCCCCATATCCCTGGGGGCAGTCTCATATTTGCTTCCAGGTTTGGGAGAAAGTAGAGGGGTGTTGTGGGGGGAAGTTTTGAGAGGACAGGGTGATACTAGGTATACATTCCCTGTGCTGTAGACATTCCCCAAATGCCATCTGGCGCTTTGCTTCCTCCACCTACATTTCCTAGGTACCTGCTCGGAATCACTCAGCTGGATACCAAGAACAGAGGTTCTCCCAGCCTTCAGAAGGTGCATTCACAATGGGGGCATGTACAAGAGTCATACGGTGCCATCTAAGGAAGA
>NW_011889006.1:1425621-1434319 GCF_000151845.1 Pteropus vampyrus
TTGCCTTATTTTTATCCTCTTCACACCTATCCAAGTGCCATGACCATCCATATACCCTCAGTAAATGTTTGTTGAGGTCCTGCTGGTATCTCTCACACACACACCTGGTAGTGTCTTGGTACGTCATCAGTGCCCAACCTGTTGACTGAGTTATGGTGATATAATAAGTCCCTCCCTCTGCCTCCCCAGCAACCCTTCATGGGAGGTGTTTGGGGACCAGATGCAAATTCAGCCTTCATTCACCACCTTCCTACCTTCAATTTCCACTTGCTCTGGTTCACCTTACACTCTAAAGTGACCAAGAGACAGCACTACTGAGTGGGCAAGAGGTCTGGTATCAGACCTCTCAGGTTTGACTATAGTTTTTGTTTATAACCTTTGTGACCTAGGATATATTACTTAACTTCTATGTTTTCTTCTAAAAGTTTTATGACTCATTTTACACACTTGTGAATTTATTTTCATTTATGGTGTGAGGTAGGAATCTAATTTTATTTTTTCCATTCGGTAGTCATTTGTTTCTCTACTATTTATTGAATAACCCATCCTTTCTGCATTCAGGTGCATGTTTCCTCTGTCTCTTACCATATTCCCACATATGCGTAGGTCTGGTTCTTGGTCTCCTCTGTTCTATTTCTTAATTTATTTCTCTATCTAGTTATTCTCATTTATCAAGTTGTTTTAGTTACTGTATCTTTATATTAAGTCTTGATACTGATAGAACACGGGACTTCCCTTTTAGTCGTGTTTTCCCTTGTAGTTTTTCAAAATTGTCTTAGACATCTTTGGCACTTTACCGTATGGTTTTAAAAATTAGTTTGCCCAATTCCTTTAAAAAGTAGTTCGCTTTCCTAAGCCTCCATTTCCTTTACCACACAATGGTGATGACCCCAGGTCCTATGTTTTACAGAACTCCAAAGACCGAATGTAAAGCAGTGGACGCACTTTCTGGCATTAAAGGCCTAGAACACAAAAAGCACTCAGTAGGCAGTAGTATCATCTTCCCCAAATGCCCAGATTCAGTCACTGCTCTGTTTTAAAACCTTTTTGGCTTCCCAGTCATGCGGAGTAAAGTTCAAATAGCCCGCCAAGCCACTGGACCCCAGCTGATCTTTCCTGTGACACCTCCTGCCTCTCCCATCTCCCTGCTCACTATCACTGTCACGTTCCAGCCCCAGCAAACTCACTGTTACCCAATTGCAGCACCTTGACCTTGCACACGCTGTCTCCTTGGCTGAGAATTCCTTCATCGTTCATGAATCCTGATGGTCCCTCAGTTGATTACATTTGTCACTTTGCATTGTGATCGTTTGTGTCTGTTGTGACTTGTCTTAGTGAACTTAGCATAGCCCTTAGCATTTCCCAAACAGATGTTCACTCTCAGCCACCATTTAATGATCACACACCGACTCTGCTATCCCATACCCTCCTTTACTGAATGAATACTCACAATCCCAAAGTAGACTTCTCTCCCACTGAATAGGAAGGAACAGGGATGATGACTTGTCTAAGATCACAGAGCTTACTGACAACTGAGCTGAGACCTGAATCCTGGTCTAATTCCAATGTTCACAGCTTCCATTATAGCAAGCAGCCTTTTGATGAATGATTGTTCCTCCTCCTTTTTCTGAATCTTGTACTCCATCTCACCCTTCCATCGTCCTCCTGCCTCAGCTCTCTCCATCATCCTCTCACTCCACTTCCAATGGCTTACCTCCCCAGGCTGTCATCTCTCCCTTTTCATGCTATGTGTCATCCCAGCAGGTGCCACTGTGAGGACTGAGTGTCCTGGGTTTAGCTCATTGCTGGTATTCAGGACATTGAACATGGAGCCTCATGGCTGCATCTTTAGAGGTTAGCTGGGTGTCACAAGTTCAAGGAGATAAAATAAACCTTTCACACCTCAAGTGTGTCTGAAACCAGAAAGCAAACAAGTCCATGGTTTATAACACCAAGCTTTCTTGGGCATGATTATCGAGTCTCTGGAAAGGATGGGTGACAGACTGACTGGGGGATGAGCAGGAATCTCACATCTGGCTTGGATGGTCAGAGTTGCCACCCAGCAAAACAAAGGGCATAGAAAGTGCAATGCAATTGCTGGTCCCAGCAATGTTAGAACTGCGTTAGTGTCCTTTGGACACTATGCTCAGCTTCTCTCAATCCCTCTCCCCTCTTCCCTCTGATGGGCCACCTGCAGAATGGCCCATCATTATCTGACATGGGTGAATGTAGTTTCCAGAACCCTAGGTCCCGGTACAGGCGGCTATTTGTTGGCTTCCTAAGTATATCAGTTGCATTCGCATTCATAAGCTCATAACCTCATTATACACACTAAATCTGGCCAAAGAATCTTTTGATAGAAGAAGGGGTAATCATCATAATATGGACAAAGGAGGTCAGCAGAATTAGAATTTTATGGGAAAAGAGTATCCTGACCAGTTGATAGGGAATTTGCCCTGCAGTGGAATGAAGTCATCAGGCTATTATTGTTCAGTAACCAACTTTCTGCCTATTTTTGACTACTCAGACAGCTGGTTCACTAACCAAGTAATCTGGTTTGACATTCATCATCACATAAACGAGCTGTCAACCAGGCACACACTTCTCAGTTGGAGTTAGGGTCACGCGAGTCTCGTCCTAGTAGTGACGTTCTGAGTACACTGACTATATCAGGTTTCTTGGCTTACAAAACTTGGCCATGCCAACAGAGCCCCCAAGAGGCCAGCCTGCCTCAGTGGACGAACACATTTATCTGATTGTGATATGCTGCTTATTCTTACTTTTATCTCCCCCTCTTCATTCTCAGGTCCACCCACTGAGTCCACCTCTTCCTCAAATATGGCTGATATTATATGACTGCCTTATTCAAGAATGCTTCACATGTGTGAAGCCAAACTCCTTGGCCTAAATTTTGTGGTCTTCCATAATTTAACCTCATCATGCTTTACTTTTCATTATAGCTCAAAATGCTCTTCATCTTTGGGCCTGGGGAATACAGCTCACTTAATGTTGCTCTCTCACTGATGATGCCCTGCCTGTTCTCCTCTGCTTGCAAGTTCTACTACTATTCATCTCCAAAATACCCCTCTAGCCCTCTTGACTCCGCCATGCCCACCTTCTGCTTCCACACAGGAAAGCAACTTCTTGCTGTGCTCCGTTGTTATCTTGGATGTGGCTCACCTCTGTCCCCTCATGCTCCTTTGGGCTCCTAGGAAAGCTTCCCTGGCTGAGGGCAGGCCCTCTCCTTAGCACCGGGCACTAACAGTCTGCCCAGGGATCTTCCTGGGAACCTTGTAGCAGTGATGGCAAGAGAAAACATAACACTGATTCACACTTCACTGCCTGCTACAGGCTTCTCTAATTTACCCCTTACTCGAACTCCCTGAACAGCAAATCTCCATGGGACCACCTATGACTTCTGGAGCAACTCCCAAGAACCCAGCAGAGAGTGGGGGTAAAATCGAGTCTGATGCAGAAGACCCAAGGAAAACCTCTAGAAAGAAGAGACCAGACACTAAGCAGGAATGTGTGTGAAATACTGGTTTTATTGGTTGGCACAAGATTACAACCTACAATCCCAAAGCCCTTCCCTCCCACACAGCTCAAATGGAGGGAAACTAACACAAAGAATGGAATAGCATGCTCACAGGTTTAAGCATTTGTTTGTACAAAAAGAAGTGGGATGTGGGAGTGGTAGAATTTCAGGGGTAGTACCAAAGCTCTACCTAAACCATGGGGGAGGGGTCTGTCTGTCCTCTGTTGCTGGCACCACGTAAGCAGATGCTTTAGTAAAAACTGGGAATGGTTACATATGGCTGGCCTGCTATTAAAAGGGGAAAGTGGAACTCATATCTGCTATGCACCTGTCTCGGGCCCAAAACTAGAGTTGGACCCCGTTCCCCTTTCTTTTCAGCCCTCCTCTTCAATCCAACTGTACTCATGGGAAAGAGAAGTGTGAAGGAAGCCTGAACATCCTTCTTGAGAAAAGGAAACGTGAAAACTCAGTTTCCTTCTGCTTTCTCTGGACTAAGTTCCACTCCTCTCAGTGCCTACGAAGCACTGAGAAGCTCTTCCTTGGGAGTGCTGTGAAGATACTGGGGAAGAGGCCAGGCTTGGGCAGGTGGCCCAAGTGGGTAGGAAGGTCAACTTGATTTTCCATGCAATACCAAGCAAGGCTATTTTGGAGGGAAACAAACAAAAAAAGGAAAACAAGGCCATGTACCCATAGGGTGGAACTTAAGTCCTGGAGTGCATTTGGATTGGGGTAAAGGCAATACCATTCCAAACCCATTTCATAACGCAGCACCAGGTCCCAAGAGGTTAAATGACCATAACCAACCCCTCTTCCCATATAAGTGCTGTTCCTCGGGCTCCCAGTTTTGTTGAGTTCATTCAGGGTTATTTCTGCCAATCTCTCCAAGGATGTGAGTACTCAGCCTATTGGTTGTTCTACTTTCTACACTTCCTACAAATATGAAACACATTGTCTAAGCAGGTGATACATACACTCACTCCATAGAATGGTCAAGGAGCTAGGTGACCTATGATGGGAAGGCTAAGTTGTTTGCTTTTCTGAGTGATCCTGATGTAAGAGGACAGCAGCAGAGTTCTGGTGAGAACAGAAGTCTAGCTTGAGCCTGTGTGATCCCCAAGGGATCCTTGGGTGAGTGGGCCCCTGGCTCTCTGTCTCAGATCTGAAGACATTACTAGACTTGGCCACTTAAGCCTCAGCTAAAATGTATGAGCACTAAGAAGGAAGAACTTCTGTCTTTTGGAAGAAGTTAAACTCAATACATCTTGGCTACTTTCCCTCAATCCAAGTGGTTCCCTGGAAATATCTGTTGGACTTGGCCAAAGGTAGACTACATCTGGGCAATACACTTGTGACCGGGGAGGAAGCACATCTAGTTTATCTGCTGTAGAACTGGAATGATTTTAACCTTTCGGCTGCCAGTGGTAGACGAGTGGAGTGGAGGTGGTCATAGGGAGGAAACACCTTAAACCTTATGCCATTTGGAGACCACACTCTGCAGCTGAACAAACAAGGCTGGGGCTTTGCTGACTCTTCAGAGCCCATCCCTTACTAACGTTACTGGATTGGATGGGAGACAAGGTCCTTGAAATAAAGGCTGGGCTGGCAAGTATGAAAAGGCTACTACTGGGCTTCCGCTTTCTCTCTCTGAGGAATAATACACTTGGTAGGCCGGAGACACTCGTTACTTTTACAACAGCTCCCAACAGCCTCAAATTCTCCTGATTTCCTTAAGCACATGGCAAACTGGTAGTTATCTTTCTTTAGATGCACTAACTGAAATTTTACTTTTTCTAACCAATCTTTTGATTATTAACCAGTTTGAATATATTTTCAGACCACAAAACAATAAAAACAGAACTGACATTCACAAAACTGCACCACATACTGTATTTCTTTTACAACAGAGTGGACCAACTGTTTAAATACTAAATGCAACACTATGTCACTGGGCCCTGGACTCACTCATGCATCTGTGCCCTGAGCAAGAAATCTATGTAGGTCCATTAACAGGTGGAAGTGAAAGGGTGAGCTTCTCAAAGGTTAAACAAAACACCTGAAGCGAATTAGATTTTGGAAGGGACAGTCCCCTTGAATCCTGAACAGAAATGCTCACAGCCATGTGGCGAAAGGGCAGGGTTGTGTCTGTGCGCTGTAGCTTAGATGCCCGTCTTTTCCTTCAGAACTCCTCTGTTCTTGGGAGGAACAGCACTGCCTGCTCCCTGCGCAAAGACCCTTTAGGTCCTCCCTTCCCTTTAGCACTTGGGAAGCTCTCTAAGATCTAATTTCAGATCTGCCCCAGGTAGAGGCTCTCTGTGAAGCAGATCCATTGTTTTGGTTACTGGGTGTCTTCATAAGCAGCCTCTACCTTCTCTGGAATAAGTCACATCTATTATCCTGCTGAAATCAAGTAACCAAAACTAGATGTCATCTTTGGTCATTTATAATTGAGCCTGAAAAGTTATTTTTTTCCCAAAAGGACAATAAAGAGGTAAAAGAGGCTACGTGGAACTGCTGCTGCTTTCGGTTAACATTTCAGTTCAGCACAAAAATGCTCAGAAAGACCAGCTCCTATCAGTATGACTTCTGTAGGGATTTATAGGAAATCCCATAGGAAAAATGATTTCCTGAAGGTGGGCCACTGCATCCCATACTACAGAGAGGGGAATACAGTCTCAAGGACCAGTATCGGGAATGAGGCATCTTGCTTTTTTCCTAAGGAGTTCCAAAGACTCAGAATTTTGATCTAAATGCCTGATGGGGACCTCAAGCCTAGAAGAGTGATTTTACTGTACTGTTGAGATGTTCTCTGAAAGGCACAACCCGCAGATGGTAAGCAATTTAGTAGGTAACTGTTCCAGAAGCAGAATTTATGTTTCCCAAGTCAATGGTTAATAAAAATTTCACATCCGGCCTGGCTGAAATGGTGGTAGAAGAATGGGTAGCACATCAAAATGGTGATGAACCTGGAAAATGACAATGCTGCAGTTTTTGTATCTTTTAAAGCCTATCTCCAGGGTTTTAAATGCCTTTTTTGGTGTTCTAGTGGCCCCTGTGCGGGGTTAAGAACTAGGAATGTAAACCAAAGGAAACATAGAGTAATTCATTAAACAACTGACTGCTGGAGGCACAGAAGCAATGACCCTCCGCCTTTTAGATATCAATCTTACTTTTTTTAGCCAAAAGCACTTCCTTCTTTAGCAGAGTCCCTCTTGGTGTGCTGAATTAAGTTTGTATGGCTTCCCTTTGAGCACGACTTGCGTGGACAGTCTCATTTTCTAAGACAAGCTCAAGGTCGCCAAATTATCACTACAAAGTTTTATGAGAGAAACATGCCTTTTTTACTTAGAAAGCTTCATAATGCAAGGCTCTGTAAAATCCTGTGACTGCTAACCTCAACTCAAGGAATCTGTCCAAATCAACAAATGCGATTCTCTTTTTATTTATTAAATTTTAAGGGGACTTAAGAGGGCACATTATTTGATTAATCTGAAGGTGAGGGGTATCATTTTCTCAGATGTCCTGATTAGCGTTCTCACATCCCTGAAAGGTTATAAGCTAATGCAAGAACGTGGTCAAAATGTGGAACTGCCCTTGTAGGAGTGGAAGGCTACTGGATTCTAAAAGAGTGTCTGCCTAAAATCTCCAAGACCCTAGGACCTGTGTGATTTCAAGTCAACCTGATGTTAAGGCCAACAGTATCTTTTAGGGATTTTAGTCAATGCTTCCCAATTTACCATTTACCTAAAAATCTTAAATGTCTCACTGCTCTAGGTGACGCCTAAATGGCATGGAAAAAAACACAGCTCTTCTGGATGGTGAGAGGTCTGCTGCAAGGCTCACCCTAGAGCAGAGAGACTGACTCTGGGGTGCTTTGCCATCTACTCCGATTGAGGTGAGTGCCCTGATGGAGCAAGGCTGAGGCCACGAAGATGAACAGAGGCACTGCTTGGAAGCCTTCCCGCCCTTTGAGGAAGAGGTCCTATCCCAGTGGGGCTCTGAGGAAATGACTGCCACCTCAACTGGGAGGCGTGAACTGCAGAACCTTGTTTGCCCTCTTTATCTTCAAGAATAAGAACCAGAAGAGCCGTCTGCACTATTCAATCACTATGAAATAATTTCCTTGCCCCAGAACTGCATGAATTAACTGTCTAGTGTGTGTCCTCATTTTTTAAAAAATAAAAATGTGGATTATTTTCTGAAATGCAGATGGGACTAGGATGAAGGTATAGTGTCAATAAAGCTAAACTTCATTTCTCTTAAAGCAAAAATTCATGCCACTGTGGTGATTTCTCCAGGCATTTCTTCTAATTCTAAATCTACTCTCAACTCGGATAGGTTTACAAAACATTTCGGAAATATTAAAAAATCAGAGCTGTGGCAAAAATCACATTGTGGTTATTAAATCCTTTTTGTGAACTACAAAAATGTGGCTTGGGCTAAGCTGCTGTGAAAAAAGATCAGGTAGGGAGACCAACGAAGGCATTAATACAACACGCGATGGAAATGACAAATATGTAAAGTACAACATGTGAAATGCACCCAGAAGACTGATTAATCTTCTGGTTAAAGAGGTTTAGAAGGTGCCTCTAATGAGCACTGTACATGGAGAAAAGAAAGGAAAAGAGAAAGAGGAAGAATGGTTCTGCATGGAACTTTTTTCTTCTAAAAACAAAAGGTGACTTCTTTCTTCTAAGCAAGTCTAGGAGACTTTACGACTCTTAACATCGAAACAGAAAATATTTTTTTGCCATGTAGCAATATGACTACAAGACTGCTGTGAAACACGCCCAGAGGGCAGTGACACACTCTGTCCCCAGGGGCCTTATGAGAAGTAAGGCCATAAGTGCCTCACTGCTCCATAGCACTCAACGCCGCAATGCAGAAGGTAGAAATCCTGCAGGAGGCCACCTTCTTGGCTTTCCATGGCCTCACAGTGGGTAATACCTTCGTACTCTTTGATCCCTCCAGATGGCCTCTCTGTGAGACAGCCCTCTCCATGCAGGGCAGATGGGGCCACAGATACTTGTAAGAACAAAACACAGTCAATTCATTAAACGTTTCCATCCTGTTATGTTTGCTACAAGAAAAATCAAGACTCCTGTTTCATGGGCTGCACTGTTCTGGAGGGCTCCAAAAAAATCTAAAATGACTAACTCCCGAGGG
>NW_011889006.1:1434369-1588853 GCF_000151845.1 Pteropus vampyrus
TTAAATCCTTTTTGTGAACTACAAAAATGTGGCTTGGGCTAAGCTGCTGTGAAAAAAGATCAGGTAGGGAGACCAACGAAGGCATTAATACAACACGCGATGGAAATGACAAATATGTAAAGTACAACATGTGAAATGCACCCAGAAGACTGATTAATCTTCTGGTTAAAGAGGTTTAGAAGGTGCCTCTAATGAGCACTGTACATGGAGAAAAGAAAGGAAAAGAGAAAGAGGAAGAATGGTTCTGCATGGAACTTTTTTCTTCTAAAAACAAAAGGTGACTTCTTTCTTCTAAGCAAGTCTAGGAGACTTTACGACTCTTAACATCGAAACAGAAAATATTTTTTTGCCATGTAGCAATATGACTACAAGACTGCTGTGAAACACGCCCAGAGGGCAGTGACACACTCTGTCCCCAGGGGCCTTATGAGAAGTAAGGCCATAAGTGCCTCACTGCTCCATAGCACTCAACGCCGCAATGCAGAAGGTAGAAATCCTGCAGGAGGCCACCTTCTTGGCTTTCCATGGCCTCACAGTGGGTAATACCTTCGTACTCTTTGATCCCTCCAGATGGCCTCTCTGTGAGACAGCCCTCTCCATGCAGGGCAGATGGGGCCACAGATACTTGTAAGAACAAAACACAGTCAATTCATTAAACGTTTCCATCCTGTTATGTTTGCTACAAGAAAAATCAAGACTCCTGTTTCATGGGCTGCACTGTTCTGGAGGGCTCCAAAAAAATCTAAAATGACTAACTCCCGAGGGCAGACCCTTATCTGTCTTCTCTTCTCTCCTCTCCTCCCCACTCCCCCACACAGAAAAAGTCCTGGTCCAAAAAGATGACATGAACTCACTGGTGTTTCCCCAATGGCTATAATTTATAAACTACATAGAAATTTTAATTTTAAAAAATCTGTTGCTATCTTTCTCTGCCCTGAGGATGGTGGACTTTGATAGATGCTCCAATAATAACCAGAATCTGAGATGTGCAAATTCACTGTGAGAGACTTTCTTTCTTCCCTGAACACAGGAACCTGTTTCTGTCAAGCCTGAATAAATACTTGCAGAATTAATGGTAAATCAGTGTCAATGAAATATTTTGAAAGTAGGGTAATTTCTGTGCTTTCATTTCTCCTTGTTTTCTTTGGGGAGATATAAAGTTTACTGCAACTATGGGTTTAAGTAATCTATCACAGAAGGGCTGTGACTATCCATCTGGAAAGGTAGCCAAGGTATTTATGGTGACAAGAAGGGAAAAACATCAATTCCTGTTCATCAGAATCCCATTTTAACAGAAAAGATCACCAGTTTCAACAATTCTGGTATTGAACAAAGCCTCTTTTTGTCAGTCAAGAAAGCATCAGCATAATCTTTCCAGTTAACTGCATTAATAGGATCCATTCATGTCACTAAAAAATACTTCTTGGCATCATTCACTTTCCTGACTCAAAGATGCCAACAACAATCCAAACTGGACTTTGTAGGGTAGTATACTGTTACACCAGCCCAGTAAAAACATCTTCAGATCATTAAAAAGTGCACAAATTACTATTAACACTGCAGTTCCCGTGTCAGGAGTACTGTTTTCCTGCAGAGCACTTTCAATCCGTATCATAAAGGTAGAATTTATTTGGAAGAATGTGCTTTTTTGGATTCCACTTAGTGCTTAGAACTTATCTTCTTTATATATTTAAATGGAACCTTAGAATGCTCTAAACAGGCAACAAGCAGCAGTATGTTCATTTTTAAGTAGGACATGTGAACAGTGAGTTGGATTTAGACTCAAATCCCATGGTGCTGTTTCTACCCACTGGGACCCTTACTTGGGGCTAGAATTCCTTTCCCAGAGACAGAATGGTATCCTAAGGAAACTGCCAGCACTTGTTCTGGCTCGTATAGTGTTTTACGAGTGGGAGACAAGACACAAACCAAGAATAGATAAGAAAATTTAAATTTACCAAGTGATGTCCACCAAAATGTTGAACACTAAATGACAAAGCCCTACCAGATATATACATTTCTTTTAGTGGGAGGGAAGAGCAAAAGCTTTTCAAAATTTGAGTATTTATTAGAATTTTTAAATAAGGAGAACTACGATTCTAATGTCACATCTTGGCTATGTTTTGACAAAGGAGATGCCACTAAGAGTACAGCAACAAACTCCTGTCCCAAGCCAGGGAATGATCAGTGTCTCCTCCACTCCCAGTCACAGCCCCAGATCTCAAGACCCTTTTCTACTTACTTCTCAACTAAACAACTCAATTGGCAAATGAAACCAACATGAAACCTGTACTAAAAACCAACAAGACAGTTTGCAGTGAGCTAATGCATTATGTAGCTGTTCTAGTAAATGATTAAGCTTCTCCCATATCACTTCTCAGCAGAAGATGGACCTTTCACATCCCAGTGGGAGACAAATTCGGTATTTCTGAGCATGCTCCATGGTGCAATTACAAGAGCTATATAACATTACGAAGATCAGCAAACACCTGAACTTTCCTCCTGTGTACTTTTCAGGAACTTAACAAGGTTACCCAGGATGGGGACAGGGCTGTACAGATGCACCTGCTGGATGCTTCAGAGCACAAGGACAATATCTAGTTCGGCACACTGTAAGGCATGTATGCACAGGAGAGAGGCTGTTGTCGGTAGTAAGTAGCATTATGGAAAAAATTCCAAACTAGCAGGATAGAAACAGTGCTTGATGCTCCAGTTTTTTAGATAGTAATCCCAAGAATCCAGTTCAAATCCCTATTGTCAACATACAAGGGAGGAATTCAATTGCTATCACTGTTTCTCCAGATCTGAGCTGAGGCCATTTGCTCCTGGCTTGGTAATAAAAAAGCAAATAGGTTTCTTCCTGTTTCTTTCTTGGCATGGAAACACAGCTTGTGAAGAGAAGGCTATGAGTCCTGGGAGCACTAGGAAGGTAGCTAAACTCTTCCTTTACCTTACATAACTACATCAATGACTGGGGAAAAGAGAAAGGACAGGAAGACTTATCTAGACACTAGCAGGAAAAATTAAAAAGTAAATTGTGAGGCTCTCCATTTCAGAAACACCCCAAATTTAAAAAACAAAACAAAACCTTGAAAAAAATTTAAACTGTTAAATTTTTCTTCTAAAAGTCATTTATTTACATATTATATGCCCAGTATATAATGTGTAGATAAATGTATTCTGCAGTGAAACTGACCAACCTACCGGACTGAACAGCACATTACAGAACAAATTCTTGAAAGTTTTCATCTCATATTGGTAGCTTTTAATTTAAAAAAATTAAAAATCAAAGAAAAATGTCTGGCCAGGGATGGGATGAGACAAAGAGGAATACTTCAGAATCCAAGGCAAAGGGAAGGCTGTCTGCCTCTTTTTAGAGAATTGTAGAGGTATGAAAAGGGAGGGACAGATCATGCACAAAAGTACTTACAAATTACATACCCAACCCCCACCCCCCTCAAAAAAAAAAACGAGAAGAAAAAGCCCCATCACTTAACACCAAACAGGAACATTATCAATAAACCCTTCCTCTGCTGCCCGTCATGCCTTATTTGAAAGAGGAGGCCTGTGAAGAGAGGTGAAAAGAGCAAGAGTGAGAGGGAAGATCTGCACTTCAGTCTAATTTCCAATTTCCATTTCTCTTACAGGAAGTCTTCAGTCATCTGATGCCTGGCATAGAGCTCTGAGCAGAAACTGAGTATGTGGTGGTCACGACCGGGGTGCCATTGTTGGCTGAGTAGCCTTGCCTCAATGTTTCAAAATACGACGCCTGCACTGGTTTGTGATACTGCAGCACTTTTATGGCATCTTCTATTTTAAACCACTCCCTCTTCCTTCCTGTGGAGGCAGAGAGAAAAAGAAATCAGTACAAAGGGGAAGCAACAAAAGGTTTCTAACCTTAAAACTTTTGAGAAAATGTAGAAGAAAACATGAAAGTAATGATTTTTAATATTTTAAAAATGTGTTATAAACATATTTTCCTTATTTTTTCTTTTTCTAAGAGTAATGTAAGCACACTTTATAAGCTTCAAATACTGTACAAATGCCTAATGCAAAATATACGTAAGAAATCTGAAAATTCAAGCACGAACAGTAACTATTAAATTCACCCTCCAGAGAGAACCACTGCTAGTGGTTGCCTCTTGAGCTCCTAGGCCTCTGGGCCTTTCTGGGCTTGCATGTAAGTGCCTAACGTCCAGCCAGTATCCCTATCTCCTGCAAAAATCAACATGAACATCAAGCTCCCAGAATTACCTGGATGGCTGATTTGTAATCAGTTATTTATTTTAAAAAATTTATGAGTGATATAGCTATAGAACAGAAAATACTTTACAAAGAGGAAAAATAATCTCAACACAATCACTATTAACTTTTAAGTCTATTTCTTTTTTAAAATGTGTGTATCAGGTGCCACTGAATCGGCTCTGACTCCTGGTGACCCCATGAATGAATGATGTCCACACTGTCCTGCCCTCAACAGCTCTGCTCAGCTCTTATCGACTCACACCCACGGTATCATTTATGGATTCAATCCATCTCATATGTGGTCCTCCTCTTAATGCATATTCTAAAATCCTTTATCATTTTTTCTCTTATAATGAAAGATCGTTGTTTAAAATTCGGAAAACAGAGGAAAGTATAGAGAATATAATTACTCGTAATTTAATAAATCAGAAATGACAACTCTCAACACCTTAGTGTGTTTGCTTTTCTTTCATCATATTGAAAAAGACACTATTTGAACAACTGCATCTGGGATCATGCTTTAAGGTGCTCCAAATCCTGAAATGCTCTGATAGAGTGTTGTGGTTAGGAACATAGATACTGAAGCTAATATGCTGGGCTCCAAACACATCACTGGCTCTAATGAGCTGTGCAGCTTTGGGCAAGTTACTGAACCTCTCTGTGTCCCATTTTCCTGATCTACAGAGATAATAAATAGTACTTATCTCAAAAGTCTATTGTGAGGATTAATATGTAAAGTATTTGACCAATACCTGGCTACAGTATGTGCTATAAGAGCTTGCTTTTTATTATTACTATTATTGTTAGTTTCTTTTTTACTTTACACTATTTCTTAAGCATTCTTCTATGTTATATAAAAATATAACACTTAATGGCTGTGCATTACATCATAACATCTAGCACAGACATACTATCATTCATTTAATCATTTCCCTATCATTAAACATCAATATCCTGCAATTTTAGTTATTATAAATAATGCTACAATGTAAAAAATCTGTTTTCTCTTTCTCTTTTTTAACCTCCCAGAGAAAGATCCCTAGAATTGAGAGTATAAGAATGAAACAGTTGAACTTTATTTTTATTTTTTTATTTTTTAGGCAAGGCAATCCTTGGTTGACCTCACAGACTGCAAGGACCTTGTCATCTTACAATCCTTTATTTTTTATTTTTTACACCTACAGCACCTGGTCTTCCTAGTTGGTCTCCCATCCAAGTACTAACCAGGCCAGACCTTGCTTAGCTTCCGAGATCAGATGGGATCGGGCCTGGTCAGGGTAGTATGGCCGTAGATGAAACAGCTGAACTTTAGGGGACTCACAATATATAGTGCCAAATGGCTTTCCAAGAAGGCTATACCAATCCCTAATCCTGCTTGGGTGTGTAAAAACGTTGGTCTCACCACACCCCTGCTAGAAATGTTACCTTTTCTTGGTCATCGCCAATTCTTTAGAAAACCAATATCACATCTTTGTTAAATTTCATATTCCTATGTTAACGTAGCTTCAACTAGTGTAATTCTATACCCTGCTTTTTTCATTCATCAACACTGTTTCATAAGCACTTTCCTATGGTATATATCTTTCAAAGTATGTGTTTAACAGCTGCATAACATTCCATCAGATGAATGTACTTATTCATCTGTACCTGAGTTGTACATTTAAGACCCAATTTTTCATCTGAAAAAGGCTCATCTGAAGGAAGGCTCAGGCTTATTCCTCATATTTTAGATTATTTCATTAGGATCAATTCTCAGAAATGAGAGTACAAGGTGAAAGGCTTTTTGGATACTAATGGAGCAGTGAGATCTTAAAAAATCATACCACCAGTGTGTGATTCCTGCGTGACGGAGTGCTCTGAGGATAGGGCCACACCACACTTACCTCTGTCTCCTTTTCAGACCTCAGCACCAGCTGTCAAGCAGTCTATTTTTAATAAATCCTTACTGAATTTACTTATTTAAGCATATTGCATTCTTACCAGATACAAAGCCATTAAATGCTGAAGGGCTATGAAATGCCCAGATCAGCAGTGTGAGGGGTATGAGGTGAAAGCACATACCAACAATAAAGAGAGAGGTTTTGGCAAGTGATTTCTGTTTGTTTCAATTTATAACAGAAGTTAAATTAATATTACACTTTCCTAGAATATATTTTCCTTTAGAGGTAAAAGATTAATGCATGAACCAACCATTAAATCTCTTCAATTTTTAGTTCAAAAGATATAAACCCAACAGTGATCTACGAGATCAAGGAAAATAGTAAAAGCTAGGAGCCCCTGAAGAGTAATATGGTTACAACTGGGAACTACTCCCCCTACTCTGCATCTACTAAATGACTCTGGAGAGGGGCTTATACCATCAAACCAACAGTTTTCTCTAACAATAAGAGTAAGCATCACCAGATCCACCAAGGTTCTGCTCTTACCTGGGGTTTCATGGCCAGCAGTGGGCCTTGCACTGTTGAGGCCCTTGATCAGCATCTGCTGAGGAGAATCCAGTCTGACTTTAGAGACATTTCTTATTTTTATGGGCCATGTTTTTATTTGTTGACCATGCACCCAACTTCAGCTTCCTTTTAAATATTTCAAAATACTAACTTTCATAAGTTCAAAAATGGACATGCTTATTTTATTAAACATATCCTATTATTTCTTTTCTTATCAGGCTCTTGTTTCTGGTTCTAAGTAATAACCTGTGGTGGGGTAAGGGCTGGTTATGGGGAGCTCTCTGGAGGCTGTCTGGGATGACTTACCAATGTTAACTGAATCTTCCCAGTCTTCCAGCACTTCCGTGACAATGAGCACATAGACATATGTTCTGTGCTTCCTTTCCTGGTTCTGTGGGCAAAGACAGAAGGACAGAGGAAGAGTTTTTCTTTACAGAGCTGAGATTACTTAAATGAGGTACACCCTTATACATATGTCTAGGGAGCTTAGACACAAGGATTCCTTTTACTTTTTATTGTCCTACAATCAAACAAACATGAAATAGTACCAGACGGCCTATTTAAAACATGCCACATTTACATTTGAGGGTGTGCTCTTTGGCTGCATTTCTAAAAGCAAAGCTTTACTCTCTTGTCCCCTCCCCTTCCCCTAAGAGCAACTTCATAGGAATGCTGTAAGAAGGAAGTTCATGACCTCTCAAGAAAAAGGCACCAGGTAAATTTAACTAGCTAAGACACCAGAAGGAGAAAGAGCAGTGGATGGGCATCATCAGTGCAAGCAAGCTGATTACCTCACACATCTCCCCTTTACCTACCAATCTCACTCATCTTTATTCCCTAATTTCTCACTTCTTTCACCCTTCCTCCAAATCTCCACCCCAGTGTATTTCCTTGTTTCTCTCTCCTTCACATTAGCTACTTATCTTCTATTTTTGCTCTTCTCTACACTTATGTACCCTTTTCTTACATCTTAGGAGACAAGGAAGAAAGGTAGGGATGGGATAAATAATACTTATGAATAATATTCTATTTGGAGGAAACTATGGGATTTTAAAAAGAAAGCAAGCTTTTCTCTGCTGGTGCTGCTTTGTTTTTGAAAACTTGGTGAAACAAAGACGGCATCTTTCCTAGATTAAGACTGCAATGGACTGAATATTTATGTCCTCCCCAAAATTCACACGTTGCTACCCTAATCCCCAATGTGATGGTGCCCTAATCCCAAGGTGGGGCCTTTGGGATGAGGGCTGATCTCCATGAATGGGATCAGTTCCCTATAACAGACCTAGAGAGCAACCTTCCCTCTGCCACCATCAGAGAACACAGACAGAAACAGCTATCTATGAACCAGGAAGCGGGTATTCCACCAGACACTGAATCTGCTGGCACCTCGATCTTGGACTTCCAAGCCTCCAGAAGCATGAGAAAACAATTTCTATTATTTATAAGTCTCCTAGTTTGTGGTATTCTGTTATAGTAACCTGAATGGACTAAGACAAAAATGTATCTGGTTATTGATTGCAAACGCACCAAAGATTTTAACAGACTTACCTCAAAAATCCCGACTAATCTTCCCAATGTCCCCTTTACTCCAGCCTGAAAAGTGAAAAAAAAAAAAAAAAAAGAAATTGATATTGTTTATAATGCTGGTCTCGTGCTGAATCTTCTTGAGCAGTTTGTAAGATAGAAATAATAAACAAGAGGACACAAGTCAGGCAGACTCCAGTTTGGTGGTGGTCACACCAGTGTTTCCTGAGAAGAGCAGGGTGTGCTTTGGGAGGGAGAATTCCTCTCATCTCCTCCCAGTCTCTCTCTCCATTGCAAAGCTGGCCAAATAGAGCAGATAATCAAGGCCATGAATTACTTCACTCATTTATTAACTTATTCCACAACAAATAAAAAGACTGAATGCCTAATTTGAGCCAGATAACACTGTAGATACCAGAGACAGAGTGATGAATAGGCTAGAACAAAAGATCCAGGACAGTGAGACCCACATCTGAATTGTTGTTGGATGTCTGTATACAGTATGCCCAGAACAGAGCTCAGCAACCCGCAGGAGTTTAGTAAAGCATAGGTCAACAAAAACATTAAACTGTTAATTCTGCCAGGGACAAGTATGGACAGAGATGCACAGAACATAGTGATGGACACACCGTGATGGGAGAGTGAGAACCTCACACAGTGATTAGGCCTTTGTGTATGTATTCTGTATTTCCCATTAGCCCTTTGGTATTTAATTTTTTTTTAGATCTGTGTCTTTCTGATGCATTCTAGGTGAAATTTTTCGTCTATTCCAATGTACTGATTTCCTTTTAAACAGTATCTAGGCTAGCGTTATCCTATCTCTAGTCTGTTTTTTATTTGATATTTTTCATTTCTATCTGTTCTTTACATATATACCTGTTTCTATTACGTACATCTTTGTTTCCATATTTTGTTCTTTTTAAAATAGAAGTCGTTTCTTTACTTACTTTTTGAACACCTGGACATATTTCTTTGTCATCAGGCCATGTTATAAAATTCATTTAATCTGAAGTAAATTCATGTTCCAATTGGTGAAGGGCCTACTTATAAGGCAGCTTTCACTAGGCTCTCCAGAGGCAGGTCCTAAAGTGACAGTTTTAAGCTCCTGCTCCAAGGTGATATGGAGACTACTATAGACAGAGCCACTAAATAAGAGGGTGGTGTGGCTCCATAATTTATTGTGCATTGCATCTGTGTCCTCTCCCTTCCTAGGCCCACATCTTCTGAAAGTCTCAGTTCCTAGTGTCCTTTCCATTGGGCACTTGGGCTCTCTCTTACTCCAAGGGGTCTAACCATTAGCTACCCAAGGCCAGTTATGTAGTTTTTCTGTGCTGTTCTGCAGTTCTGCTCTGTTTCTGATCAATGGAGGTGATGTCCACCTTGGTTTTGAGCCAGGCTATTTCTTTTAAGTGTTTGTTTTTTATATCTGTCTCCACTAGGGTCAGAAGGGGTCAAAGCTGAGGGAAAAATGACCCCCTGGAAATGCCTGGGGAATACTGTAACTTGTTTTCTATTACTACTGCCTTGTTTGTATAATAAACTTAAAATTAAGGCAAAAATACTTTCTAAATACAGTAGGTGATCAATAAGTTTGTACAGAATGAACAAAAATTTATAATAAGTACTCTAAAAGTTCATAAGAGATATTTAATAATAGAAACAACAGAGGTCAATTGAAAGGCCTAGAGTCCTGGGTGAGCTATATTTTGAAATTAATTTTTGTGAATTATCTGTCAAAGAATTCTATTTCTTTCTCTTGCCAACGTGCCTGTTTCTTTTCCCATTCTTTTTTCCATCCAATTCCTGTCTCCATGTGGCTTTTGGTCTACTTGAATGGAAATGTCCACTTTTTCTTATTTAAATTGCTTCTCTACACTTTTAGAAATAACTGCATCCTGAGCCACCAAGACTAGCTAGATTGTACTTCATGAATTAACTAGTGAAGCTGTCTATTCAAGTGGGACAGACTGGCAGCCCAATCTCGTCTGGAAAGCCAATTCTGTACTCTGATCCCAGGCAGCCCAAACATGCTCAGACCAACTCCTGAGATGTGTCACCTGTGCCTTTGTCACTGGGAGTAGAACTGTCAGGCTTGGGGAGAGCGAAGGTTGGGTTGGGTTGGAGGGGGTGAGGAAAGATTCACAGAGGTTCATAGAGGCCATCATTCACTTTTCTGCAAAATGGAGAAACAGTTCTCTTTATCAGTTTTTCTCCAATTAATTTTTTTATCTTAAAGAAAACAAAAGTTTAGAAAAGAAAATGGTCTTCAAATTTTAAGGGCACAAATCAACTTAATATTATACGACAATTCAATATAATTTATTTAAAACTTGTTTAATAATAGTAATTTTTGCATTCAACAAACAATATCTATGATTTATTCTGTGTTGGAGGCAGTTGGGAAAAATATAAAACATTTTTCTTTATGAAATATGCACATTCTTATAAAGTCTGGTGTAAATCAAATAATACTGCCATCTGTATACTGAAATTTTAGTGCCATTTATTTTCACTTCTCATTAATCTTCAAGTTGTAGAAATTAACAATAGTTTTATTTGTCTCAATGTTTCTTTCACACTTAGGAGGATCTATTTGTGAGAATTCTAAGGTGATCATATTAATGATTCTATAGTAAAAAGCAAAGAAATATTCATATATTTACCAGTTCTTAAAATTGAGACTTAGCAGTTTTCTTAGAAGGCAGAAAGAAGGTTCTTCTTTAATAAGAAATAGGATTTCAGTTCTTAAAAGTCATAGTGCTGAAAAAGACAAAGATTCCTCACAGGCAAGGTCCCCCAAGACAGAGTTCACTAAAATCACTTTACTTTTTCATAATTTTCCAACTTTCATTTCCCAGCTCTTTCTCAAATGCTGCCACAAGCAATCGGACAGTTATTTTTATCTCTCACATGATTCTTGCATGTAGGTTGGAGGAGGTGTCAGGGTCACATCTGACTGAAATTTGGCTCACACACTGGGGATAAGATTTGATTCAGGGTGTATGTAAGTTGGTCCGGTCAGGGTGCTGGCATGAACCTGTTTTTCTCAAAAGCATTTGACAGGAGTTATCATTTCAACCTATATGTCAAAAGGCCCTAATCCAGAGAATGAGACTTTATTGAATAGCCCATCTTAGCTGGTAGTAAAAATTCCAAATAAAGTAGCTATTAGTCTTTATTATTCAACCACATGTAGGTGAGTACTTCCTAGAACTTCAAAGTACACAACAATATTAATTCTAGCAATTTCAGTCTAATTAAAAATAATCTGAACAATTGCCTACTTTTTAAAAGGAAAATGTCACAAATGCCTTTTTTCCTTTTAGAGTGTTTTACCAATACTGGAGGTATTTATCTGGAAAGGGCTAGACCACTCAGGGAGACTTCAGTGATCTCACTTTTCCCTCTAGCAGCCTTCCTGAATATTAAGGAGGCTCAAGCAGAGGCACTAGTGTGGATGGATGGGCCTGTGAACCTGCCCCTAAAAATGATCTCCCACCACAAAGAATCCCGGCTTTGTTGTTTAGTTTGGATGGGTACAAAGTGGACCATCACCTTCCGAAAACAAATTTTCACTCTAAGGTTGACATTTTGGCAGACACTGATGGCTGTCTAGCCTGCCAGGCATTCGCCTACCACCTTGCTCCCAGGAAGACTCAGATTCTGTCAAGTGAGAGCTATGGCACACTTGGAGCAGCATATGGAATTCTACCTCTCTGCAGTGACAGGTTCAGGAATGCTGCATGTGTCCCAGTTCTGGATAAATAAATGCCTCTCAGGGGCTTCTGAGAAAGATTTCCCACCATAATAAAAAGCGTTACACAAAAAGAATCCCTACACCTCTTTGCTTGTCAAGTGGGGACCTGAAACCTGGAGCTGCTATAGTCATCTTGTGCTCATAAGGGGAAGGCCAAGAGAATCAGTGAGGAGCTAAACCAAAGCCCTGACACTGCTGAGCTGTTCAAGCAACAATGGCCAACTTCTACCTTCTTGTATGAGAAAAAAAAAACTGGTGCTACTGAAGCCACATTTAGTCAGGTATTCTGGTACTTGTATCTGAAAGCTTCCTGCCATTTCCCTTGATTTAAAAGGTAGCTCTGTGAGGAAGACGGACTATCCCAAAAGAAAAATTCTGAACATTCAAGGGAGCACTAGAATAAAAGCTTCCTTTATTACGGCAACAAGCCCAGACTTATAAGGAGCTCAGTGGAGCAACTCTAATGTAAGTGTCCGTTATGAGGAAACACACAAACAAAAACATATGGTCTTCAATGAGCACAACTTTCTGGTACCTGCCAAACTTAGCAATTACAGAAGGGAAGAATCACAGTGAGGACACACTGATTTTGATGGGGAGCCAGCACTAAGTCCAGTGAAATCCCTTCCCAGGTTTTCTGTTTTGTTTTGTTTTTAAAGGAAATATTTCAAACATCAAAAAAGTGATAAAAAAATCATAAATTCAGGTTGCCACTAGCCAGTTTTGTCAAACAGTAATGTATCATTCTATATCTTTATTATTTTTTTAAAGAAATAAACGTATTGGTACAACTGAAGCCCCTTCTGTACCCTCCAAAGGTAACTACTCACCTGAACTTGGTGTTTATCATTCTCTTGAATGTTTTCATACTTTTACAACACAAGCATATATCTACTATTAATAGTATATATAGTATTTTCTGCACATTTCTCTACATGGTTAAAAAAAAAAAAGATTATATCCCCTTCTACTTCCCCTTAATATGTTTCTGAGTTTTAGCTATATTAATACATGTAGTTCTAATTAATTCATTTAAATTGCTGACCAGTAATCTATTTTAAGAACCTATCACAATTTATTAATCTATTCACTTGCAGGTAGACATTTAGTCCTGCTATTATTTAAAAAAAAAAAAAAAAAAAAGCTACCAAAAAACCCACAAAAACTTCCCTGTAGATATTCTTGTTATCTACCATGTGTGGGAATTTAAGATCTATACTAAAAGTCAAATTTCTGAATCATAGGGCAAAAATATCTCCGATTTTCCCACATATTGAGTTGCTCTCTGAAGTAGATCAACTGCAGAAATGGCTGCAATTCACCACCTTTCCCTCTATCTATGTCCTTTGAAATGTAATTTTCAGCTCTTCCTCTCAAGAGCTAGAATCTATTTACTCACTTCTGTACTAGGTTGGCCTTGTGCCTTGCTTTGGGCAACAGAGTGCAGAAAGATGGTATACCAGTTCCGAGCCCAGGCCTTAGGAAGCCTTGCAGTTTCCACTTTCTCTCTCGGAACTTTGCCACTGCCATGTGAGCCAGACTCCTAAAGGATGAAAGACTCATCTTAGCTGTGGATATTACAAAGCAGCCTATAGCCAGCCAGTCGTCAAACTGTGAAAATACCTAACCAAGATCAGCAGAGCTGCCTACTTGATCCAGAGTTGGCTGTAGACATCCAAGCAGTCCAGCTGACACCAGAAGCTGACCCATGGGCTTGCGAGCAAATAATCAATACTTAATATTTTAAGCCACTGAGTTTTAAAATAGTTTGTTATACAACCATAACTGATATATTCTCCAAATACACAGGTGGTGTGCAAGTTCTTATCCCTCTTGTTCCTCTTTACTTGATGTTTGTTATCACCCTTTTTATTTTGGGTCAATATAATGACTATAAAACTATACTGCATAATTTTTATACTGAAATCATGCACTTTTTCCTATGTTTAATGAACATTCACATTTCTTCTGGGAATTCATAACCTATATCCATTTTTCTTATTTGATTGTTGATGATTACAATAATCTTGATGCCAGAAATGATTTATATCTTCTTACTACTTATCCTATGTGGGAAATATTTACTTCTAACCTGGCATTTGTTTTATCTTTGTTTTATGTCCTTTGCCAAACATATTTTATAAGATATTGCTGATTTTACTGATCTTTCCTTTTGTGTGTTTAGTATCTTTTTTCCTGGGCTTCTGGAAAAAAAAAATGGCGTAGATGATAGAGGCTTTGTTCATCCCTCTTGCGATCAAATCAAAGTAGTGACAGAAACACGGAGCAAACAGCAAGCAAAGTCATCTGGAATCTAGACAAAGAGAAGCACTATGACTAGGGAGAGAAATAATTAATCAACCTGCGACGATGGAAGGTAGGAAGAGGCAAAGGTGTGAGGCTGCCAGGTCTTGACTGGCTGAGTGGGACAGAGGCTGTGGCAGTGGCAGCAGGCAGCTGCAGATGCCTCTTAAAAGGGCCATGTCAGCGAGTGGCCTTTTGCAGTGATGGATCTGCTCGCTCTGAGCACCAGCAATGGGTCAGCTGCATGGGGAGGAGTAGGGCAAGGGGTTAGGGAGGGTGCAGGACTTACGGGGGACACTGAGCTGTCTAAGTGAGGGTCAGAGGTGAGGCTCTCTCCCAGGCAGAAATGCTGGTGGTATTCATTGTTCTTCTGTTGAGCCCTCCCCTACTCCCAGTGTGCAGACACAGTGCCACCATAGCTGAGATGTCATCAAACTGGATAACAGAGGTCGCTTCTCTCAGAGGATTCCCTGAAACTTCACCTCCCCCAATTGCAGCCCCACCCAAGCCACATCCAAATGTGTCCTCAGGGAGTCAGGTGCTCCTTGCTGAGCAATGCCAAGACTCACACTGGGGGCAGCTGGCCTCTGTTTCTGGTATGGCCTCTTGAGGCAACTATAAGCACAGCATCTATGGATTGCTTGCTGAATCTTAACAGGTGACCCCAGAAGAGCACAGGCTGGGACTAATCTTGGCCTGCAGCGGAACCCCTCTCAGGACCGTGCCACTGGACACCTACTACACAAAGCCATGCTAATAAGACTGGGAGACGTAGGAGCTTTGTTTAATACATAGAAACAGACACAGGAAGGCAGCCAAAATGGGAAGACAAAGAAGCAGAAACCATATGACAGAATAGAACAGAGATCCAGGAATAACGGAGTCGAGCAATCTAATAGATAAAGAATTCAAAATACTGGTTATAAAGATGTTCAATGAACTTAAGGGAAGAGTAGATGAACTCAGTGAGAACTTTAACAAAGAGATAAAAAAATAAAAATGGAAATTACAAAAGAGAAGCAATCAGAAATGAAGAACACATTATCCGAGATGAGTATATTAGAGGGAATCAACAGAGTGGATAAAGAAGATGATCCAACCACTCATACAGAGGATGAGGAAGCCAAGGACACTCAATCAGAACGGCAAGAAAAAAGAAGCCAAGACTATAATAATAATTTAATGAGCCTATGGGACACTATTAAATGTAAAAATATCTGTGTCATAGGGGTACCTGAAGGAAAACAAGAAGCTGAAGAACTATTTGAAGAAATAATGGAGAACTTCCCTAACCTGGTGAAGGAAATAGACATACAACCCCAGGAAGCTCAGAGAGTCCCAAAAAAGATGAACCCAAAGGGCCCACACCAAGACACATCGTACTTAAAATGCCAAAGGTGAAATACAAAGAAAGAATATTAAAAGCAGCAAGAGAAAAGCAGTTACCTACAAGGGAGCACCCATAAGACTGGCAGTTGATTTCTCAAAAGAAACTATGCAGGACAGAAGGGCTTGGCAAAAAATATCTGACGTGATGAAAACCCAGGATCTACGACCAAGAATACTTTATCCAGCAAAGCTATCATTTAGAGTCGAAGAGCTTCTCAGACAAGACAAAAAAAAAAAAAAAAAAAAAAAAGCTAAAGGAATTTATCACCACCAAGCCAGTATTACAGGAAATGTTGGGAGAGACTTCTTTAAGAAAGAATATGTATCAAAAACAGGAATAAAGAATGGTAATAACTACATTCCTATCAACAAGTACCTCAAATGGAAAAAGAATGAAGTGCTTCAATCAAAAGATAGAGTGGCTGAATGAATAAGAAAACAATACCTCTGCAAATGCCGCCTACAAGAGACTCACTTCAGATTAAAAGACACACAGGCTAAAAAGAAGGGAACAGAAAAAGATATTGCCTTGATGGACCTAGAGGGTATTTCACTGAATGAAATAAGTCAGAGAAGACAAATATCATATGACTTTACATACATGTGGTATCTAAAGAACAAAATAAACAATAGCGAAAGTGGAAATAAATATAGATTCAGAGAATATTTTGAGGGCTACTAGATGGGAGGGAGGTTAGGGGGAACAGCAAATGAATAGTTAGAAAACAGGGAGATATAAAGTGTAGCATAAGGAAAATAGTTAATAATATAATAAACATGTAAGGGGGGGTGATCATATTATGAGTTATATATATCTCTGATCACTATACTATACAACTGAAACGAAGATATTATTGTATGCCAACTATATTTGAAAAAACTCACTGAATTTTAAAATGTAAATCTGAGCTATTGTCTACTATATTTCAATAAAGCTGGAAAAAATTTTAAATGACATATTAAAAAAAAAGAAAGAAACATATTACTACCTCGAATGACATAAACTTAGTATCTTGTGTTTTTTCCATAGTTTGAGAGTTTTATATGAGGATCTAACAAAATAAACTTGAGAATTTCTTCCCAAAGCCAATGGTCGAGAGATTCCAGAATAGACCCATGGATATTATTCTGTTTTACTGATTTAGTTGTTATGTACTAATATCACATGGTTTTAACTAATACAGCTTTATCTTAATACCTGTTCTTTTTCAAAAACTGTGAAGCCATTTTTGTACCTTTATTCTTCCACATAAATTTCAGAAATCAGCTTTTCAGATCTCTTAAAAAATCCTTTGGGATGTTTATTTTTATTATTGAGTTTTAGATTACATGTTTATAATATTTAGTCTTCTCATCTAAGAATAGACTATACCTCTCCTTTACTCAAGTCTTTTTGATTCCTTTATCAAAGTTTTACTATAAAGATCCTTCCTTTAATCTATAGCAAGGTGTTTTAGTTTTGTTGCTATTGTAAATGGTATATATTTTTTAAAGTTACATATTTTCTAATTTATTATTGATAGTTTAAAGAAACATTGCTGGTTTTTGTACATTAATCTTATATTTTATAACCCAAATGTTCTTACTAGTTCTACTAGTTTCTGTTGTATTCCTTTGGTTTTCTAAGTTAGAATCACAGCATCTGCAAATAATGACAATTTTGTTTCCTCCTTTAGAATTTTTATAATGTGTATTTATTTTTGTTTTACTGCAGTAGCTAGGACTCCAGTTCAATATTAAATGACAGCATGATAGCAAACATAATTATCTTTTTCCCGTCTGCTATGGGAAATGCTTTGAAAATTTCAAACATATGTTGCTTGCGTAGGTTTTATTAGACACTTTATCAGGTTAAGAAATTTCCTTTTATTTTCAGCTTGCTAATAGTTTTTAAAATAACTGGATATTGAATTTTAATAAATATTTTTCTTCATTTACTGAGAATTTTTTCTATTTTAATCTCTTTAAATAAAGTAAATTATATAAACATGTTATCTAAGACTGAACTATGCTTCATTCTAGGGATAATCTAGTTGTGTGATACTTTGAGAAAGCTTTTGATTCTATTTGTTCTTATTTTACTTGGAATTTTTGCATCCATGGTCATAAATGAGAATTTATTGTTCTTTTCTACTCTTAATTATTAAGATCAGGGGTCAGCAAACTATAGCCCATGGCCCATATCGGGTCTGCCATTTTGTTTTTATAAATAAAGTTTTACTGGAACATAGCCACGCTCATTTATGTATTGTCTATGGGTGCATTCACATTATAACAGCAGAGTTGAATATTTGTGACAGATACCATATGGTTTCTAAAGTCTAAAATATTTATTATCTGGCCCTTTACAGAAAAAGTTTGCTGACTGCTGATCAAGATTATACCAGCCTTACAAGAGGTATGTAGTTATCCTTTTCTAGCATAATTCGTAAAGTGTACTTTTGAAAATTTTGGTAAAATTCATCCTGTCTGATCTTGGCATTTTTCTTTGGGAGAAGGGTGATTACTACTTCATTTCCATAAGGAATAATGATCAATATACAGGTTTTCTAATTTTTCTTAAGTAAATTTGGGTAGTTTCTTTCTAGAAAACTTTTATCAAAGTTTTCAATTATTTTTGGTTGTTTGTAGCTCTTCACAGCATTCTCTTAATTTAAAAGTTTCTAGTATACCTGTGGTTATTCCTTTCTTGTTCCTTATTTTCTGTCTTTCCCTTAGAGTTTCCTTTATTGGTCCTGCTAGAGGTTTGCCTACTTTATTAGACAAATAAAAATAACCTACTTTTGGTTTTTTTTTGATCATTTCTATTTTTCTCTCAATTTTTGCCTTTTTCCTAGTTATTTCCATACTTTTACTTTCTTTGAGCATACCCGCTGTTTTTTTTTTCCCTAGCTTCTTAGAAAGCTTAGTTTATTTAATGTCTATTTTACTTTCTAATAAACGCCTCTAAGGCTCAAAGAACTGAATGAGCTGCATCCCATACATCATGATATGGACTGCTTTCATAATTGATCGGCTCTAGTTACTTACTAATTTTTATTGTGATTTGTGCCTTAACTTAAGGATTATTAAGAACATTTTTTTCTGTTTCCAAATACATGTTTCTCCCTCTGTCAAGATGGCTCTAGTGATGATTTCTAATTTTACTGCATTGTGTCAGTATATATAATAGTCTATGTTATTGATGTGCTGGGATTTTTAAATGCTTTTTTTATGGCTTGATATATGGTGAGCTTTTATAATTCTTTTACATGTGTCTGAAGAAATCATATACTCTTTGCTGAATGCAAGGTTTTCTCTCAAAACTATTTGATCAACCTTGTTAATGGTGTTAACCCTATTTTTCTTACTGTTTGCTTTTTTTCAGTTTCTAAATTAGATGTTTTAAACTCTTCAATATGGCTGTAGATTTGTCAACTTCTCCCCATAACTCTGTCAGTTTTGCTTTATGTAAAGAGTTTGCTAGGTATACATAAGTTCAGGACTGCTATGTAACTTGGTAGATTGTTCCTTTTATCAATACTAAATGTTTCTCTTGTCCCTTTAAATGTTTTTCACCTAAATTCTACTTTATCTGATACTACAATTACTGTTCCAGTTTTCTTTTGGTTAGAATTTGCCTGATACGTTTTTCTTCATCCCTTCATTCTTAGTTATTCAGCATTACTGTGTTTGAAAACAACAGTTAGCAAGTTTTATTTTCTTTTTTAATCCAAGTGCATGTCTATTAGTTAGTAAGTTTAAGTGTAATCAAGTTACATTTATTGTGATTTAACCTGAAACTTAGCTTTTCACTGAGCCACACAGGGTCTCTTCAACATGAGAGAAAATCAGAGTCCTTAAATTTATTTCCTATGTAGTAAGCTCTGTGCTAGGCAGTTTGCATTTGTAAATTCACTGAATTAAGAGGAAGTTAAGTGGCCCTCATCCAGATAAGTTAGTCCTGCCCAGGTCCAGTGGCTGTTCGTAGTTTAAAAATTGTGGAGTCTCCAGAGGCAAGAGTTGCATTTAGCATTTGGTGAAACCACTGTGAACTGTATTGAAGTCATGGAAAAGTAAGCTGTGGATATACTTCCTAATGACTAAAAAGCCTTTCCTGGAATGTGGAGCTGGGTGGGAAAGCAAATACAACTGTTTTGGAAGAGTCATCTGGACTCAATTCATTTAGCAGAAGGCAATTGGCTCCTATCCCAGTAATTCAGTCTCTATTCAGAGTTCCAACACAAACCAGCTCAAATACAGTACTATATTCTCTAAGAGGGCAGATTCTAATCTCTACACTAAGCCACTGAATTAACTTTCATCAATGAATAGCATTCAATTATGTGCGATAATGTAGACAGATAAACTGAGTAAAAGATATCTTTAATTTTATTCCAGTTTTTTAAAAAAAATGGTTGCAAAGTAATTTAGGAGTAATTATTTGCAATAAAAGAGAGCTAACCTTTAAATTAGGTCCTCCCAGTAAGTTTAAAATAAATAAGAAACAATAAATAACATATATCAATTCTTTGACTAAAGAGTGATTCTGTAAAAAAGCTGCTAGTGTTTAAGATATATCACACATAAAGATGGCTGAATTTACAAAAATGTGACCTGCTTAAAAATTTTAATCTACTGAAAGCAAGATATTCCCTGTTTAGTATCTTAGATGATTAGAGAAACAAAAATATTTATAGAGTCCAAGGAAAAAAGAAGAGCTATAATTCTAAAAATTAAAAAAAATTAACAAAAATATCATAGTAGACTGACTAAGCATATCACCTCTTCATCCTGAGACCCTCATCAAAATGGAAGCAGAGAAATAAGACTGGAAAAGTCTACTAGAAGGCTACTGGAAGAAAAGCAATATCAAAAAAATTCCAAGAAGATGCAAAGTGATGAATGAGAGTTGAAAGATAAAGAAAAGCAAAAGAAGCTAGCTCAGCTTCCAGACTCTGGAGAGGGGCCAGGATAGGATATGGCAGGAACACAGAGAGTGGAAGAGAGAAGGCGTCCTGAAAGCCAAAGGTCTAAATACCAAACAGCTATCCCCATACTAGGAGAATGGCTTGGAGCCAGGGACCTATCACCCAGTCAACTCTGAGCGCTCTAACTGAAGCAGAAAAACTGGGAAGTACTGTAGCTTATATATCTATAAAGATCCCTAGAATAAACTCCCATTGTGGCATTCTTTTAACATGTCTCTGGCACAACAGCTTCACTTCCTTCCAGGTCATTCTATATGTATACCCACTTACACAGAGCTCTCATTCAGCACTGCTACTGCCTCAATCACAATGGTGATAGGAAAATCACGGATCACCTGACATCAAAGGAAAGTCACTAAAAGAAAAGAAAGATCAAAATAAGCAAATAAAAACTGGCTCTGGTGAAGAGAAAAATTCAAGGAACAGAAGAAAACTCGGGGAAAGTTAGTTCTTGTCTTTAAATCTGAGATCATGGTATCCTAAACAAAATCAAAATGTGTATAACAGAAAACAGATGAAAAATATGACCAAAAAAAGAATAAGAGTAAAGGCACAATCTAGGGGGTCTAATATCTAATGGAAATTAAAGACAAATCACTGAGAAATTTCAAAACGTCATGGATAAAGGTAAAAAACAGGTTATCTCCAGGGGAATAATAACTAAACTAGTATTAGACTTATTATCTGCAACATTAATAATCATACTTTTAATTTTAAGGGAGAGTGATTTTCAATTAGAAAAAATCTATTTAGTAAAACTTTCAGTGAGACAATGAAAGTGTGAGGCAGGAAGTAAGATATTAACTACTGTGTATTTTTCCTTAGGAAATTAAGGCATGTTTCTTTTCATTCTAAGTCTTCTAGTCCTATTTTATTTTGAACCATGTACTGGGCACAAATATGAGGTTGATACAATTTGAGAACTCAGGGGAAAAAGCTATCCTAAAAAAGAAACATACCAGATGAACAGACCTATATATATTTGACTCTCTCGGTTAAATTTCCTTCTGTAACAACCAACATACAAGAAACTTTGAATCTTGTAAGAGAAGAATAGAGTGAATGGAGAAGCATCAACAAAAACAAGAACTGTTGAGTAAAGGAAACTTCTGCCCCAGAGCCTTTGACACTCCCATAATCACTCCTGACATACATATAGAATCCTACTACACTCTGCATGCCTGAACCAGGAACTGAACAGTAAGCAGAACTCTAACCTTGCAGTGTATGGAGAACAGAAGTCCTACAAAACTAATGACTTTATAAGGAGCAGGCTGGTGGAATGTGGTCACTCCTAGGCATATGAGCTGAAGAAAAGCAAAGACAGCCATGAAGAAGAGACTGTCCCTAAAGAAAATCTATAATCACTGAAGCATTTATTTAAGTTACAACTACTAAAGAAACTTATACTTCACTCTAAAAACAAGCACTCAGAGAAAAGTCAATAGCTCAAAAAAGGGAATCAATCTGATAATTAAAAAAACAGGGTTATTACAAGAAAAAAATGAATTCTTATTCAATAAGATTCAAGAAGACATTATAATTAGAAAACAATGGCAAGCTGTCACAAACAGGGAACAATGTGAAAACAGAAGAGTTCTTAAATAACATCTTATTATTAAAAATAACTTGAGAGAAGGCAACAGCTAACTGAATACAACAGAAAAGTGGAGATACAATTTGAAGAATTCTGTCAGCATTCGGAGTAAAAATGTAGAGATCAAAATTATAAGAAGAGATAAGAGAATACTATATACAGATGGTCCCTGATTTATGATGGTCTGACTTCAAATGTTTTGACTTTACAATGGTGCAAAAGTGATATGCATTTAATAGAAACTGTACTTTGAATTCTGACATTTTCCTGGGCTAGTGATATGCAGTATGATACTCTCTTGTGATGCTGGTCAGCAGCAGCAAGCTGCAGCTCCCAGCCAGCCATGCAATTGTGAGGGTAAACAACTGATGCTCTAGTGTACTGTGTTGCCAGCATTCTTTGGATATTGTGTTTTGCGTTTTTGCATCCTATTGTGTCAAAAAAATGCCCATCTGTGTCTCCTGCTTCTGGTGAGAAAAAGAGGAAGGCAATTATTCTTGAGGTAAAACTCAATTATTCTTGAGATAAAACTAAAGATAATTGCCCAAATGCAGGCTAATGTAAGTGTTCTGAGCCCATTTAAGTTAGGCTAGGCTAAGTTATGATGTTCAGTAGGTTAAGTGTATTGAATGCACTCGTAACTTATAATGTTTTCAATTTATAATGGGTTTATTAGGACATGACATGACCCCATCGCTAAGTTGAGGAGCATCTAGGAGCATCTATTTGTAATAGGAGTTTCAGCAGAAGGAAAACTGATGGTGAGACAAAAACTTATGAAAAAATAAGAAAATTTCCCAAAGCTAAGTAAAGATACAAACATTCCTATCAAAAGGGCTTACCACGTATGAGGAATACTACAGTAACATTTTTAATTTCAATAGAGAGAAAAGTTTTAATATGTTTATACAGAAAAAAATTTTGATACCAGATTTTTCCTCTGCGATACCAAATGTTTGAAGTCAAGTCTTGAGGAAAACAACTGTTATTCAAGGAGTGTATAATTAGGCAAACCATTCATTATATATAATGACTCACTGTACTTTTCTTAAAAATAATTACCCAATATACTATACTTAACCAATAACAAATAAGGAAAAAAACACATAAGGGAAATACATGGGGGTGAGACGGGAAAAAAAGAAAAAATAGCTGTGATCAATGAAAGTAGTAAAAATTATTAGTCTTAAATTTAAAAAATTATTGTTGATATGGTTGTTATCGACATAACAAATGATAATTTCTCTATTTTCGAAAATAATATCTTAATAATGATTAAACTATACCTAAAGTTACAAATTTAAACAAAATGAGAATTGGGTAATAAAGGAACACTAAGTTTTGTCTTTTACATTGGGAGTGTGTGCATATGAGTAAACTGTTTTGTTCGGCTGGAAAAAGAAATACTTGTTGAGATATGTTATTGAAAAGTAAAAGGGACTTCTGGTTTCTGGTCCAGCATGTAAAGAGCTTAAGAAGTTGCCACTCTGTCTTAACAACAAATAAAAACCTGAACAAACTGAAAAGCTAACAGTTTTTAAATTCTTCAAAAAAGTGAAGTCGCAGGGCAAACTGCTGTCCCCAAAACTGGAGAGCGAGAAAGGCAGATACAGAGGATCATAACTTAAAGGAGGAGAAACTACTAAGAAAACAAGGGCAGGGAGAGGCAGGCTGGAAAATCTAAACTTACACTGATGAATTGCTGGAGGCTTAGCAGACAAGTCTGAGAGTTAAAAACTTCAGGGGATCCATCATACTTTTGTGTTTTTTACCTACAGGAGTTCCACCAGGTTTCACAGTAAATATTGGAGAAGAATCTCCTCCTGCTTCGGTGGAGCGGGGAAAGAGCCACTTGAAAACTCCAGAGCATTCTGTTATTCTTAACAAAGCTTACCTTCAAGAGAAACTACTTTATCAGAGCCTAACCTATTGGGGTTTTATCAGAGCCTGGCCAACCTAGGGAAAGGGTAATATCCAATTCCAGCCTCTTCCAGCCATCCTGTCCCACCTAAAGTGGGGGTGAGGAGGATCTGGGGAGAGGAGCTGGAATTACTGAGAGGCACCTGTTAAGTTCACAGCCCAGGAGCACAGGCTCACTAAAAGACTGAGACCTAATCATAGGATGATAGAATGCTTCTCCTCCCTGCACACTTTACTAAGGGCCTATTTGCCAGAGTTCCTTCCATCTAGTACATCATGTTCACTTTCAACAAAAAATTACTAGGCATACTAAAAGGAAAAAACAGTTTGAAGGAAGACACAAAACAAGCATGAGAACCAGACTCAGATAATGGCAAGGATGTTGTAATTATCAGATTATGAATTTAAACAACTATGATGAATATGCTAAGAGTTCTAATGGAAAAAGTAAAAACTGATGGGTAATTTAAGCAGAGAGATGACAACTAAGAAAAAAATCAAAAAGTAATGCTAGAGATCAAACACTATTAACAATCTTTGATGGGCTCATTAGTAGATTAGATGCAGCTAAGGAAAGAATTCTGAGCTTTAAGATATGTCAACAGAAACTTTCAAAAATGAAATGCAAAGAAAAAAAAGACTGACCTCCCCAACCCCCACTGGGAGAAAGCGGTGAAGGGTTAAAGAAGTACAAATTAATAGTTGATAGATGGTTACGGGGATAGGGAATGCAGTCAGCAGTAATGTAATGGCTAGGTGTGGAGCCAGAGGGAAGATAGAGTAATCAGGGGGATCATTTCATAAACTATATAAATGTCTAACCAATGCACTGTATATTTTGAAACTAATAATAAAATAAAATGCTAAACAACAACAATAACAAAAACCCACAGAACACCCAAGAATTGTGAGACAATGATAAAAGGTGTAACATTGTGTAACAGGGATATCACAAGGAGAAGAAAAAGTTATAAAAGCAATAATTGAAGTAATGACTGAGAATTTCCCCAAATTAATGTCAGATACAAAACCACAAAGCCAGGAAGCTCAGAGAACACCAAGCAGGGTAAGTACACAAAAAACTACATACAGACATATTGTATTCTAACTGCAGAAAATCAAAGATAAGGAAAAAATACTGAAAAAAAGCCAGAGGGGAAATTAACTTACCTGTGGACGGGCAAAGTTAAGGATATATGACAACTTTTCACAAACCATACAAGCAAGAGGAGAATGGAGTGAATTATTTAACTTGTTGAGAAGAAAACCATCAACCTAGATTTCTCTATTCTGTGAAAATTACCCTTTAAAAGTGAAGGAGAAATGAAGACTTTTTTAGATAAACCTACATTGAGGGTATTTGTTGCAAGTAGACCTGCTTGAAAAAAAATGTTAAAAGTTCTTTAGAGAGAAGGAAAATGATATAGGTCTGAAACTCAGATCTACATGAAGAAAGAATATGAGAAGAATTAGAAGGTAAAATTAAAACTTTTATATTTCTTATTCTTAACTGATCTAACAGATATGTTCAAAATAATAATAGCAATACTATATTCGATTATGTAAACATAAACATAGACATATATATATACATACACACTTATGTATAAATGAAGTGAATGACAGCAATGATAGAAGAGACAGAAGAATAAGGGCTATTTTGTCATTATAAGGTACTCACAATACCAGTGAAGTGGTACAGTGTTATTTTGAAAGTGGGATTGGATTAGTTGTAAATATATATTGCAAACTCCAGGGTAATCACTGAAAAAATTTAAAAAGAAGTAAACCTGCTATGTTAAGGAAAGAGGTAAATGGAATCATATAAAGTGCTCGACTAAAGGCAGAAAAAGAGTGGAAGACAAAAAAAGGAATTAAGAACAAAGACAACAAATAGAATAACAGTATCAAACATGATAGCTATTAATCAATTATATCAACAATCACTTTAAACATCAATGGTCTGAGTATCCCAATTAAAAGACAGAGTTTGTCAGAGTAAATCAAAAGACAAGAGCCAATAAGTTTCCTCCAAGAAACCCATTTTAAATATAAAAGTACATATAGATTAAAAGTAAAGGGATGGAGAAAGATATATCATGCTAACACAAATCAAAAGGCATTATAGTGGCTACATTGACTTGAGATAAAGAGCATTACATAATGCTACAGAAGAGCACTATATAATGATAAAGGGGTCAATTCTTCCAGGAAGACATAATTCTTAATGTGTATGCACGTAACAACAGAGCATCAAAATATGTAAGACAAAAACTGATAGGATTTCAAGAAGTAGATGAGTCCACTATTAGTGCTGGAGACTTCAACATCCCTTTATCAAAAATGAACAGATTCAGCAGAAAAGTAACCAGTTTAACTGACATCTACAGATTACTTCATCTAACAACAGCAAAATACACATTCTTCTCAAACTCACATGGTACATGCACAAAGATAGACCACATTCTCGGCCATAAAGCACACCTATTAAAAAGTATAGAAATCATAAAACATATGCTCTCAGACCACAATGAAAATAAGCTCGAAATCAGTAACGGGAAAGATAACTGGAAAATCCAAAATATTTGGAGGTTAAACAACACACTTCTAAATAACACAGGTCAAAGAAGAGATGTCATGAGAAACTTAAAAATAATTTGAACTAAATGAACATAAAAAAACAACTTACCAAAATTTATAAGATGTAGCAAGAGCAGTGCTTAAAGGGAAGTTTATAGCACTAAATGCATATTAGATAAGAAAGATCTAAGCTTCCACCTTAGGAAGCTAGAAAAGGCAGAGCAAATTAAATCCAAAGAAAGCAGAAGGAAAATTAGAACAGAAATCAATAAATTTCAAAACATAAAATCAATAGAGAATAAACAAAATTAAAATCTGATTCTTTGAAATGATTGATAAAAAGTCTCTAACCAGAATAAAAGAAGACATGAATTACTAATATCAGAAATGAAAGAGGACATCATTACAGATTCTATGAACATCAAAAGGAGAATAAAGGAATACTATGCATCAATGAATACTATACCCACAAATTCAACAATCTAGATGAAATGAAACAATGCCTTTAAAGACACAATCTGCCAAAAGTTACACAAGACTAGACAATAGAAATAGGCCTATGTATATTAAAGAAATTTAATCAATAATTAATAACCTTCCAAAAAAAAGCACCAGGCCCAGATGGTTTCACTGGTGAATTCTACCAAACATTCAAGGCACCAATTCTCTACAATCTCTTTCAGCAGAAAGAATACTTCTTAATTCATTCTATGAGGCCAGAATTATCCTAATACCCAAATGAGACAGACATTACAAGAAAAGAAAATTATAGACAATATCTCTCATGAACATTGATGCAAAAATCCTCAACAGAATATTGGCAAATAGAATCCAACTATGTATTAAGAAAGAATTACACATCATGACCAAGTGGGATTTATCCTAGCTATGCAAGGTTGGTTCATCATTTGAAAATCAGTTAATGTAACCTACCACATTAACAGACTAAAAAAAAGAAAAACCACAAGATCCTATTAATAGAAGCAGAAAAAGCATTTGACAAAATCCAATACCTATTCATGATAAAAACTCTTAGTAAACTAGGAATATAGGGGAACTTCCTCAACTTGATAAAGAATATCTACAAAAATCTACAGCTAACATACTTTATGGTGAGAAACTCAAAGCTTTCTCACTGAGATCAGGTACAAGGCAAAGATGTTCCCTCTCACCACTCCTTTTCAACATCATACTGGAAGTTCCAGCTAATGCAGTAAGACAAGAAAAGGAAATAAAATGTATAGTTTGGATGGAAGAAATAAAACTGTTTTTGTTTGAAGATGACAAAATCATAGAAAATCATAAATTATTGGTAAAAAAAAAACAACCTTGTGGAACTAATAAGTGATTACAGCAAGGCTGCAGGATACAGGGTTTAATATACAAAAGTCAATTGCTTTCCTATATTCTAGCGATAAAGAAGTGGAATTTTAAACAAAAACACAATACCATATACAATAATTAGCACCTCCATTAATGAAACTTATATATATGTATAAATTTAAAATATGTACCCAATCTATATAAAGAGAAGTATAAAACTGATGAAAGAAATCAAAGAACCAATTAATGGAGAGATATTCCATGTTCATGAATATAGTAAGCTATCAGTTCTTACCAACTTGATCTATAGATTCAATGCAACCCCAATAAAAATCCCAGCAAGTTATTATGGATATCTACAAATTGATTCTGAAGTTCATATGGAGAGGAAAAAGACCCAAAATAAATTAATTCTATATTGAAGAAGAACAGGGAAAGCATTAAAAGACTTGAAGGTAAAGCATATTCCTCCTCCTCACTTACAGCTTGCTATTCGTGGAGATGGAGAATAGGACTCCCTTTTTAAGGCCACAATTGCTGGTGGTATTGTCACTCCACACCCCCACAAATCTCTGATTGGAAAGAAAGGTCAACAGAGAACCGTCTAGAGGATGCCTGGATTCCTGGGACTCAGGAATACTCTAACAGTTATCCAGTGTTAGTGACTCCAGTGGACTGTATCTCTGTGAAAAACACAATTTTGCCTTTTAGAAATTCTGAGCAAGTTGAAAGTTTAATTAGCTTTCCAACTAACCACATTTCTACATTTGAGTCTTAACCATATTTAAGTGTTACTGTGGCTACAAAGAAGCTATTCATACTGAAGTAGTGGGCTTTGACTGAGTTGACGTTTTTAAAAACACTGTAATTGTGATAGTAACAAACATCTACTTTTGTACAGACATTATTTTCCATTGAAGTGGATAAGCTCAATAAAGGTCATACTCCTAACCCCTCCCAAAACCCACAACAATGAGATACCACTATATACCTATTACAATGGCCACAATCCAGAAGACTGACAACACCAAATGCTGGGAAGATACGAAGCAAAAAGAACTCTCATTCGCTACTAGTGGGAATGTAAACTGTTGTAGCCACTTTGGTGGTTTCTTATAAAAATAAACATACTCTATCACATGATCCAGCAATCATGCTCCTTTGTATTTACCAAAAGGACCTGAAAACTTCGTCCACACAAAAACCTATACATGAACATTTACAGCAACTTTATTCATATTGGAAGGTACCAAGGTGTCCTTCAGTAAGTGAATTGATAAACTGAGGTACATCCAGACAATGGAATACTATTCAGCACTAAAAAGAAATGAGCTATCAAGCCTTGAAAAGATATGGAGGGAACTTAAATGTATATTAAGTGAAAGAAGCTAATCTAAAAAGATGTAATCATACTGTAAGATTTTAACTATATGACATTCTGGAAAAGGCAAAACTATGGAGACAGTACAAAGGTCAGTGGCTGCCAAGGGTCAAGGGGGATGGAAGGTGAATGGCAGAGCACAGAGGAATTTTTGTGCAGTGAAACTATCCTGTATGATACTGTAATGGTGGATAGATATTATTATTATACATTTGTGAAAACCCACAGCATATACCACACCAAAAGTGAACCCTAATATAATTTATAAACTTTGGGTGATAACATGTCATTATCACAATAATACTGTCATTATTACAATTACAATCGATATAGGATCATTAATTGTAACATATATACCACTCAGGTGGGGTAATGTTGTGAGTGTGTAGAGGTAAGGGGGCATATGTGCAATCTGTCCTTTCTATTTAATTTTGCTGTGAACCTTAAAAAATTAAATCTATTAAAAAAAAAAGATAACCAATAGTAGTAAAGAAATAGTATAAATAACTTCTATGTCACTAGAGAAAATAAAAGGAGAACAATCAATTTAGCAAAATGTAGACTGGTCATAAAAAAAGCAAACAGATTATTAAATAGACTGTAATAAAAGATGACAGGAATGTTTTTATCTTTACTTTTATTTTTAGTTTTTTTATAGCAGGGAAAAAAAAAGCTTTATTAGAAGGGAAAGTACACTTCCAGAAGTGGAAGCGGGCCTGAGCAAGAGAAGCGTGGCTCAAAAGGCCAAGAGGAATGTTTTTAAAAAGTTATCATAATTAATGTTAATAAAGCTAAAGTTTCATTATTCAGAGGGTTATTATTCAAAGACTTTCAGACTGAGCGAAAAACAAAGTACAGTCATAAAAACATACCTAAACAAAATGACACAGAAAGGTAGGAAAGTAAAGGGCTGAGGAATTATATACCAAGCAAATGGCTGACCCTCACCAACCCCTAAAAAGCAGAGGAGGCTAAAATTCAAAGCAAAAAGAATAAATGGGACAAAGAAGGTAATTTTATACTGATTACACTGTGTGTAATCCATTATAAACTAAAACAATCATAATTCTTTACATGCTGAATTACATAAACAAAGAAAAATACAAAGAACATATATATTAGAAATTTAAAGAGAAACAGACAAAAATCACAATTACATAGAAAGACAGCATCTCAGAATTTGGTAGTTCAAATCAACAAAATACAGATATATAAGAATGGAACAATAAAAATTATCTGTATATATGAACAAAGATTATATAACTTTTGCATGTTATAAAATGTTTATAACAACTGATAATATACTTGACAAAAAGATTTTCTTAATAAATTCTCTAAGCAGATTTTATAGGCCATGTTCCATCATTCTCATCATGATGAATTACTCACTGAATCATCTGAGACTGCAGTTTTGATTTTCTTTTGGACCGAAGAATAATTTCAGAATAATCACTTACATGTATACTTATTAACATAAAAGGATGTTCACAATATAATAAGCTAATTAAATGGCTAACTTCCAGTATTACTTTTAAATACACATGTGTGTGCATACACACACACACATTTATGGATGTGTAAGTGTATATGAAATTACTAAAATGTTAACAAAGGATAACTTTAGGTGATCGAAATACAAATGACTTTGTTCACTGTGTATTAGTTATTTCTTAAAGTTTCAATAACAGATATAGATTATATGATAAAGTAAAGTGCTAATGGTAGAACCAATTAGCACTTTACTAATAACTAATATACGGGTATATTGGTGTTTACAATGAAATTCTTTCAATGTGGCAAAGAGTCTAAAATTTTTTGTAATAAAATAGTGAGGAAACATTTATTTTTTATTTTTTTATTTTTATTACGCCTACAGCACCTGGTCTTCCTAGGTGGTCTCCCATCCAAGTACTAACCAGCCCGACCCTCTTAGCTTCTAAGATCAGACAGGATCAGGCTTGTTCAGGGTGGCATGGCTGTAAGGAAAATATTTAATCCTGAAAGTTTTCAGGAAAAAAAATCATTTTAGAACCTAAAAATAAGTAAGGTAGTTCCCTTCCCACTTCAGTATTTTTGAGACTTCACAAAATATACTATAGAAGATACTGCAAGGTGGTGGCAGCAGCATTTTTTTTACGGTTACGTGAGCATTTTAAAAAAGCAACGAAAAAAATTAAATAAACCCAATGCCAAAAATATAAATCAAGTTTCTTTCCTAACCACATACTTAAAGTAACTTAAAATGTGCACACGGTTCTTTAACTTTACTCGGATCCCCTGATGAGGGTACTAGGTTAGGGTGGGAAGGGAAGATGAGAGCCCAGGGCTTCTGGAGACACTTCTGAGTGGTCATGTCATGCTCTGTTGTGTGATTCAGGACAAATTATTCATCTTTTCTACTTCTAATTATAACTAGTATTTGAGTTCTTACTATACGTCTACCTATGAAGCAGGTATTATCATGGTTCCTATGTTCTCAACAAGAAAAACGATGCTTAGAGACAAAAAATAGTTTGCCAGTGCCATGTAGTTAAGCATTACCAGAATTTGAACTAGGTGTCTGAGTCCAAAGCCTGTGCATAATATGCCTTCTAGACCACTTGAGAATCTGAAAAATCAGCATGAAGGACCAGCTTTAAAAAGCGGGTAGGGCAACAAAAGCTTAAGAAAAGATGGTCTAGCAATCTTCAGTGACTGTGATGTTCTTTACCCGATAGGAACCTCAATTTTCTTAACGATAATTTAGCTTTTATTTTAAAGGCAGAACTGGCAATTTCAGTTGAAATAACAAAAAAATTCAATTTTGCCAAATATCACTGTAAAGGTGATCTTGCTCTTTCTGGCACATTTAATATAGCATATATTTGATTCTTCAACAGAGATAACAGTTTATTTGAAAGCAGCAAGAAACTACGATTACATTTCTCACTCTCGACTGCTGCTGAATGGCATCATGCATTTATAACAGATGTGTAGTTATCTTATTGTTGGATGACATTAAAGCTAACTTCTAAAAAACCAAACACTTAAAAAAATATTCATTTAGATAACATACAAGAAAGAGTTAGTACCTTGTATAAATACATACTCAAAAGAAAAAAAATAAAAGCCTGGATGGTGTAAATGTTTAGATTTGCTTGACCAAAAGTGCAGATTTAAACCAGATAACCTCTTGATGTCCTTTCAACAATGTCGTTCTATGACCCTATAAAAATTAATTCCACTTAAAATCATAGGCCCTATATAGACAGGCACACTCCCCCTCAGGTTTCTTGAGGGTAAAGATCTTCTCATTCAGTTTTGCACCCAGGACTCTGCGGGTCACAGAGCCATAAACAGTTGATCGTCTTTCTTTCAGCTCTCATAAATCTCAGTGAAAGCATGTCATGGAAGAGTTCTTGGTTGAAGAGAATACTTACTCTTCCCTTCTTTAGCTGCTTCACTCTCCATTCTAAAAACCCACTTCAAAAGCCTAGCCCTTATTTTGAAACCAAAACTGCATCTGTTCTAGGGCCTGATATGGAGCTCTACCAAGTCTCTCAACTGACAGGATAGGCTGTTCATATGATATCCCCAGACTGCCCACTTATGCCCTGAAGTCATTCCTCAACCCCAAAAGGGAGTAAAGAGGAATGAAAACAAGCCAAATGAAATGAACAATTTAGTGGCATTCAAGGAATCTTCTAACAACTGCCACCTCATCTGAAGGACAGGACAGTAAAGTATAGAGAGATCTAAATGAGCAAGAATGGCAGGTAGATGGATGAAAAAGTATTTCATTTGGCACTGATGTAAATGTACCTGTTACTTACAGTATAAATACGTTAAACCTATCTTTGAAACTGTTAATCTCCCATCCTCAATAGCATTGCATTTCTTCACCAATAAAAAGCAATTACTATATAAACCATTAGGAAAAATCAGCAGGATGAAGTCTCTCTCCTCCAAATTCAATGTCTAAGACTGTGTCAATACCATGGTGATTTAAGAAGAAAGAAGAGCAAGTACAAAGGCCCTGAGCAGGGAAAGGGCCTGGCTTTAGAGAAGCAGTAAGGTGGCTGGCTACCAGTATGGAGCACCATGAACAAGAGGGAGGAGAGTGAGAATGAGTCCCAAAGGAAGTGAGATTATAGGCCATTCTAAGGGTTTCATCTTAGAATGTGATCTAACTTGGTTTCTTTTAACAGGATCATTTTGCCTGTGATGTTGAAAATAGACTGAAATGGGTAAGAGTGCGGGGGGGGGGGGGGGGGGGGGGGGGCGGGGAGCAGAGGAATCAAGGTGAGAGGCAATGGTAACTTGGACCAAGGTTGTAGTGACAGAGATGGTGAGAAGTGGTTGGATTCTGGATATATGTATTCTGAAAATAGAGCCAACAAGATTGGCTGATAAACTAGATAATGAGTGTGTGAAAAAAAGAAATCAAGGGTAACTACTAGTTTTTTGAGTTAAGCAAGTGAAAGCATGGAATTGCCATTCATGAGATGGGGAAGGCTGCTTGAAGAGCAGGTTTGGGAGAAGATAGTGGAATCCCAGGTTTAGTTTCATATATTTTAAGTCAGATGCTTATTGGGCATCCAAATTAGCAGCTTAAGGAGAGCTGTGGATGGGGATGAATGATGAGTCATCTATTCATCCATCTACCTACCTACCCAGTAACCCATCCACCCATCCACTGTATTTAAAACCTTAAGCCTGGATTAGATCATTAAAGAGTAGAAGAGACACTGACAAGGAAAGAAAAGACAAATGAACTTGAGGACATTTAACCTTAAGGGAAGAATTAGCAAAGACAATCAGATGTAAGAAAAAAAATTAGGAAAGTGTGGAGTCCTGGAAGCCTAGCAGAAAAAGTTATTCAAGACTTTTTTTCCAACAATATTCTGCTTCCAACCTTTGATTCCTCCAGCTGAGGCCTCAGATATCATGAACAAGCCATCCCTGCTGTACCCTGCCTGAATTCATGTCTCAGAGAAACTATGAGATAACAGGATTATTTTGGGTTTAGGTTTTGTTAGGCAGCAATAAATAACTGATACCATTTCTAAACTCATAACTGTCAGCATCACCAACATAAATAAATCCGACAGCAATATTTTTTAGTTCTCAGGCTGATTAGCACATCTGACAATTCTTCATGTATTACTTCTACTCATACTCCTTGATAGAGTAATCTGGACATCTGGAAACATAGTAAACTGTCTCAGATGATCTCCACATGAACCCGTCCCTTTCCCAACTACCTTATCTTCACCAATCATTTTAATTTAAATTTTAAAAAATAAAAATTCTAATAGCAAGATCAGATTTCAAAGCTAAAAATAAGCTTGCATCAAAAGCAAAAACAAAAACCTAACTGAAGCTGTATCATCTGCCCCAGAGAGGTTCTTCTTTCATTTTTTTGCAGCCAAGGCAAAGACAATACAGAACAGAATTTCAGCAATTCTAATTTTAATCTTTCCGAGAGCAAATATATCCCTTTAGAATTCCTTGGGTAATTGGGGCTATACTGTTAAGAACTTTAAATACTAACTTTTACAACTACTTGATGGATTCCCATTTCTGCCCAGACTCTGGAAAAAATGATGGGGTTGTGAAAAAAAAAAAAAAACGAAAACATTGAGATAAAGCAAAATTTCCCATGGGCTTTCTTCTAGTCTCACTTCCATCTCCAGAGGTAATCACTCTTCTCAGTTTCGTGTTTTTCTTTCCAGACTCCATTCTAAACATTTACATATAAATGAACATATATGAATATGTTTCAGGACATTTTATACAAATCGATCATAGTTGCCATTTCATTTAACTAAATGTTTTAGAGGATTCTCCATATTGGGATTTATAGATTTCCTTTATTATTTTTAAACTGCTGGATGATAATAGGTAATATGACTGTGCCATAATTGATGCAATCATTCTCCTATGGATGGACACTTAGATTGTTTCCAATTTTTGCTATTACACATAAAGCTGTGATGAACCACTTATAAATGCTTCTTTGTAACCATGAATAAGCATTTTACAGAAACTTAGAAATAAAAATGCTGGGAAAAATACAAATCAAGAAGCACAGAAAGTTACAAGGTTTGGTCCAGGTCTCAAGCCTGTGGTGAGAACAGGGCTGGGATAATAAAAAATGACAGCAAAGATTAAAGTCAGAAAACCTCTGCCACCTCCTCTTCTCTATTTTATATTTTTTACGAACCTCTCAGTTCACTTTCATATCTGATATTTGAGAATACTGTTGAGAAGCCTACAGTCAAGTAAGAAGGCTGACAGTTAAAAACAGCAGGAAATACACCAAAATGTTACTAGTAGGAAATATGAAAATTTTAACTTTGTTCTTTTTACTTTTTTTTTCAAAATGTCCACATTGAATAAAAATATATAGTAAAAACATACTTGGAACTTACATTACAATGGTATGGTGGAAAAAACACTTACACATTAGCCTGGAAAGTCATGAAAGCATCCATAAAACATGACTGAGTTGAAAACTTACAGGAGGTGTGCCCAAATATAAGAGGATAGGGCAAGCTTTCTAGCTGGAGGCAACCGCATATATTATATTGGATATGTGGAATGTCCTGAATGGAAAGCAGGTGGAATGATGTGTACAGTGTCCAAGAGCATATAGTCATTTTTAAGGCTCTTAATACAGGCTGCCTTCTTCATCATCATCAATAAAATTAGTTTTTTTAAATTTTAGCTAATTTGATAGGAGCAAGATATCAGCTTATTTTAATTGGCATTTATCTGATGACTAGTGAGATAAATTTTTTTTTTTTTACTTATCATTTCCTTTCCGCTTAGAAGTAGAAAAGCCCAGAGAAGAACAACCATCACTGTCTTTCCCTCTCCGTCCATGAGTTTGCAAGTCACTGAGCAGTGATACAGTGGGTACATTCTCATCAATGTACATAGGTCCTAGAAACTCAACTGTATACTTACTTACTCCTCTGTCAGGCTATCAAAGCTCCCTACCATCCTGATGTACTTGTTCTTGTACATGACCTGTTCTTTCTCTCTACACCATCTGCCATGTTCATGAAACTAGCCCCAACCCTAACAGCCTACAGCAGGAACTTGACAAGTAAGTTACCAATTAAGCATGAGTAACTAAGCAACTAGAATCTGGGGGACAAAAGAAACTCGCAGATCATCCAAAGTAGTTTTTCCACAAGCATGACCACTCCACAGGACACTATGGAAATATATGAGAGTGTTTCGAGTTGTGATGATGATTGGAGAGAATGACTGGCACTTAGTAGGAAGGGACCAGGAATGCTAGATATCCTGCAATAGGAAGAATGGTCTCATCCAAGGACTGTTTGCATGACTTTTCAAAATCCTGCCACACATTTATGTGGGTGGGAAACCTGGTTTTGACTATCTGAGCCCAGAACTCAATTCTTTTCTAGTCTATGAATGTTAATACAGGAGATTATTTTTATAAAAACAAAATAAATACGTACATATAAAAAGTATAAAAATATATTTAGAGAAATATATAAATTTATTATAGAAAGGAGGTGTCAAGCCTGACAAGGCTGAGAACCACTTTGATCTAAGCAATCATTTACAAATGTAGAGGAGAGGAAAATAATGATTACTTATGCATAAAGAGCCCACCACGTAATGCCAACATTCTCATCAATTTACATTATAAAGTACACCTACAGGCCTAAGCAACACAAAACCCTCCTACCAAGTTCTTAGGCTGTATTTCCTACTTTGTTTTACTATTTCTATGCCTGAAAGGGACCCCCAAACAAGGTAAAGAAGGGGTATATTAGGTACACTGTACCTAATGTAAATCAAACTATAATCCAGCTTTACAAAAAAAGTGATAGCCTCGTGCTGATGCCAATTTAATACTGTCTTGTCACTTACCACTAACTCGAACTAACTCAGATCCAATACCTAGATAATTCAAATTAGCACCAATGTCTATTCAATTCTATCCCAACCAGTACCCCTCTCTAAAATCAACAAGTTCACATTAAATAGCTTAGAATACATTCTCAGGCTCTATAACGCTTCTCTTGATAATATTGATAAAGCAAATAATGTTATTGAAAACCAGCATCTTAAAAGAAAAGAGATACAAATGTAAAAAAAGTTGAGATAAAACCTTTTAATGTTATATTTGAAATGGAAAAGTAACATGAAATCACAATTTTTCTTTTTAAGTATGCTTTCTATTGCTGTTCACTCAAACAGCATAGGAATAATCATATCCCAGTAGCAGTGAGCACACTAACACCCTAACCTTGGTGTCTAAATAATGTCCTCCACTAAGAAGGAACTCTGGAGAAATACCTGAAAATAGGTCTGGGATAGGGAAATTCAAGGTGAGCCTGGAATATCTTATTGCATTACAAGCAAGGAAATAAACAATGAAAACGTCATGCCAAAAGCACACTGGAGGCTGCTTACAAGCATGCACACTGGCCAAATTTGAGACAATTAAAATGAAGAGAATAAAATCTGTAACTGATTACAATACACTGGGAAAAAATCAAAATCCATGAGTCCAGAGGGGTATTTAAAATAAGAAAGGGAGGAGATGGAGGGAGAGATGGGTGGAGAGAATGTGGGTGCACACATGTGTGAGCAAGAGGGGAGAAAAAAGAGACCTTTCCTTTATAGAAGACTCAGCTAATAAGGTTAGAAAATCACTGTTCTGAAGTCTCTAGTGTAATATCTGGTTTAGCAAGGATCATCAGTAGATGCTAAACTATTAGTTGAACGATTGTCGGGAGACAGGATATTCACAGTGCAGAAGAGTTGCTCAACAGATAACTTACCAATTTGCTGCATAGGGAGAAATGTATTTCTATAATGGAGAGGTCTGTCAGTTGTTATCTGATCAAATATTTTATCACTAATGAATGGCAAGGCAACCTGACATATGCCTCCCGATGTTAAGTATTAGGAAGCACAGGGCATCATCTATGAGCAACCTGTCAAAAAATGTCCACCCTAAATCTAATCGAGCCTTGACCTGTGCTGTTCAATATGGTGGCCGTTTTCCCTGTGCAGCTACTGAGCACTTAATATGTGGCTAGAGTGACTGAAGAACTAAATTTAAATTTTGTTTAATTTTAATTATTTTAAATGGCCATTATGGCTAGTGGCTACCATACTGGACAGTGCAGCTATGGAACATTTCCATCACTTCAGAAAGTTCTACTGGACAGCAGCACTGTTCTAGACGAAGTTGCTGGAAATACAAGGGATAAGGAAACAAGTTAAAGTAGGTCAAGAAGACACAATCAAACAAACTCAGAATGTGAGACACTCTATTAGACAATTAACCTGGATTCTCTTAAAAAGTCAGTATCATGGGGAGTGGGAATATAGAAAGGCTGAGATTATGCTTCTACGAGAAAATAGCTTGTAAAGACAGTACCAATTGTAATGTGTGAATCTTGATTACATTGTGATGAGGAAACAAACAGATATAAACAGACATTTCATCATAATTGGGGATATTTGAATGACATGGAATTATGAATTTTCTTAGGCATGACATAGTATGGGATTATCTAGGGAACTGGCCAAAGAGATGCATGCTAAAGAACAGAATTTAGAGATGATGTGTTTATTTTACTATTTTAAAATATTTCTTACATGTTTGAAAATTTTCATGATGAAAAAGTTGAGGAAAAAATAATCAGCCGTGGAATTATGTCAATAAACTGTCATTTCTGTGCTTTCTGGCTACTTTTATAATCAGAAAAAGGTGAGTTATAGTAGTCAGCACTCAATCAAGTAATCAGGTTAGCTAAACTATGTGCTAGGAGGAAAACTCAAAAGCTCTCAGAATAAGAGCTCTCTCTGTTCAGATTATATTGTTTCTATTTTTAAGGTTAAAAATTTTACGAACAACTCTAATGGAAATACCTAGTCAAAAGCATCTATATATTTAAACTAAAATGGTCACTAAAATAAATGTGCAATGACATTTTGAATACCACTTTTTATAAAGCCAAGAGTATCTTAAGTATTTTTTACAAATGCCAAAATGACAGTCACCAAGAATTCTCAATTTAATGCTGACTCTAGAAGTAATCATGGAAGTAATCCAGGAGCAGCCATTTACCATTTTATAACAGCGTGGAGCAGAGGTGCCCTCCTCTGAAAGAAAAGGCCTCCTAGCTCTGGGGTCAGAGTTGAATTACACTCTTGGCCATGTGAGCACAGAGCAAAAACTGAGCACAGGGATTATCACAGCGCCTCCTGTGAAAGGCAGGCCCTTCACAGGAGACAGTGTCTTTGCCAAGGTCTCCTTTCATCCCTGAACTGTAACTGAGAGGAAAGGCTCTTTCTAAGTTCTCAGCTGCCAGAAACAAGAGATTCAATACGGATTTACTTAAGAGCCTTTGCCAGAGATCTGCAGGATTCATTCTGTCCTCTAACATAAAATGGCCTCGCACCGGCTTCCAGGCTAAGACCTGGCATATTTTCTCTGTTCATTTTATATATTCAAAATAATTTTTCCTAAGGAAAAGCTCCTAACTTCTTTTGCTATATTTTTGTGTACATGCTTTCCTAGGCGAACAGCATAAAGATGCTTTCACACACAGAAATACATACGCCCATGGTGGGTGAACAAAGACCTTCCTGAAATTTTAATTTACTGAACCACATTTCCCATTAATTTATTTAAAAAGAATAAATTATCAGAATAAGATCATTACATGTGTATTGAGACATGGTAATTTTTACATTTTATAATGCTGTCACCGAAGGAGCTAAAACTATCTGTCTTCTTACCAAGTAGAAATAAAGATATGGTAGTATTTACGAAAACACAATTTGTCTTAGGGAAAGTGGCATCTACCATATTGTTGCACTTCACAGTTTCCGCCTCAAGATCTTGAATATATTTGGCACATAAATAAATATTCATGCTTATTTCCTACCCAACTTTTTATTTTGAAAAATTTCAAACACATAGAAAATTTTTCTATCTTTGTACATATTTTTAAGATGAATCTATAGGTGCATATAGCCATACATGTACATTATTACTAACAGTTCGTATTTGTGGGACTTAAAATTCTTTAAAAATTAAATAATGGAAATTCAGAGAACACTATCTAAATGAAGCCTGCTTTTCAACAAACAAACGGGGTTGATTTGTGATCTTTTTTGATTTACAGTAACTTACATCTGAATATATCTTCTCTTCTTGATATTTCCATTAAACAATAAAACATTCGCAAGGTTAAAAACTTTTATTCACTGTCATTTATCGTTTAGGAGACTAAAACAATAAAATTATATTCTTCTAAGAAGTCAGAACTTAGTTTACAGTTTAAAATAAAGTAAAAATCTGGAACACAATTCATTCACCTAATAAAGAACATATCTTTTGGCTGTTTTTCATTCCGAGTCTTTTAGTACTACTACTATTGTTGTTTCTTTTAATCTATATGCATATATTATTTTGATTAACAAACTTTGTAAAATTAGTTGCCTACATTAAAAGATTAGGAGATCTCACATGTGAATCCAGCATTCAAGTTTCTCTTGAAACATGAGAGCCACAGTGGGTCTTAACTGCCACATGACAACTACTGGCTGGCCCTAACCAGGGACCAACTCCTGACTAGGGCAGGCTCTCCTCACTCTGTCAGATATATACTCACTGTCAACTGCCTATCCCCTTCCCTACAAGCGTATGAGCTGGAGACTCCTGGTCTACATTACTTCCCCCTGTTTTACTTACGTTGAAATTATTGAAAATATCTTTACTATATTATGATATACATTTTATGATTAAAGTTCTGGATTTTTAAAAAATTATGTTACTTTTCTAATTCTGTGATACCCTATCCTGACCTTCCATTCACAACTGTTAAGACTTGGCTAAAAAGAAAAGGTGAAAATACAACACAGTCATACAGAGGTTTAATTTTTTTCTCCATTTCAAATAGAGTCAAACACTTATGAGCTAAAATAGAAAAAAATTGACAAAATACTATCTTAAATTATTCTCGAGGCCTTTTAAATGTTCTACCGGTGTATAACAAGAGACATGAAAAATGGTTTCCCTATTAGAGACAGTTCTGAGACGCCCTGTGGAGACGTCTGGTCGCTATGATACATATATAATAGAGTACAACCACTTTTTGCAGAAACAGGGAACACACAGTACAAGAACTGGAATAAAAAGATACAGATTTTTCAAAATAAAGTTCACTATGGCATTTTCCATGTTCTTATCTGAAAATACAAATGAGATCAAGAAGGGTTACAATAAATTCTTGATAGGCTAACCTAAGTAAGGCTAGAGATAGTTACAAAGCTCTGAACTCTTGAGGAAACTATAATCCTTGATAATATATTAAGGCATGCAGACATTCAAAAAAACTTTCTTAAATGAAGGTGAATTAAGTCAAACATGCTATGTAATTTTAACTTTGTGTATGGTGTATCAATAATTGAGGGAGGGAATCAAGGTACAGGGAAATCTACTAACTTAATTTTCAAGATGGTGGGTTTATGCGGCAACGCAACAAGTGGTAAGAGCCAGAAGAGTAGCAGAGAAGTGTGATATACTGGGACACAAGTGAGGAAGTCAGAGAATAAGCTACATTTTTTTTTAAAGCTAGGCCTATGTCACAGGTTAATTATCAGGCTACCTATTTCATAGTTTATTTGCTAGAAATTGTTCTGTGGATATGGGCCTTGCCCAGACATGAAGCAGCAGATAAAAGGAACTGGCATTTGGCCACACATTCTCAATAATCATCACTGACTACATTTCTCTAATGTAGGCAGAAGATATCCAACTTTGTAACCCTTGAAGAGAAGCAATGAAGGTACAAACATAATTTTCTCCTTCTGTTTCTGTTTTCAGATGTCCTGTATCTTTGTAATAATGCTCTTGATTTCGCTGAGGTAAGATCAGGGAAAAGAAATGGTAATGTAACAGATGAACAGAAGACAGAACGGCTTCAGATCCAGCTTCTCTTTTTTTCCTGTCAGGCAAGTTTTACTTTTCCCATTGAATAAGTAAGAATAGCTCTGAAAACCACACAAAGAGGTGCTTTTTTTTTTTATTACAGAGAGTGTCACATGGTTGGCTCACGCAAGCCTTTGTTGCCCTGGACTACAGATGCTGTTACCAAGGCCCCTGCCTGGCCCTGGGAGAAAGTCTCCTCCCTCTAACCCTTTGAGGGCCACTATAACAGGATTCTGATTATAAGCAACTAAAAAATGGAGGCCAGTTTATAAAAGAGAATATTTTATCCCTTTAAATGTAACTGCAGATGTTTCAAGTGCTACAGATTTATCTGTTTCTGAAATTCAGCCACTATGCTGAAATTTTTAAGCTGGGTTGAACAAAGTTTCAGAAGAGGCTGAGTTTAATGGTACCTAGGCCTGACAATGCCATGGTGAACTACTTAATAATCTCATTCCATTCATTTGGGTGGAACATTTGGGTGAACATTTTTTCAAGAAGCATAGCATGAGCAGTGTGGGTGTTGTGACTAGATATTGTGGATTCAAATCTTACCTTGAGTTCTTGAACACATTTAGCTGGGCACAATTTGTTTGGACAAATTATTTAATATCACGGAACCTCAGTTTTTCTCTTTCTTGTAAAATGTAGATAATAATAGTTCCTATCTCATAGGATCTGGCAAGGATTCAATGAGGCAACATATGTAAAATGCTTAGAACAGAGCTTGGCACATAGCAAGTGTACAAGCGGTGATACCTACTCTTTCTACACAGTTACACACATTTTGTCTCCATTAAATGGTTTCATATTGCATACACCATTTCATAACCTGCTTTCACCACTTAGGAATGGGGTGAAAATAACTGCCTGTGTTAGTAAATATCTTTTTACTACATAAACAGGACCCTTGGTAAAGCTGCAACAGGCAGTATATAAGCACAGATTGCTATGCTTTTATAGCACATGAACTTGCCACTCTCAGCACAGCTAAAGGAATAAGAAATTATCAACTGATGCAAAGGTAAGGTAGAAATCTTCAAAATTGTCAGAAGCTAATGATGGGCCAGGCAGCTCTTCCTAAAGGTTGTAAGTAGGAAAAACCAGATTCTCTCTCTTGGGAAGGCTGAATGTGTGATACACAGAGTCAACAGATAGGTGAGTGGCACACAATGGAGGAAAAAATGCAAAACAAAAAGTGGTTAAGCAGAAGCTAGGAAGTTGAGAAGAGATTAGAAAGGCAGCTCCTCCACAGTGGAAGGGAGGGGCTAGGCTACTGGTGCAGTGACCAGGCTACACTGCATTCCCACTCTTGTTCACCCGCTTTGAGCAAGGCCTCCCTGTGTACTGTGACCCAATTTTCATTTCCAGACAGCCTGGCTGGGCAGCTGCTGTGATACTGCCATATTCTTCCTCATGTAACTGAGAGTCCTGTAGGTATGTTTACTCCTAATAACTTGAAAGGGCCTATCTCACCTGCACTTATGTGGCTGCTCTACTGGTCACATCAATAACTGTAAAACAAAAAACAGTATTTTCTTAAGCACTGGGGATTCAACAGGGAGCAAGAATGAATGGTGCCTGATGACACAGAGTGTAAAGTCTAGCACAGAAGACAAACAAGCAGTATTAATAAAAGATGCTAAATACCATGATGCTAGAAGTACAGACTGCAATAGAAACACAAAAGAAAACAAATCTACAGGGTGGAATCACAAAGACTTCATGAAAGTAACCTTTAGATTGAGGCACAAAGTTAGCCAGGTGTGCCAGATACTGCAGACTGCTCACTCAATGCCCATTCCCACCTACGTGGACTCCATGGTCACCAGCCTTGTGAAGTAAGAATCTCAACAGAATAACTGTGACTGGATTAGCATTTCCCATCAGGCCACCCAAGGGTCTTGGTCTCATTTAACAGGAAGGGTTGGTTTCTTTGGTGGGTAAGCATTTTTCAACACTGGAAATATTTAGAATGAAACATAGAAATGTGTAAGAGAATCAAGCATAGTATAAATATTTCAATGTTAAGGAGATAGACAGATTTTGTAATGTTTAAAAGAATGTGTCCTATTAAACTGTAACCTCAATTTTGAAAGTATAATTAAATAATTTATTTCTCATATTATTTTAAGTTGAAAATCCTAAGTTTAAATATACAATATATATTTAAAGAATCTAAGACTGACCTTATTTGTAAATTTAATATGTGAGATTCACAGGACTTTCTGTTAAAGAGTTTCATAGGGTTTTTCTTTAAGTCAGACAACTGAAATTCTCTAAAAAGCAATCAAATATATGAAATTTATAAATGCAATCTGAAACATCTGAAAGTCTTCAATTAACTGGTCTGGGTATTATCCAAAGGCCCCTTAAAGGTGACTAGTAAAATCTCCTATGCTTATAGAGCAATCAAATCTGTAAGAATTATGAAAGAATTAAGTTTTTGAATGCACACTAAAAAAGTCATAACATTAAGAAAACTAAACAAACACCTGAATAGTGATTTCTGCTTACAAAAGCTACCCTTCTAAGGCAATAAAACACATCAGCCTATATTCTCTCTGATTCCAAGTCTTATTCTCTGCTGATGCACAGGATTTGGAAAAGCCACACCCTCCATTTTATTTTGATGGAAGACACTGAAATGTTTGTTTTCTGTAATGTCACATTTCTCTAACTTTTATTGTTTGTACAAACATTTTTTGATGTTATGACCTTATTCTAAAGTTCCAATCAGTCCACAGACATTTCTTTATCCTCTCAACAATGCTGGAATAAAGTACAGGGTATGGGATGACTCTCCTTGAAAAATGCACTCAAAGTCAGGCAGGGTTCTTCAGGGTTCAGAATGGCAGACTGAGTTTAATTTGAAGCTCAGGTTTCCCTTCAAGACAGGAGGTAGGTAAGATACTGAACATATGATGAGCAAAGTTTAATTATGTGTGCTACATCATTTACTTTCTCATGTCATAAGCACTTTATTCCTACTTCACTCTATTCTCCCTTTTACCTACCAAAAGATAATGATGTGTAATTTCCAGGAAACAAAAGAGTAAGCAATGTGCCCTATATCTTTTCTTACTTCTTTGCTGCATTTTTTATGGCAATCATCTAGTTTTCTACATCTTAGCTGCACTTGTATAACCCAGAAAGAATTCAACTGTAATACTCAAAAACAAAACAAGAATAGTAACAACTAATATAAGCTTTCCCAAGACACGGCCAGATCCAAATGTCCTCTACAAAGGTAGATCTGTCAGAGGTTTGCCTCCGCCCAACTCCTAAAACCAAGCAGCAAGTTTTGCCAAAGGTCTGTGAACTTTTTCCTTTCTCTTTATTCCAGGTCTTCCAGAACCATCACTTTATTTCAATAACCTATATGAATCCACTGTATGAATCCACAACTGCCATGGTAGGTAACTCTGTCAAACACCACTTTTTGCCTCAGGTGCCTTAGAACCTATAGGAGCCAATTGGATTTAAATCAAAAGGACGCAGTTTAGGTCCATCAACTGGCTCTATCACACTTATTTGAATAGTCAAATCTTTGGGATCCTCCAGAAAGAATGCTGCGAATTTCCATTTGGGGCATTTCTTTAGGACTTTTATTGTTCCATCCACTGCTCCATCTGTTGCAGAAGCATGTATGAATCACTTTCTGTTCATCTAAGCTGTGTACTAGGCACAGGAAAGGAGGATTTAAAATAGGAAACATAATCTTTATCCTCAGAGATTATGATCCAGTTATGGATACCAAATGTATGATAAAATGAATGTGACACAAGCCAATGTAAGTCTGTAGGAGTTGAGAGCAAGAAAAGAATTCCTTGAGTATTCTGAGGGTAAGATTAGTCTAATAGGACTTCAGCAAGGGCTGGACCCAAAAGAAATGTAGAATTTAGACTTGTTCTAAGCGCTATTTTATATGTTCTTAGAATCAGTCTTAAATCCCCCCTGGAACAAGGAAATAGACCTAAAAACACTATCCATGTGGCAAGGGCAAGTAAATGGGGATGATAAAACTTACACTATTGATTAAGAGTCTCAAATGAGATGATAACATAAGCAGAGCAGAGCATGGTATCACCACAGGAGGCTATGGAGAAACAGTAGCTCCTTCCTCCTGGTTTTGAATTGTAATCTCTTTCTCCATTTTCCCAACCAAACTGTAAGTTCTTGAAGTAAGGGAACTAAGGGTCTAAGACTACTCATTCTAGACTATCTACTAAGATATACTGGGCATGGACCAGAAACTCAACACATGTATGTTGACTATCATGTGATTAAATTTAAAAAAAACAAAAAACAAAAAACAAAAAAACTTACCTCTCGAGCTATACCATTAACAGCTTCTGCCTAATGAAACTGTGCTTTAGTAACTCTTTGATGGGCAGGTCCCAGGAATCACAGGTGAACATGGGCTGCCTCCTCCTTATCCAAAGTTAAGGAGAATGAGCCATTTATACCAATACTGCCTGTTCTTATTTCTCAGAACTGATGAACTATCTCCTTCTTGATCTTCTGCCATGGGTAAGAGAGGCAATGTTGGAAGAGATCTATGGGAAATCACTAGGGGCTGTCTGGTGTAATTAGATATAGTCACTACGATTAGCCCTCTCCCTACATAGAGTGGTGCTTGAGAAACATTATCATGTCACGGCCTGATCACCCCTTTAATCAAGGAGGTACATGGTAACTGTTAAATGCCTTCTTTCTATGACCATGAGTATGTTATTCAGTGAGTGGTGATAAATTAAAGAACTACGCAGATATGACAAGTTCACGATTACAGGGTACAGCAGTGATCTTTTTCTCAGTGCATACCTCCTCACAGACTTCACGGACTGCTGCCACACTTGGCTCCTCCTCTGGCTCCATTCCTCCTCCAGGGACAATCCATCGGTCGGGATGGCGACTACTGCTCACAAGTAGCACCTGAAAGTCACAGAGGTCACATGAATGGTTAAAAAATGAAAAATATACGTTCATAGAAATTCAGTGTTTAAACATCACACAAGTAAAAGTACCTAAACACCCCTTTGTTTATAACTCTCTAAATCACATCTTGTAAGGCAGTTTTTGTTCCTGTTTGAAAAAGTAAACAATCTGCCTAGTAAAAGTAGAAGGGCATCTAAACCAGTAGCCATTACCTCTACTTTCCCCTCAGACTCTCAGTCACATGTCCTATCTATTCTCTCCCTCATTCTTTTCTCTAAAGCCCTTTGAATATGGAGCAGACAAAAAACAAACAAACACAACATTGTCTATGATGAGCTTGTGAGCACTGTTGTTAAGTTAAGGACTGGCCAGAAGTGAAGAGGTCCTTAGCCCTGGCTGGCACCATAGTTCCATCGCTTTCTCTTCAAGCTCTTATTTCTGTGTGTCTTAGTTCCTGCTCCATCATAGGGCCACAGGCCAATACAATGTACCACCTTAAGCTCTAAGTGTGCACTGAGAACCTGATTCTCTTATCTCCATGAGAAGTAGAAAAAATTCTTTTCATCATACTTTCAGTTGAGATAAAATTGGATTTTTTTTTTTTACTAGGAAATTTTAATAAGAAATAAAAAGCAAAGCAAACAAACATACAAAATACTGATATAGTTTACTAATTCAAACTTAACCAGCATTCTAGTCATGGCTGAAATAAAATCTAGAATTTCCCTAGTCTGTCTTCCTTTTTAGGACAGCTGATGCTAAACAGCTGGACTCCTCACTGGGGGGTAAAGTTGAGTTGGCATTATTTCCAAAATTAAAGGAATCCTCAACTGCTCCCTAAACCATTAATTTCTGATGATGTCTTTTAAGCCTCCATCCTTATTCTAAACCATATTCCTTACCTTATCCTCCACCCCTCCTCCATCACCTAGCACTTAACTTCTACTTTGCAGTCCTTCTTGTTCCTTGAAAATATTACTTCCTCTCTAGCCCTACAGATTCTACCACTGACTTCTGATTATCTACCTTCCAGTCATCTCTTCTCTCACCCTTGAGGTCTATGCAACTGTGAGCCCTTGGAAATTCTACCCTTTTCTTCCTGTCATCATAGAGACTCATGATGCTCCTCTATAAAATCTGTGATCTGCAAGCCCAGAGGGGACCAGATTTACAAGAAGGAAATCCATGAATCCATATATAATCACCGATATACAGCCCGTGGACTGAGAAACTATGTTATACTTGCAAGTACTATTTTTAAATGTATTAAGTTTTGCTTTAATACAATGCAGAATAATTTAAAATAATATAAAATCCATGGTAGCTTTTGTTTGGTATGTAAATATGCTTAATCGAGGGATATTAAAACTACAATGCGGAGGTTTCATGAGAAATTGCTTTTAAATATGAGTCCTCACTGGACTCCTACTTCATACCATACACAAAAATTAACGCAAAATGGACCAACAACTTAAATGTAAGAGCTAAAATCATAAAACAGGTAAATTTTCATGACCTTGGATTTGGCAAGATATGCCAATTCTTAGACATCACACCAAAAACCTGAGTGACAAATGAAAATATAAATTGGACGTCATAGAAATTAAAAACTTATGTGCATCAAAGGACATTATCAAGAACGTAAAAAGACAACCTACAAAGTGGGAGAAAATGTTTGTAAATCATCTCTCTGGTAAGAGTCTGGTATCCAAAATATATAAAGAACTCTTGCAACTCAATAACAAAAAGACAAACATCCCTTCACCAAAGAAAACATACAAATAAACAAAAGGCCCATGAAAAAATGCAACATCATTGGTTACTAGAGAAGTACAAAGTAAAACTACCATGAGATACCATGTTACACTGATTAGAATGGCTATAATTTTAAAAATAACAAGTACTGATAGGATGTAGAGAAATTGGAACCCCCATACATTGCTGGTAGGAATGTAAAATAGTTCAAGCACTGTGGAAAAGAGTTTGGTGGTTTCTCAAAAAGTTAAACATAAAATTACCATGTTATCTATCAATTCTACTCCCAGGTATATACTTCAAAGAACTGAAAAAAGGTACTCAAACACTTACATACAAATGTTAAGGCAACATTATTCACAACAGCCAAAAAGTAGAAATAATTCAAATGTCCATCAATGGATCAGAGGATAAACAAAATGTGGCATATACATACATGGAATAGTACTCGGTCATAAAAAAAAAAATGATGTATTGATTTATGCTACATGAAGGGTGAACTTTGAAAACATTATGCTAAGTAAAAGCCAGACTCAAAAAGTCACACATAATGTATGGTTCCATTTATATGAAAGATGCAGAATAGGTAAATCCACAGAGACAGAAAGATTGGTGGTTGCCAGGAACTGGGAGAAGGAAAGAATGAGAGTAACTACTTAACAGGTACAGGGTTTTATTTTGGAATGATAAGCGTTTTGAAACTAAATAAAAGTGGTGGTTGCTAAATGCCACTGACTTGTTCACTTTAAAATAGTTAATGTTATATGAACTTCATCGCAATAAAATAAAACTAGTTTTAAGATCACAGTAATTTTTTTTTTAAAGCTAAAGGAGTCTTTTTTCTTCAGAGTCTACACTCCAGGAGAGTGATCTTCCAGAATGTTACCCTTAGTTTTATAATATTAAATCATAAAGCTAAAATAATACACTATTTCCATAAAAAAGGAGATCACTGCCATACCCATTCTCCTTTAAAACTGTAGCAAATGGCACATTAAAAAAAATTCCTTATCAAAAGAAAAATAAACCCAAATATAATCATGTTTGTTAATTCAAGTTAAAAAGCTAAAAAAAAAAAAAAAGGTCCTCCAAAAACAACTCTAGACAATGGCATTTAAGTCATTATCTAATCTGCAAGGAAGATTCAAGAAGAAAGGAGTAGAAAAGGGGGTTAATCTTTCACTGATTCGTTATATAAGTAACATGTAGTCTTTCTTCCTAGAGTTCTCCCACTTCCTGGCAGCCCAAAGTGTTTTTAACCAGCCACTGTAAACCTAAGCATTTACTTCAAAGGCTGATTAGGGCCATCCAATCAGGTCATAGAAAGATCTTTACAGGGACATTTCAGAGCTAAAGCAAAGGAAATCGCTAACATAAGGTATAATTCAATTTCTAAATTTCAATCAATGTGAAATATTAATTAGTAAATCTAGCAAGTGTTACTGCTTTGCACATTCAAATCATGACTATGAGGTAAGACCATATATAAAACTGAGGCTGGAGAAAGCAAGTCTCATTACTTTGTAGTCACACTTCAAAGCAGACACTATTACCAGTAAATAGTTCTCTTCAGTATGTTTCCTTGACAACCCATCAACAATTTACTAGGGGGGAAAAATATATTCCTTACTTTAGCCAGAGGCTTTAACCCCTTCTCTACCTTACAGAACAGTAAGTGGTATTCTGGTCACTATATTTTTATTCTGATGCTTCATTTTTAAATATAAAATGATTTGAAAAAAAATTAAATGGCAAAGCTCCTAAATGATTTTGAAAATGACACACTAAGGAAAAAAAAGTTTGTCATTTATTCAACAAACATTCATTAAGCATTATCATGAGCCAGAAATTAAAACCTCTGCAATTGACGCAGATCAAGGTGGAGAACTGGCTGACCAGGTATCAGATCTTTTATGAAGCTCTCGTCATCGAGACAGGTGATACTGGTGCATGCAGAGATGGATAAATGTACCCACAGAACATACCCACCCGTATATGAACTCTTGGATTCATGATACAGGTGGTCCTGCTGACACAACTTGTTATCCACACTGACACAGAAGAAAATCATTATAATTACTGGGGACATGTGTGAGTGAAAGAATAAAGAAATGTGTGGGAATGATAAACCTAATGGGAGATGATTTACATAAAAGACTTTAACTGGCACAGTAATGTTTTATTTCTTAGTTTTTAAAAAATTGCTTTAACATTACTTAATGCAAATTTTCAAAAGAATATTTTAAAAAGCCACTGAAAGAAATTAAGTGGAGAAAGAAAGGAAAAAAAGAGTAATAACAGAGTAAGGAGTGCTTTGGTTGAGGTATTCACAGGATACCACAATGACACTGAAAGAGACACCTAACCCAAGCTGGGGAGGCAGTAGAAGGATGGTAAGGGAAGGTTTCTTAAAGAAAGTGACTTGAGTTGAATCCAAGCTCAAGAAGAACATTTATTAAAAAAAAAAAACACCTTATCAGAAAAGCCTATTGTGTGATCATGTGCTCTGGACATAAAAGCAAAGCAGACACAACCTCAGCTCTTGAGAAATTAAAAGTCCAGTGGATGAAACCAACAAGAATTCAGGTGACTAAACATATTTCAGTGACTCTGCCAGAGACCACAATGCTCACTAGGTATTTCATGTTCTTGCCTACAGTATCCAGCCCCCTTTTCTGTTAGATGGGGCTATTTGACTAGTTCTGGCAAATGACATATGAGCAAGAGACATGTGTCGCTTCTGGGCTGAGGCAGGGAGAAGCACATCCAGTCTCTCTCTTCCTCTGTCACAGTGTCCAAGGACATGGTGAGTTCCAGTTGGTATAGCTATAAACCTGAGTCCCTGAATGGAAGAGAGTTCCTATGTGGAGCTGAGCTTCTGAAAACTCATGACTGACAGCTATAATAACAAGGAATGAACTCTTGTGTTAAAACAATGAGATTTGGGAGTAAATCTGTTTCTGCAGCATAACCCAGTCTATCCTGATTAACACTGTGAGAGGTCAATGAAATGTCTAAGGATCTGTTCTGTTGACTGCCTTAAACCCAATTCCCTAAGCATACAGCTTGACCCATATAAATTGCCAATAAATGTTTGATGAGTAAATGAAAGAATGGACCAGACTGAATGAAAAACTGCTTTTAAAAAGGAATGCAGGGGTGGCTCCATAGTGTAGTGGTTAGCACGTCTGCTTTACATGCAGAAGGTCCTGGGTTTGCGCCCCAGGTGGAGCCACGGGACCATACCCTGGGTGCGCCAGGCCTGGGGTGCACCTGGCCCCCTGGGTGCACCTGGCCCCCTGGGTGCATGCCGCAAGCACATGGAAGGAGACGCCCACACCTTCAGAGATCCAGTTCTTAAGGGGAGACAGCAACATCCGTAGGTCAAGGGTAGAAGTGTGTGTGTGTGTATGTGGTGGGGAGGTTAAAGCAGGGGCGGGGGGGGGTGCGAAGAATGCAGAAAGCATATAGAATGGGTTACTTAGGGAAGTTGAAAAAAGGGAGGAGTCCAATTATAAAGAGTTTAGTTTGCAACCTGAAGGCAATGGGTAAATAACTGAAGTTGTTTAAGCAAAGAAATGACATAGCCCAATCTGGGTTTTAGAAAAGTCACTTTGACTTGGGCTGGAGATGGACAAGCCTGGTAACAGAATGTTTCTGCAGTTGATTCAGTCTGGGAAAGAACAGGGACAGAAACTGGAGTTGGAAGGAAGAGACAAGTTTTCAGTTATACAAAAGGAAGAATCTGCAGGACCAGGTGACTGACATGATGAGGGCTGTCCTCCAAGGAGAATGTGGAAGGGTCCATGGAAGAATTAACTATAGGGAGGTTGTCCTTCGAACATATGATTTTCAGAGTTCAATGAGATGTCTAATGAATATTTCTGGTGGACAATCATAAATGTGGATGTGGGCTAAGAAGAGGGAGAGACTGAGATTTGGAAAACAACAGTCTCACATTCTTCCAGCCAAGATAAGGCTAACCGAGGGACAACATGAGCATTTGCAAAGCTCTAGCTAGAGGAGCTTTCCCCATTCCCTCTACCTATCCTCCATTCCCATTGGTGTCATGCAAGTTTCCATTCCCACCACCAAGAGTATAGTAGAGGTAGATATATTCCAGGTATCCCAGGTTAAAGTTCTGGAAATATTTTCCTTAAAAAGTTAGATTATCTATGGTGATAATCTACATCATGGGAAATCCTGATTAGCAAGCTATACGTCTTAGACATATTACTAATTTCCAGAAAACTGCATGCAGTAATGCACCCAACATCATCTCATTCCCTTAGCATCTGACAGCCCCTCAGCACCACCATTACTGCCAGAGAGCTCTGATGGTAACCCAGATGGTACAAGGACTGCGTCCTATCAAATACGCCCTGCAAATTGCTTCTACAGACAAATCCTAATCGTGTGTATCCCTTCTTAAAAATAAGACCAACATAACAGTAATTATCTGCACTTGCTTGGATTCCAAATAAATAGGAGCTTACTCATAGAATGTTTTATAGAACAGCTACCACAAGTTCTTGTGCACAATGACTCTATGTTTAAAAGATAAGTAAAGCTGAGTGTGAGGTGAAATAACTTGTTCAAATTAAATCAGTAAATTACCACAAGGCCAAGCATTAGTAGTTTCAGTTCCTAGAGTTTTAAAGCCATTTTACCTATTAACAATTTTTTTTCCCCTAAACAGGAGGAACAAGTAGACACAAAGCCAGTTTATAAAATGACTTATAAACATCCCTTCACTTTATCTAGCTAATCAGGTTGTTTATTTAACAAAAGAGGACATTCCCTGACTAGTCCAAAGACACAACACACTGTGCTGTGAACAGATATTCTGACAATTTTTATGGGGAGCAATAAGATATTTTAAGAACAATATGAAAAGGTAGTCACAGACACAAAGTATTATACACACATATCATTCTTAACTATGAGTCCCAGGGTATGGAGTATGATACTAGACTTCAAAGTAAGAATGTCCTGCCTTCCTTTTCCAAATCAATGTTCAAATGTTAAGATGATCACACATAATACTTTCTAATGCCTGGTATTCAAGGACTTTTTATTTCTAAAAAGACGACTAAATGATAGCGTTGTATGGTGTCAGATGATTGCTGAACTTATCATGGTGATCACTTCTTTAGGTATAAATGTTGAATAACGTTTATACCTAAATGTTATTCAACGTTTACCTGAAACTAATGCACTATTGTATGTTAGCTATATTCTAATAAAAATCTTTAAAACAAATTTTTTTTAAAAAAAGGGAGACTAAAGAAACCAGTAAAGTTGGCAGTATTTACAGGTTATATAAAAATAAAAACAAAGATTGGAAGTTGCTGGATTACACTGTTTGAATATAACTTACTGAAACATTCAAGGTACTCCTGTAAACCTTAACCCTCTCTCACAACTCTTGTAAATACCAAAAGAAAATAGACTAATGCTGAGGGGAAATAAATAATAACAGCAGGTAGTATTTATTTGGTGCCCACTTTAAGCCAGATGCTGGCATTACATATTCCATTTTTAATATATTATCTCTACTTTTCATGCAAGCCAGGTATTATGTAACTTTTGCCATTACAGCAATGAGCCTTAGATGATTTGGTGATGTGGCAAAGGGCACAGAGAGGATCAGTGCTGCGCCAGGACTCAAACATAGTCTATGTGCCTGATTCAAACCACAAGGCCACTGCCTACACCCGCAATGTAGGCAGACCCTCATTAAAAACAAACAAACAAACAAACAAACAAACAAACAAAAAACCTCTGAAAACTTAACTGCTACTGGATAAAAGCCACAATATGATTTTCTCCAGGCCAGGTATAAGGAAAAGGAAAAGATAGAGAAGGCATTTTAATCTTATCTTTGACTCAAATAGAGGATTCGGAGCACTTTTCAATATTCTCTTCCGTAAGCAGAGACTCTTTGCTTATTTCTTAGATCTTTTCTGGCAGATCTTCGACATAGAGGGATACTCCTCTATATTATGCAACTTTTTTACACTCTTTTCTGAAAATGTTTATTAATAAATATAAAAAATGATCACTAATTCTCAGTATTAATCTCCATTATTTTTCACATTTGTTTAGAAACTACCATATATCAAGTAATTCCTAACTTGAGCATTTACTCCACAAACAATTGCTGTCATTATTTGGTTAGAAATGAACTAAGGCATGGCAGGGGGTGTAGAGAGCAGAGATGTACAAAAATATATAAAGCCTACCACTGAACAGCTCACGCTCTAATGCAAGGACTGGAAATGGTGGCCCATGAGCCACATCTAGCCCACCACCTGTTTCTGCATGGCCTGTGACCTTAGAATTGTCTTTACATTTTCAAAAGGTTGAAAAAACTCAAAAGAACGTTTTGTGACATGTGAATTTATATGAAATTCAAAGTCCAGTGTCCATAAATAAAAATTTATTGAAACACAGCCATGCTCATTCATTTATCTACAGTCTATGGCTACTTTCAAACTACAATGACAAAGTTGAGTAATCTTGACAGACTGGATAGATCACAAAGTCCACAAAGCCAAAAGTATCTATTACCTGATCATTTACAGAAAGTTTGCCAGCCCTGATCTAATAAAGGGCCTGAGCAGCTACAACATCATGTTGACAAGGGCTATATCATGGAGGAAATAAGGTACTGAGAGGGTCCCAGAACACTTTTCAAGAGGGAACATTTGAGCTGGGCCTAGAGAAGAAATTTACTGAGCCCAGAAAGTGGAGGTATTCCAGGCAAGGTGCACTGCAATTGCAAAGGCACAAAAGGAAACAGTATATTGCATCCAGAAGATGCTGAGAAATTCAAGTAGTTTGATATGGTGTAGGGGTACATGATGGGAAGAAGGAAGAGGGCAACAGAGGAGGTGGATAAATTAGACTGGGACCAGTACAAAAAATTCACATAGCGAGTGCACCAAAGAGTTACTGCAACTAGGAATCTTTGGTTTTGAGGAAAACAGTAATCTCACTTGTGTTTCAGGAGCCTCAATCTGGAGACTGAATGAGTGATGCGCCAGAGAGGTCAGCTAGAGAAGACAAGGGAGCTGGATATAATCAGCATCCCTGGAGATAGGAAGCAGCAAGTAGATTCAAGTCATATTTAGGAAACAGCAATGACAAGAATTTTTAACTAATCAGAGAGGATGGTGCCATGAAAGGGATGCAGAGGCTCTGGCTTCTCCTGGGGTCAACAAATGGACAAGAGATACCTATTTCTCAAGAGAGAAATACAGGAGGGGATCAAGTGGAAAAGAAAAAAACAGTATGAGATACGTACAGAAGTCAGGCTTCCTGCATTCTCTGAATATGATGGGAAACTTCAATTTAAATAACCACTTGAAAGCATTTCCCCAAGAAACAATGATTGGTCTGTACGGTACAATTGGTGGCATATGGAGGAGGAGGCATTTCACTTTAAAAACTTGTGTATAGCTTGAATACTTTAGAACAAACATTTAAGACTTTTATACTTGGCCGAGAAGAATGCCAAGCATTATTCCTTAGGAAATTTCTGAAAGCCAAATGCAGTGAATGAAATATTTAGAACATTCGAGTTTCCTGAGGTTATTAAAACAAAGCCACAGCAACAGCATTCCAGACATGCATAAATAACATTTTCCCACACAAAGTCTTAGAACAATAGGAATACACTGTAAAAAGGCAGATATTGTGTCACCAAAGTAGCATCGACATATTGTTCACATTTCGATCCAATTTAAGATGTTAAAATTTAAACCATAGTTGTACGCTGTCTTCTTTACAGAGGACAGTCAGGAGACTTGGGTACGATTCTGCCTCTTAGACCAGTCAAAACTGCAAAAAAAAAAAAAAAAAAATCTTGCTTCAGAGGCAACCAAAATGGCGTAGATGACAGAGACTCTGTTCATCCCTCTGGTGACCAAAGTTGTGACGAAAACAAGCAGCAGCAGCAAGGAAGAATTGCCTGGGAACTTGATGAACAAGCCATACAACTAGGGAGAAATCCAAGAAAGCATCGTGCAACCACAGAAGGTAGGACGAGGCAAGGACGTGGGGCGACCCAGTCTCCAGTGGCTGAATGAGACAGGCTGTGGCAGCGACAGGCGCCTCTTAAAGGGGCTGCATCTGCAAGTTGATTTTTGAGGCAACGAACCTGCTTGCTCAGAGCACCAATGGCAATTTGGCTGCACAACAGGGGGCACCAGGGACTTACAGGGAGATATTGTTGGAGTGAGGGCCGAGGGGAGATCAGCTCTGTACAGAAGTGCCTGCAGTATCCATTGTTCCCTGCTGAGCCCTCCTCCCTCCCACACAGCGCCGCCAGAGCTGTGAAGTTATCGGATTGGATAAAAGAGGTCGCTCTGCCAGAAGATTTCCTGAAACTTCACCTCCCCCTACTGACGGCCCCACTCAATCATATCCAGGTATATGCTCAGCAAGTCAGGTGCTCCTTGCTGAGCAGCGCCTAGACTCACACTGGAGACAGCTGGCCTCCGTTTCTGGTGTGGCCTTTTGAGGCAACTATAAGCACAGCATCTGTGGATTGCTTGCTGAATCTTAACAGGTGGCCTCGGAAGATCAGAGGCTTGAGCTAAATTTGTCCTGTAGCTGAGCCTCTCTCAGGACTGTGCCACTGGACACTTACTTCACAAATTCAAACTAATAAGACTGGCAGACTTAGGAGCTTTGCTTAGTACATAGAAACAGATAAGGAAAGGCAGCCAAAATGGGAAGACGAAGAAGCAGAAACCATATGAGAGAAAAGAACAGAGATCCAGATATAATAGAGTCAAGTAATCTAACAGATGCAGAGTTCAAACCACTGGTTATAAAGATGCTCAATAAACTTTTGGGAAGTGTAGATAAATTCAGTGAAAACTTCAACAAAAAGATAAAAAACATAAAAATGGAGATGGAGATGATAAGAGAGAACCAGTCTAAAATGGAGAACACATTATCTGAGATGAGAAGTATACTAAATGGAATAAACAAAGGAATAAACAGAGTGAATAAAGAAAAGGATCAAATACCCTATTTAGAGGATGGGAAAGCCAAGGACACGCAATCAGTATGGCCAGAGAGAAGATGCCAAGATTACAAAAATAATTTAAGGAGCACATGGGACACTATTAAGGGTCCAAATATCCTTTTGATCGGCGTAACTGAAGAAAATCAAGATGTTGAACAGCTATTTGAAGAAATAATGATGGCAAACTTCCCTAACCTGGTGAAGGAAATAGACATAAAACCCCAGGAAACTCAGAGAATTACAAAAATCAGGGATCCAAAGAGGCCCACACCAAGACACATCTTAATTAAAATGCCAAAGATTAAATATAAAGAAAGAATATTAAAAGCAGCAAGAGAAAAACAGATAGTTACTTATAAGGGAACACCCATACAACTGGCAGCTGATTTCTCAAGAGAGACTATGCAGGACAGAAGGGCTTGGCAAAAAATATTCAACAGGATGAAGACCCAGGATCTACAACCAAGAATAATTTATCCAGCAAAGCTATCATTTAGAGCTGAAGGACAGATAAAGAGCTTCCCAGACAAAAATAAGCTAAAGGAATTCACCACCACCAAGCCCGTATTACAGGAAATGTTGGAGGGACTTCTTTAAGAAGGAAGAAACATGTATCAAAAACAGGAATAAAGAATGGTAAGAATATTATATTCCTATCAGTAAGTACCTCAAATGGAAAAGAATTAAGTGCTCCAACTAAAAGAGTGGATGAATGGAAAGGAAAACAAGACCCCTACATGTTGCCTATCAGAGACTCACTTCAGATTAAAAGATACAGACTAAAAGGAGGGGGATGGAAAAACACATTGCTTTGATGGACCTAGAGGGTATTTAAGTCAGACAGAGAAAGATAATTTGTGATTTCACTTCTATGCGGAATCTAAAGAATAAAAAGAACAAACTAATCAAAAACAGACTCACAAATATAGTGGACAATTTGATGATGGACAGAGGGGAGGGGTGTTTGAGAGGCTGGGAGAATGGGGTTAAGGGTTAAAGAAGTACAAATTAGTAGCTGATGTATGGGCACGGGGATGGGGAAGTATGGCATAGGTAATGCAATTAGAATGAATACATTGGCTAGGTGGAGAGTCAGGAGAGGGACAGAGCAACTGGGGGGTGAACTATTTTACGAACTATATAGATATCTAACCAATGTACTGTATACTTGAAACTAATTAAAATTTTAAAAAAATCTCTCTCTAGATTTCAGTTTTCTTAGTTTTAAAATTAGGTGGCCTAAATTATTTCTAAAACCCTACCAACATTAACATTCTACTGTTCTAAATCTTACACAGGTGTTATGTGTCTAGAATTTTGGTTAGTAATTCCACTTTTTTTAGAATCTATTTTTTCAATACTACACAGTGCACAAGCCTTTTCTCCTACCTCTGTCCCCACAGGAGCTTCTTACAAAGACTTCTTTAAAGACATTCTAGCATTGAGTATATTCTTTTCTTTCCTCTTTGTTAACTCAAATAGTAAATCATCATACACACTATTCTACCTTAAATTCAGTACACACTGAAGAACCTCCTGTTTTCTTAAAAATGACCATGTGGTATTTTTTTAAAAACTTCTTTATTTTAGAAAATTCCAAACTTATACAAAAGTAGAGAGAAAATACAATGAATCTCCAAGTATTCATTACTCAGTTTCGATGATTAACATTTGGCTTATCATATTTCATTTACCTGTGCCCCATTACAGAGTATTTTAAGGCAAATCCCAGATATCAATATATTTCACCACTAAATACCTCAGTTACATATCACTAACAGATAAGGACTTTTAAAAAATATACCGCAATGTTATTACACCTAGCAAAATTAATAATTCCTTATAATCATCTAATAATCAGGCCATATTCAAATTTCTCCAATTGTTTCAAAAATGCTATTTTACAATTGGTTTATTTAAATGAAGATTCAAACCAGGTCCATATACTGCATTTGGATGTATCGCATTCAATCTAAAACAGTTCCTTAAAACAGTTCCTTGGTTTAAAACAGTTCCCCTCTCCTCACCCTTTGTTTTCCAGGCGAGCTGTTTATTTGTAGAGAAAAACATATCATTTATCCTGTAGGATTTCCCACATTCCTGCATTTGCTAATGCCTTCTTTTACGGTAATATTCAACTTCCTCCTTTATCCCCCATATTTCCTGTAACTAGGTCTATAGATGTGGAAGTTTGATCAGATGTGGATTTGGTATTTTGGACAAGAAAAACTTCCCCGAAAATGCCTACATACTTCCCATAGCATCGCACTGTGAGATACATTAAAATCGGACAACACTTTTAGTGATGAGAAGATGAAACTGTGGTTTCAAGTGCTGTCACATGATCTGTCCATCACAGCTCACCATTAGCCTTTCATTCAATGGTTTAGCATCTATTAATGACAGCCACAATTTTATTAAAGAATACAAGTGGTGATTTTCTAATTATACTGTCCCTTCTACATTTATTAGCTAAAATTCTCCAAAGAAGAAACTTCCTTATCAACTGTTTGATTACTTTGATTGTAATAAGGCAAGATAAATGCTTGGTTTTTCTTATTTACTAATTTTCAGAATGAGTGTACTCAAGCACCCTCCAAATATTTATTATTATATCATTAACTAGACTTTTCTATTTCATGTGTATCAGTCAACTGCAGTCATTATTAATCTTTTGATGCTCTCATCGTTAACGAGTAAGAGCTGCTTCAGGTTGGCTCCCATCTCCTTTCACCTACCTCCAGCACTACGTTATAAAAATGTTCATGCAGCTGAGCTGAAAGAATTGTATAGTAACCACCCAATGCCTACCACTTAAGACTCCACTAGTAATGATTTAATCTTGTTTATCTCAAATCTTTTTGATATAAATCTTTAATCTTGGATAGTTTTCTTGCTTTTTGTCACTGTAAGATATCTCAGACTCATCTTAAGCATTTCCTGAATTCGGCCGTGTCTCTAAGGAGCCCTGGTTCCTTTTAGTGGGAAATGACTATTCCCACACACCCTTGCCAACATGTGGTATTAACCAATATTTTGATATTAGCCAATCTGATAGGTAAAATATGGTTATCTCCTTTTCGTTTCAATTTGCATTTCCCTTATTACAAAAAAGGTACATTTTTCATTTATTTAACAGTCACTTGTATTTCTTTTTCATATCCTTTGCTCATTTTTCTATTAGGTTATCTTATCAGTCTTTTTCTTATTAATCCATAATACATACTAATTTTACTTATGTATTAAGTAAGTTAGCCTGGTGATTATTGATTTGAATTTATAGTGATTTTACCATGCAGAAGCTGTTTTTTATGTAATCAATTGTATTATCCTTTCTTTTTAGCCAGTATGATAAGTGTTCTATCCCCCAACTTTATAGGGTAATTTGACAAAACTGTACAAATTTAAGGTGTACCATATGATGATCATCTTATATACGCATATTATAAAATTATTATGAAATTATCACAATATAGTTAGCACATCCATCACCTCATAGTTACCATTTTTTCCATTAAAAAATTTTTAACTTAATTAGTTTCAAGTATATAGCCCATTGGTTAGACATCTATATAGTTTGTAAAACAATCCCAATTGCTCCTCCCTCCCCAGATCCTCCACCTAACCAACATATTAATGTTAACTGCATTTCCTATGCCATGCATCCCAACCCTGAGACCATCATCAGCTCCTAATTTGTACTTCTTTAACCCTTAACTCCATTCTCCCAGCCCCTCAAACACCCCTCTCCTCTGTCCATCACCAAATTGTCCACTATATTTGTGAGTCTGTTTTTGATTAGTTTGTTCTTTTTATTCTTTAGATTCTGCATAGCAGTGAAATCACATAGTGTTTATCTTTCTCTGTCTGACTTAAATACCCTCTAGGTCCATCAAAGCACTATGTTTTTCCACTGCCCTCTTTTTAGTCTATGTCTTTTAATCTGAAGTGAGTCTCTGATAGGCAACATGTAGGGGTCTTGTTTTCCTTTCCATTCATCCACTCTTTTAGTTGGAGCACTTAATTCTTTTCCATTTGAGGTACTTACTGATAGGAATATAATATTCTTACCATTCTTTATTCCTGTTTTTGATACATGTTTCTTCCTTCATAAAGAAGTCCCTCCAACATTTCCTGTAATACGGGCTTGGTGGTGGTGAATTCCTTTAGCTTATTTTTGTCTGAGAAGCTCTTTATCTGTCCTTCAGCTCTAAATGATAGCTTTGCTGGATAAATTATTCTTGGTTGTAGATCCTGGGTCTTCATCCTGTTGAATATTTTTTGCCAAGCCCTTCTGTCCTGCATAGTCTCTCTTGAGAAATCAGCTGCCACTCGTATGGGTGTTCCCTTATAAGTAACTATCTGTTTTTCTCTTGCTGCTTTTAATATTCTTTCTTTATATTTAATCTTTGGCATTTTAATTAAGATGTGTCTTGGTGTGGGCCTCTTTGGATCCCTGATTTTTGTAATTCTCTGAGTTTCCTGGGGTTTTATGTCCATTTCCTTCACCAGGTTAGGGAAGTTTGCCATCATTATTTCTTCAAATAGCTGTTCAACATCTTGATTTTCTTCAGTTATGCCAATCAAACAGACCCTTAATAGTGTCCCATGTGCTCCTTAAATTACTTTTATAATCTTAGCATCTTCTCTCTGGCCATACTGATTGTGTGTCCTTGGTTTTTCCATCTTCTAAATAGGGCATTAGCTTTTTTTGTTTTTTTTTTTTTTTTTTAGGTGAGGCAACCTTTAATTCACCTTACAGATTGCAAGAACCTTGTCAGCTTACAATCCCTTATTTTTTTATTTTTTTACACCTACAGCACCTGGTTTTCCCAGGTGGTCTCCCATCTAAGTACTAACCAGGCCTGACCCTGCTTAGCTTCCAAGATCAGATGAGATCGGGCTTGTTCAGGGTAGCATGGCAGTAGACTTTTAATCCTTTTCTTTATTCACTTTGTTTATTCCATTTAATATACTTCTCTCAGATAATGTGTTCTTCATTTCAGACTGGTTCCCTTTTATAACTTCTATTTTTATTTTTTCTATATCTTTGCTGAATTCATCTACACTTCCTAAAAGTTCATCGAGCTTTTGAATTTTGAATTTTGCATCTGTTAGATTGCTTGACTCCATTATATCTGGATCTCTGTTCTGTTCTCTCATGTGGTTTCTGCTTCTTTGTCTTCCCATTTTGGCTGCCTTTCCTAAGTTTCCTGGTCTTATTAGTGTGGATTTGTGAAGTAAGTGTCCAGTGGCACAGTCCTGAGAGGGGTTCAGATGCAGGCCAAATTTAACCCAAGCCTCTACCACTCCGGGGCCCCCTGTTAAGATTCAGCAAGCAATCCACAGATGCTGTGCTTACAGTTGCCTCAAAAGGCCACACCAGAAACCGAGGCCAGCTGCTTCCAGTGTGAATCTAGGCACTGCTCAGCAAGGTGCTCCTGACTCACTGAGGATATACCTGGTTGTGGTTTAGGTGGGGCCACAAGTTGGGCTAGGCGGGTTTTAGGGAATCTTCTGGGCGGAGCGACCTGTTACCCAGTTTGATGACATTATGGTTATGGCTGCTCTGTGTCTGTACACTGGGAGGGGGGAGAGCTCAACAGGGAACAATAGATACTGCCGGCACTTCTGTACAGTGCGAGTCTCCCCTAGACCCTCACTCCTAAAGTATCTCCCCGCAAGTCCCTCATGCTCCCAGCACACAGCCGAAAGGGCAACTGGTGCTCAGAGCGAGCAGGTCAGTCATCACGAAAATCCGCTCATGGATGTGACCCCTTTAAGAGGTTTCTGCCATTGCCACAGCCTCTGTCCTACTCAGCCGCTCAAGACTGGGCAGCCCCTCGTCCTCGCCCCGTCCTACCTTCTACCATTGCAGGGTGCTTTCTTGGGTTTCTCCCTAGTTGTATGGCTTATTCATCTAGATCCCGGGTGATTTTTCCTTGCTGCTGCTCCTTGTTTCTGTCACAACTTTAATTTGGTCGCCAGAAGAATGAACAGAGCCTCTATTATCTACACTATTTTTTTCTCCCCTCTAGTTAAGGGTTTTGATGACTATGTTCATGAAGAGAATGATCCAGAGTTTTCTTATAACGTCTGGCAATTGCTACCACTTTTTTTATTTTCTAGAAGAGTTAGTGTAGGATCATATTACTTCTTTTTTAAATATTGGTTAGAATTCACCAGTGAAGGCATCTGGGCCTGAAGCTTTCTTTGTGGGAAAGTTTTTAACTATAACTTCAATTTCTATAATAGATACAGGTTTATCTATCTTTTTGAGTGAGCATTGGTAGTTCTTAGCTTTCAAGTAATTTGTCCATTTCAAGTATCAACTTACTGTCTTAAAATTATTAATAATATTCCCTTGTTAATATTTGTAGAATGTGAACTGATTCTTTCTGTGGAATACTAAACTTCCATTTCTGATATGGCTAATTTCATGACTGAGGCAGGAAATGTACAAACAAATCCGAAACAACTTGTTATACCAGCTGTTAAGGAAGCTATCAAAAAGCTCTAGGGTTATACCAAAAGGGCTAAGGAGTCAACTTGAATTGGCTCCTACTGGTCAAAAAATAGGCCAATAAGAAAAACTGCAATGGACTGAATCATCAAGTACATGAATGCTATTTTTTCCTCGATTTGCAATTATTCCCAAATTAATGAGTTGGGTCACTGGCATCCTTCACTGGTTACCAGTTTTGTTTTGTTTTAGATTATCAATATAAACTAATAGATTGAAGCATGCTTGATGTATATTAACTCTTTTATTTGGAAAATAATGGTAAATTGAAGGGAAAATATCATTTGTCTTACCTTTCCCATATGAATTTCTTAGGGCAAGATTACGATATTGTTTTTAAAAGAGAGTGTTCTCTTTTAAAAGTATTTGCTGAAAAGTTTTGAATGAAATCACTATGTGATGTCTAAGATTTGATCCAAGATAATACAGGAGTTGGAGGAATGGTTAGGGATATACATAAAACAAAAGTGACCAAGTGTTGATAACGACTGAAGCTGAGTGAGGGATGCATAGAGGTTCATTATACTATCCAGCCTACTTTTGTACAGTTTTAAAATTTTTCATAATAAAAGTTTTGTTTTTTTTTAATGTCTTGGTTATTTTTAGTCCTTTGTGTATCCATATATTTTTTGGAATGAGCCTATTAAAAAAAAACCTACTGGGATTTTGATTAGTAATATTAAACTAACATTAATTTGGGGAGAAATGTAATGTCTTCTAATCCATTAACAAGGTTTAACTTTCCACTTACGTAGGTCCTTCAAATCTATTTTATGATTTGAATTAGATAGCATAATTCTAACGTTCTAACCCAAGGTAGTAATGAAATTACCTAATTTTTGTTCTTTTACAGTTTTGTTTTTCAAATATTTATACTTCTTATCTACAATGGAAAGTATCTGGAACATTAGGAAAGAATCCAATTTTGTTTTTTTCTAGATGACATCTATACACATTGATGTCTATTTCTGGACGATCTATTCTGTTCTATTGATTCACTTGCCTACTCATGACCCAGTTTACTAGCATTCTATTTTAAGCACCATAACTTTGCAACACGGTTTAATTGGACTAGACATCACCACTCCTACCCTTCACTCTTCTTTTTCAGAATCTGATTATTCTTTCATGTTTGCTTATCCATTTCAACTTTAGAAATTGCTTGAGTAGTTTAAAGGAAACAACTTGTAATTTCCACAAGGATCAAGTTAAATTTATAGATTAATTAGCAAGAATTTACATTTTATGATGTTGAATCTTCCTAAGAATATGGTACATTTTCCCATTTATTCAAGTCCTCTCAGTAACATTTTAAAAGTTTTCTTTACACACTTCTGTTTATTCTTTTTTGTTACTGTTATAATGGAGCTCCTAACTATTCTACAGCTTATTATTTCAAATTAGTCACACCAAATTTTTATAGGTTACTACTAAAATAATATTCATTCCATACATAAGTTCAATCAAGTGATTAAGAGGAAATTCCAAAAGTAAAAAAGAAATCTTACACCAATATTCTGTAAACCATAATAGGTTACATTATGGCCATAGCCACAAGCAGATATATAGGAAAACGATGCCTTATTGGGGGGCGGCGGGGTGAGGGAGGAGGAAGGGCAGAGAAGTAGTACTAGCAGGGGGCAGGCAAGTCACAAACAACTGTTCTTTTGCAATTCTGACTATGTTCATATGAACTCCAGCTTATAATTCTTACAAAAATGAGAACAAAAAAGGAGCCAAAAATATATGGTGTACCAGGAATAAGCCAAATATTTAATTATATAGGAGAAAATTAAGATGGAAAGAGAACTTTATAGGGAAAATACTTTTATGTAATTTCAAGTACTATATTTCACAAATTTTTGTGTTCCTAACTGAATTAAATTTATCTGTAAAACTTTTATTCTACTATAAATTATTCTTTTATTCTATTTAGGAAGATGGAGAGTATCACTAGAAATCACAGTGAAAACTAGGTAGCGACTACATTAAGACTGACAATTCTTTGCTGAGAGTTCTTTACTTGACGACAAACCATTGCTCTAAGACTCAGAATAAACAGAAGTAAATGTGGAGGGAGATGGTTCATTACAGACCAAGATGTTCTAATTATTCCAACTCTATATAAAATTAATATAAGTAAATCTTATATAATCAAACATCTGTTACAGGAATCATAAGAAACTGATAATGCTAGTTGTCTATAGGAAAGGAAATTAAGTGACTGGGGAGACAAGTATGGGAAGGGGAATTCTGACTATATCTCACCTGTGCCTTCTGAATTTTGAACCATGTAAATGTATTACCTATTCAAAACTACAATTAATTTTAAGACTTCACTGAAATAAACAAAGAACAATTCTGAATCTTCTAAAAACCATGTATAAAGATATTGTCATTATACTACTCAAATTCCCTACAAATGAGAATTTGCTTTATAAATGCATCTTAAAATATAATATCAAGAAGTCTATTTCTAGACTACATATATGTGTTCTTTTATCAGTCACTAAAAAAAGCCCTTAGTCCTATCACATTTTCCTTTCTTTTTAGCTAACCCTTAAAGAGCTAGATTTTGTGGCCAACTGCCCATTCCTGGAACATCTCTTCCACTGATATTTTTAAATTTTTAGCTGATCTGTTCCATATATTTTAAATGCAAGCTCTCATAACTTCTTTCCTTAAAGTAAACAAAAGTATAAATTACTCTTGACATTCCTTTTTCTGAACCATTAAGAGGGCAAAATTACTCTGCTATACTCTGGAAAAACATCTTTCCTGAACAATTAATTTGGCCACATATTTGTAGTGCCTCTAAAACTTTTAACAATTTGATCCTAAATTTATCTCTCAGCTGTAATTCAGAGGATCTGGAGAATGAAATAACCTCACAACATCCACCCAATGAAGTATGTACAAAATGAAGCTTTTTTATCCATGAAATTATAATGGATTATAATTTGCCATTTAATAACAGACCACTCTAAATGGAAAACTTATAAGAGAATACTTTTTAAAAATTACAGTAATCTTAAAACTAGCTTTAAAAAAAAATGAAGTGAAATACACAATATAAAATTAGCTGTTTTAAAGTGAACAATTCAGTGGCATTTAGTACATTCACAATGTTGTGAAACCACCATTTCTAGTTCCAAAACACTTTTATCATCCCAAAATAAAACCTCATTTCCATTAAGCAGTTTCCCAAACCCCCTACCTCTAATGCCTACTAATCATCAATCTTTTTGCATCTACAGATTTACCTATTTTGCATATTTCATACAAACAGAATTAGATATGTGAACAAAAGGTCTGGCTTCTTTCATGTTTCTGAGATTCACCCACATTGTAACATGTATCCGTACTTCATTACTTTTTATGAATAATAGTTCATTGAATGTATAAACTACAATTTACCTATTCATTGATGGACATTGTGTTGTTTCTGTTTTTGGCTATTATGAATATTGCTAAACATTTGTGCACAAATATTTGAGTATCTGTTTTCAATTCTTTTGGGTATATACCTACAAGCAGAATTGTCAGGCAAAACATAATTCTATGTTCAACTTTTTGAGGTACCATCAAGCTGATTCCACAGGAACCATTTGACATTCCCACCAGCAATATACAAGCTATCCAATTTCTCCATGTCCTCACTAACACTTGTTATTTTCCACTTTTTTTTTAATTATAGCCATCTTAGTGGGTGTAGAGAGTTAAAACTAGTTTTAAGAATGTCCAAATAATTACCTAACTTCAAAAGCAAGGCAGAATGCCTCATCAGTAGGAATGAGAAATATTAAACTCCAATTTCTTCCTCTTCCTTCCTTCTTTCCCCACCACTCCCCAGAAAACTCAACTAACTAGACTTTTTCTCCCAGAAATTAAGTAAAAATGTATTGGATATCAAGAGACTGAGAAGAAAAGCCACAGACTGGAAGTAAACATTTACAAAAGCCATACCTGAGAGTTCGGGTCAAGATGGTAAATACTGTGCTCATCTCTTCCATAACCACATCAAAATTACAATTAAATTATAGAACCACCACTCTTGAGAACCACCTCAAGATAGCTGAACAGAACTCCTATAACTAAGGATATAAAGAAGCCACGTCGAGACTGAATATCAACTGTAATGGAAAAAAATTTTTCAACTTTTTTTAAATTAAAAAAAAAAAAAAAGACATATCTGATAAAGGACATACAAAGAACTCTTAAAACTCATAGTAAGAAAATGAACGCCTGAATTTAAAAATGAGCAAAAGACCTGACCAGACACCTCAGCAAAGTAGATATACAGATGGCAAATAAGCATATGAAAAGGTGCTCAATCTCGATGTCATTAGGGAATTGCAAATTAAAACAGCAATGAGATACCAGTACACACCTATTAGAATGGTCAAAATTCAGAACATTGACAATACCAAATGCTGGTGAGGATGTGGAGCAACAGAAACTCTCATTCATTGCTGGTGGGAATGCAAAATAATACAATCACTTTGGAAGACAGCTTGGTGGTTCCTTACAAAACTAAACATACTTACCATATGATCCAGCAATCGTGCTCCTTATATTTACCAAAAGGAGTTGAAAACTTATGTCCACACAACCTCACATGAACGTTTACAGCAGCTTTATTCATAATTGCCAAAACTAAAACCACCAAGGTGTTCTTCAGTAGGTGAATAGATAAATAAACTGTGCTATATCCAAACAGTGGAATATTACTCAGCGCTAAAAAGAAATGAGCTATCAAGCCATGAAATGACAAAGAGGGACCTTAAATGTATATTACTGAGTGAAAGAAGCCAATCTGAAAAGGCTACGTAAATAAGATTCCAATCATATAACATTATGGACAATGCAAAACTATGGAGATAGTAAAACCGTCAGTGGTTGCTAGGGGTTATGGAGAGAGAGAGACGAATAGGCAGAGCCCAGGGGATTTTTAGAGCAGTGAAACTATTCTGTATGATACCATAATGGTAGATACATGTTATTATACATTTGTCTGAATTCACAAAATGCATACTACCAAGACTGAATCCTAATGTAAAATATGGACTTTGCGTGATAATGATGTGCCAGTGTAGGATCACTGATTGTAAAACACGTACCACTCGGGTGGAGAATGCTGATAAGATAGTGTGGAGCAGAGGGTATATGGGCACTCTTGGTACTTTCCATTCAATTTTGCTGTAAACCTAAGACAGCTCTAAAAAACAGTCTATTTTAAAAAGTATTAAAATATTTTTTAAAGGTACTGGATATATCTTAAAATGCTAGTGCTAGATTGAAGGATGAGGTAAAGGCTCAATTTCAGCTCACAGAATTATTAATAACAGTTGTAACTAATATTTCTATAACAATTTAGAATGTCCTAAGTGCTATGCATGTAAATATAATCTAACTCAATTCTCATAATAACGCTAAAATTAGATGACACTAGTGGACGTATTTCCATTTTACACTTGAAGAAACTGTTTAAAGAGGGTAACTCAGACCTGAACTACAGACCTGACTCTACCACCATGTTCTTTCCACAACACCCCTGACTCTTTTTGACTGCTATAGCACTATCCACCATTAGCTAAAACTCATAATGAGAATCTTGGGGTCTGTATCTAAATAAAGAGCAAATTATGCTTCAGTTCTATAGTACATGGTTTAAATTTGCAAAACATGCTCAGTATATACAGTAACAAATCACAATACTCAAACCAGCAAGAATATCACCTTCTTCTCCACTTTTCTGGGCAACCAAAAGCTGACAAATGTTTATAGCTGGTTTATGAACTTCGAAGCTGCATTACATGCTAGCAGCCATCCCAGCGTTCACTAAGCCAACAGAGCCTGGAAAGTCCTCCAGATCCACATACTTACCTCAAGAAAGTAAAGAGTTACTTGGGTCCCTTTGCAAGTTAACAAGTAATGGCCATTTCCTCACTTCCACTAGAGGAAGATAGGTACAAAATAAATTAGCAAAAGTAGCAAATAATCAAAGGGAAATAAAAACACAAAGAGCAGATTTAACTTCTCACCTACCCACAGCGTTGAAAAATAACTGAATTTTTATCCTAGACCATAAAAAGAAGTGAGGAAAGCAGGCTTTCCATTTAAGGGTCAGAAGCAAACTCAGCAGTTGTGGGAGATTAGAGTGCCTTGGCAATGGGAAAAGAGGGCTCAAAATAGATGTATACAGGGCTAGGTGAGGGTTCTGATCAGCACATATTTTTAGTAATTGCACATTTATAACATTCACATGTCCAGTTCAAAATTAGTCTAGCTATCAATCTTTTGAAATGCCATAAAAATCGTTCCTACCCCCACAATCATCCTCGCAATGGGAATAAACACCTATTCAAAGCCCAGTACTGATTCTGCCACTGTCCTATAACCTTGTAAACCCACCTTGAAAGTTAATTTTCACTCCCACTATTTACTTCACTCACCCTGCATCCCTGCCTCCAGTCAAAGTAACTTTATGATCTATATCTGATTTGTGGGTGGGTGTAATGGTGGGGCAGCTGAAGGAAAGCAAGGAGGAAAGGAAGAAAAGAAATGTGGCAGAGAGATTCCCGGTGGTCTCCCAATATCTGTTCTCAGCTTCGCCCTTGGGAAACTAAACAAGGAAGCTACTTGCTAACTAACCACATTGAGTCAAGCTCTCAAGTAAGACTAAACTTGATCGCATCTTGTTTCATATCATGAATTTTTTCTGCTGGTATCTTCTATTGCTGTCAAATTATATTACAAAGTCTGCTTTGATCCACTTCTGTTGGACATCAAGAATCAAGAAACATGTTTTAGATGACCATAAAAAGTCAGAAAACAAGACTGGCACAGGAGATAGTAATAGTTCTTAAATTGACTGACTTGTCAATCACTGCAAATATAACTGATTTTGATTAACTTATTAAGGTTTTGCTCTCATCTAGAAACCCAACTCCTTTGTTCTCTAGCACTGAATAAAACTCCTGCGTCATTTCCAGTATTCCCAACAGCAGTTCAACCTGTTGTTTCCTTTCTGTAGAAACTTAAAAAATATATATTTGTATTTTAAAATACTTGTATTTTTACTAATAACAATTTCTAAAAAATAAAAAACCTGTTAATGATAGTTGCTAAATTTAAAGAACAGGGAATCAATACATAAATCTTACCCATTCTTTGAGGCTCAAGACAAATGATTATTGTGTCACAACCTGTAACATCATTAGTTGAATACTGGATATAGAAGGAACTTAGTATAGAAATATGTTTATAATATAATTCTACAAATTTCTTGCAAAATGATTTTTATATTTACAAGTTGCACGCAACTGATAAAAATCACTATATATAACATGAGTATATCCCCACACCTCAAAAGCTAAAAGTCAAAGAAAAATATGATATCTCCATCTTGACTTTTTATTAGTGGGAATTAAAGGTTACTCATATCTTCAATGTTATTTACTGAAAGATACTTGCAAAAAAGCACCCTGAAATCTCGTCTTTCATCATTCTGAAAAAAATTATTCTAACATGAAAAAACCAGCAGTTTTTAAAAATTCAAAAGTAAAAATTCAAAACATAATACCATGTAAGCAACATCTGTTTTATAAACCATAATGCATAGTTAACTTCAATGTGCATTTTAATATGCATTAACTACTAAACAATTTACTGGTTGACAAAGCACACTTATGTGATTATTTTAAACTAAATTAAAACAATATGAATTATCTGGTAAATGAAGGAAAGGTAGAAATATATTTATATATTGACATCATTTATTGATTCAAAAACAATTTCTTGGGAATGTGTATGGGTCAGACTCTTGTCTAGGAACTAGAGCTTAGAGCTACACTGGTGAGCAAGACAGTAGAGACCACTGATCTCTTAGAGTCAGTGTAGAGGAGGGGAGTCAAGTAAGGTGATATCAGACCTTAATAACTGCTAGAAAGAAAATGAAAGAGCATGATGTGACAGTGTATGACTTGGGAGAGCTGTATCAGAGAGAGAGCCAAGAAAGGTCTCTTTGAGAAAAATTAATATAATGATCTAAAGTGATTCCCCTTTTACTTAAAATCATTTATTTACGATGTTACTTCAGAACGGTGAAAATTTTTAAATTCCTACAGAGGATTAACGTTAGCTATGAGCTGGGCAGATGCTCAGAGGGTCGTCTTGAGAAGCTTGTACAGTATTAAGCAGCTAGCTGGTAGAGAGACTCCAAGGACGGGAGACTCTAATCCTGACTTCTTCCTGAAATCACTAACACAGGTGCCTGTGCTAAAATACATAATACTCATAATCTTGGAGACAAGTCCAAGATTAACCAGGGGCAGTTTACTATAATCCTATTACCTGAAAGAGTAAAAAGAAAAGAAATAGTTAAATAAGGCCCTGAAACGCAATATTTACAAAGTGTACATATTTTTTGTGATTTTTAAGAATAAAATTTTTTGTGGTGACTCCTCAAAGACTATGTTAAGTATTACTCAAAGTCCAAACAGATTATCCATAGAATATTTCTGACAACTTGCACCTGCCCTAATGGATAAATTTGGTTTTGCTACCTTCTTGGCACCATTCTATGTCTCCAGGGTGTTCTCTGAACCCAACATGAGTGTATCCTTTGCTCCAAAGAAGGGTTAGGAGAGCACAGTTCAGCTTAGTTCCTTGGCTTTAGTGAGAGAAGCCATGTTGTCCTGTAATCTGGAAAAAGGCAAAGAATTGGAAGTTCGAGGGGGAGATAAGATGGCAAAATCGTTTGCCTCCTTTCTTCTTGTGTTTGGTGTACACACTGCATCGCCACCAATCATCCTGGGTTCAAGTCAGACACTAGGAGTCACCAGAGCCACCTTCCCCCTCTCCTTCACCCCTGTATCCAACCTGTTACCAAGCCCGAGGGTCTCTACATCTTTGAAATATGTCCACTTCTCTCCGCTCCACTGCCACTACTACCTGATGCAAGGTATTTACTTGAAAGGACAACTACAGTAAACTGCCTGACTGGTCTTTCAATATATGTACTCTCCCCGCTCTAATCTATTCTCCTTTCTGCAGCCAAAATTACCTTTCAAAACAAAAATCTGGTCAAATTTTCCGCCCACCTCTCCTTTTATTAAAATGCTTCAAATACTTCTCATTACTTTTAAAATCATAACTATAATCAAATGGGTGAAAATACAGATGAAATAAGATTGGCCAAGGACGGATTAAAGATGGATGATGAGTATACTGAGATTATACTGGTCTCTTCTGTGTATGTTTGATATTTTCCACAATAAAATGTTTAAAAATAAATAACAACCAAAAAACAAAGAAACAAAGACCCGATGCTGAAGACCATGGCTGACAAGGACCTCCACAATCTGGCCCCACTGACCTTACTTCATGCTTGTGCTCTGCACCTCTAATCCCACTTGGCCTAATTTCAGTTCTTCAAATATATGACACTCCCTTTTGCTACACTGTTTGCTGTTCCCTCAATCTGGAAAGCCCTTCCGAATGCTGAGTTAATTTCTACTCTTCCTTCATTGATTAGGGCAGTCTTCCCTAAGATACCCTGTCCACCATGTCCATATCAAGGTCTTTTGTCAAATGCACTCACTGACTGATGTTCTTTTCCTAAACGTCACCTCAGTTTGTGATCAAATATTTCTGAGTGTGATTAACTGTAAACTTCACAAGAACAGAGTCCATATTTTTGCTTATCAGTGAATATCAAGTATCTTGCATAGGGCCTGGCAGAATCGCCTTTAAAATTAGTTGTTGAATGATATATTATTATCTAACACTATCAAAGCAACTGCTTTCAAATGATTATAACAAAACACATTATAAATTTCAAAAAATTAGTTTGCTATTTTTTTGGTCCTAGTTTCAAATAAGTTGCTACAGAGAAACAGTTCATAACTATTCCCTTTGAAGATCCTTTCCTTTGAGATACTAGAGTCTTCAACATTCCTCATGGAAGTATCATGATTACCAACCAAAAATAACCACATAAATCCACACCCTGGTCTCTTTTCACTTTTCTTTATAGTTGCTTCTCCTCCTCCCTCCCCCAAATCAACATCAAAGGACTAGAAGACACTTGAGGATAAATCCCCTGCCAGACCCCAGGAACTTCCCTTCAGCTCCTACTCCAGATGGCTGGTCAGCAGATTTCTATTAGAGATGCTTCAGCGGAGCCCCATTCTGCTTTCCCTGTGATCACTACTAACATTCCTTCTGCAATATGTTACAGGCATCATCACAGTGCCACTCAATTTGTATCATGTGGTAAAGTGACATTAAATGAGCTTATCTTTTTATTTTATCAAAACTTTTAGGGGAAAGGCAGAAAGCAGAAGAGACTAGAAATTAAATTTGACTTAAATAACTTTGATTATTTTATCATGTTAACATTCAGTGTTAACAATTCATGTAACTACAGAGTGACATCTTGAACATTAATTTCAATACTTCTTAGAACTACTGGGCTGGGACTAAGGACCCTTAAGTGCTTAGAACCCTAAGAAATAAATGGCCAGCCAAGGAACTAAATTCATCAAAATATCATCTAAACCAAAAACTGCATGAAGCATCTGGTACAGCGTTCATCAATTAATCCAGACATCATTAATCCAAATTTATAATTGAGAAGCCAAGTAAAAATTTAACTTTTATTCTATGACATGCTAAGTAAATCAGTAGTAGGATCCAAAAAATTTTAAACATCCTTAAGCACTTGTTTATATGAAAATAATCTATGTTAACTATAAATAACTCTTGTCAGTTAAAGATGGATGGTGAGAACCTTCACTAGGAAATAGTCTAATGCTATGTATATATGTATCTATGAATAAAGAAAGCTCCGTAATATGTAGTTCAGACTATTAACTGACATTATTACCAGCATATAAATCTGAATTAAGAAGGTCCTTGAAATATGAACAAAAGAGGACGAAAGTCCTACTATATTTTTAAACACACAATTGACCTCTAATACCAAAGCAGGAGAGTATAGATAAACCTTAAAATTCCTTTTTAAATATTTGGGGCAGTCATTCTTCATAAATTTTAATTACTGAAATTATAAGAGTAAGACTGTCTACTCAAAATTGAATAAGAGCAATGATCTTCATGCACTTTTTAGAAACTTTTTTTTGCCAAGTTCTGGAAAAAGGTTTAACAGAATTTATCTTCTAGTCTAATAAGAAAAGTCCTTAAGACTGCTTTATCATTTGCTAATTATAAAACCAGGGCTAAAGGGCAGACCTTCTGAAAATTAGATCATTCTCCACCTGCAGGAAAGGGCTACATTTCAATTTCAGACAGATGGAGCCTGTCTTTAAGAAAGGATCTGATAGCCTATTACAGTGTTTATTTGTTGATCATCACTAGTCTCAGATGTTTGCCCTTGTACTTAACTAATTCTTTCTGTTATCATTAGTCCCATTCTGGTGTTTATTGGAGGTTATATATATCAGGCCACTTATTAAGTAATCTTCTGTTTTTGTCTTCTGTAAGTGTGGCTCTTTATCTGGTAGTTACTGGGAGATGATTTAAAATGGTACCTATACTGCCAATTAATAGTATATATGGCTCCTAGGTGACAGTGACCAAATGTTTAATAAATCATTCAGTGTGTCTATGTCACCTCAAGCATCAGGGCCCCTGAAAAGACTGTTCAAGTCTACTGTTCCACAGAATTTTCCTTTGGTCCAGAACTTGATGTGTCATTTTCATTGTACAATTTGCCTACCAATCTCTCAAAACGCATATAGAATTTTTTGTCTGTCTGCTAGTTCTTTATCTGTCAGCATACTGCTACAGTGGAATTAGGTGACAGCTTCCAGTTCTGTACTCCCAGGGAAAAGCTTTGCTGTACACATGATTTTTCTGTCAAAGTATGAGCTTTAACCCCAGCCATCTGCAAGATTATTGTCAGTCCACAACACAGTGCTAATTCTGCAGAACGGGCTGTGTGATCTTCCTGTACACTACCAAGGCAATTATTATCAAGAAGCTCCTGGACAGGCATTCCAGAAAGCAAAAGAAACAAGTTAACAGCACTAAAACTACTCAACCTACTAAGCGTAAGAGTTTTAACATGCAGAGAAACAACTGTAACACTCAGCTAAAGAGCCTGATCACTTCGCAGAGTAGGCAGCCCTTTCCAAGCACAGTCACTGTGCTACCTGAGAGGTGACCCACAAGAAGAGTTGCTTCTCCTGAAGTTAATTGTATAACGCTCTGGCTTTGACTATATACTTTAATAATGAAGATAAATTTGGGTTTCACACAAAAGAGCAAATATTAAGCAGCAAACTTTCAAATATATAATAAATCACTCTGATTAGGCAAAGTCCTTAAACAATTCTAGGAATGGATGACTTAACAAAAATGTGCTTTACGAATTTGTTTGCTTTTTTCCTTCACTGGAAACCAGCTGGCTATTGGTTTTACAGATCTGCATCTTATACCAAAATTCATTAACACATTTTACATAACTGATGGATGCTGTTTTCATTGGTGCTATTAGCATATAAAAGAGAGACCTGATACAATCAACTGTTTCTACCCTTTTGCTTTCCAGTTAATAAGTTTTTCTAATGCTTTTATATATTATTTGCAAAAGAATTGTAAGGAATAATGTGACCATTAAAACAAAGAAAATTCTAAGGTAAAACTTGACTGTGAAAGCTAATCATGTGAGCACATAAAAGACATAAAACCCTAATCAGACAGTACACTTAAAAATATTCCTTAATATGAAAGTTAAGATGTAAGAAATTTAAATAAAGAAATATAAGTATACCTCGTTTAGTGAGAATCTGGAACCAAAATGGAAGCTCTGTAATGGTTAATCTTAGAATTCACTTGCAATACCAGATGTGAAACTCACAAGTATCCTAACCTGTTATATTATATTGCCCCAGACTGTCCTTCTGTGGCTTCTTTGCCATTTCACAGCTATACTTGATGTTGCATATTACCCTTAACTGCCCCATCCTCTCTCTCTGTTTTTGTTTTCCTGAGAATACAGCAATCTAGAAAGAACATCCATGTGTTTTCATCTATACATCCATCTATCTACCTGTATCCATGCCCATATATCCTGCCTCTCCTCCTGGTATTTATGGAGAAACTATTTGTGCTGTGAGTGAAAACCAAGCCCTCCATTTGTGCACGAGATCTTCTCTCTGCCTTACTTAAAGACATTGCTCCAACAATCCTCCCGCTCTCTTCTGCATCATAACATTTTATCTGTCTACCAGATCAGATCATTTCCATTAACATAAAACATACTAAAATTTCTCTTCATAAGAAAAAAATAAAACAAAACCCTCTCTTTACTCCATATCTCTCTTCTATCTACTGCTTCCCTTTATTGCAAAATTATTCAATGAAACTGTCTATCATTCTTGATTTATATTCTTCTTTTCCCACTCTCTCCTGAATATACCGCAAACAGAATTTCATCCCCTTATCAAGGTCACCAATTTCCTCCCAATGCTAATCCAATGGTCAGTTCTCAGTCTTCACCCCACTCGACCTATCAGCAGTCTTTGTCATGGTTAACATTCACTCTGCCTGGAATCAATCTTTCCTTGGTGTCCAGAACACATCAAACTAAAAAGCTTCTGCAAAGCACAGGAAACCATCAACAAAATGAAAGGACAACATACCAAATGAGAGAAAGTATGTGCAAATCATATATCTGATAAGGGGTAATATCCAAAATACATAAATAACTCATATAACTCAACAGCAAAACAACAACAAAAAACCAATCCAATTAAAAAATGAAGAAACTAAATATTTTTTCAGGAATGACATGCAAAAGGGCCAACAAATAAATGAAAAGGTGCTCAACATCACTAATCATTAGGGAAATACAAATTAAAACCACAATGAGGTATCAGCTCAAACTTGTTCAAATGGCTGTCTTTAAAAGACAAGAGATAAGTGCTGGATGTGGAGAAAAGCAAACCTCTGTGCACCGCTGGTGGGAATGTAAATTGGTGCAGCCACTTCAGAAAACGGTATGGAAAAAATTTAAATTAAATTAAAAATAAAACTGCCAGGTGATCCAGCAATTCCACTTATGCATATATAGCCAAAGGAAACAAAACCACTATCTCAAAGAGTTATCTACACATTCATGTTCATCGCAGCATTATTTACAATAGCCAAGACATGGAAACAACCTAGTGTCCACTGACTGATGAATGTATACACAGAGGAGTGCTATTCAGCCATAAAAAAGGAAACCCTGCCATTTGCAACAACATGCATGGACCTTGACAGCATTATGCTATGTGAAATAAGTCAAATGGAGAAAGACAAATATTGTCTGATCTCACTTATATACAGAATTTAAAAAAACCAAACTCACAGAGACACAGAATATATTGGTGGTTGCCAGAAGTAGGTGACGGAGCGAACATGGTCAAAAGGTACAAACTTCCAGTTATAAGATAAATTAAGTTCTGGGGATTTAACATACAGCACGATGACTACAGTTTAACAATACTGTATTGTATATTTGAAAGTTGTTAAGAGAATAAATCTTAAAAGCTCTCATCGCAAGAAAAAATAATTTTATAACTATACTACAATGGAGAAACCAGACAGACACTAACTTAACAATCAAAGTTAACATCAACAGTAATAAGACATATTGACATCATGTACCCTGTGATATGATGCACAACATTTCTGTGAATTACTGCCAAAAATGCACAATTTCAATCTAATCATGAGGAAGCATCAAACCCAAATTAATGGACATTCTACAAAATAATTCATTACACATCTGTGTGCTGCTCAATTTTCTTAATACTTCAAAACAACATATCGCGAGACACTGAATCTAGCAGATATGAAAACCCAGCTATCTTCAATTAATCCAGACATTAAAGAGATTTCTAAAAAAACATAAAATACTACCACTCTTTTCACTAAATCTCTAACACCGGCTTCTTAACAAGCACTGGAGGAAGTGGCAAATGGAGGGTGGTAACTCTTTAAGACGGTTGTCATTTTTTTTTTAAATGTGTACTTTGTTAGACTGGAGAAAGATAAACCAATAATTACTTGTATCACCAATACTATCTTCTTTTGTGATTTAACAATGTCATTTACAACAGCAAATAAATTCTTTCATCCACTCAATGGGCACGTAGCCATTAAAAATGTGTATGACAAGTTCAGATTAGGAAAAAATATTTATTATACATGAAAAAACATTAAATTGTATATAAATCAATCACGATGCTATAAAAACTAAATACCACGATTAAAGAAAGGAATTTCCTCCACATGTTTTGGAGGAAATTATTTGAAGGATGAATGGTATTTATCCTCACAACAATTGTGGGCCTATGTATAGAGCACCATGAAGGATCAACTATATGGAGAGACACATTAGAACTCTGGTAACAATCCTAGCAGGCTCAAAAGTGGGGCCGTTTTCCAAATTTACTATATTGATTGTGAAATAGCTTTATAATGCAAGACTAATAAACTGCCTTCAAATTTTCGCAAATTTTGCCAAAAAATCCATATTTTTGATAAATTCAGCTTCTTCCCACAACACACATGTACTAGCTCCAAGATTTGTGACCAGCTTCAGCTAATGGTGACAAGAGCAATAAAAGCTGCTGAAGTCGGTATAGATTATGCTTCTATAACTGTATCACAGCCTCTCTTCCCACATGCTTTGTTTTGTCTTAATGCTAACGCTGGGAGTCAGTTTTAGAAATATATTTTTATTAAAGTTTTTTCAGTACACTTAATTAACTCCTTTTGTGGATCTGTCAGAAGAAATTTGTGTTCTTTCTGCCTTTGTACACATTAGTTTACCAGAAATATCACAGCAGACAGATTTGGACACCCTTTGGGTTTTATTTCCTTTCTCTCACTGAGGTAGCTAGATAGATCATGTCTAAGGTCACTTCCAGGTTTACAAATTTTAAAGATTCTATAACATCAGGTCTTATCTTCCATAAAGCCCTTTCAAAGTAAACTCACACAGCTCCTTTTATTTCCCAGTTCCTATACTTTGGGATCACATGCCACACTGAAATCTATCTTTGTGCAGCTGTGTTAGGCTGTTATAATCAGGATCTAACATTTTTTTAATGCCTACACGACCTGTGTTAATGTAGTGGCAGCAAACTACTACTCATCCTTCAAATCTTAGATCTACTCCTTTCCCAGTGTTTCCAACTTCCCAATTCAGCATTAGTCAATCCGCCATTCCTAAAGCATTCTGGACAGGGATCTTTTACAACACATACTTCACTATACCATAATTATCTGTCGACCATTGTGATTCCTCATTCTGATAGCTAACAATCCCTGAGTGCTCAATATGTACATGGGAGGCACTTTACCTTTCTTCATTCAAGTCATAGCACCTTCATGAATTAAGTACTATTTATTCCCATTTTATGGATGAAAAACTGACTCTCAGCCAACTTCTCATTCCTCTGACTTTATATGATGCTCTTGAGTCAGTTCCCAACCTTGGAACACCTCTGTTGTCCCCTTCCCCTCTCCAGTTCTACATGCAAAGGGATAAAAAAATAAAACTCAAAACACTATATAAATTCTATTCTCTCTTTTGAGTCCACTAAGTTATATACCAGAGTTCTAAAATGGTCTTTTCTCAGTTTATCCTCTGTGGTGCTCTATACACGGTAGGCCCATAATTGTTCATGAGGCTATATACACCATTCAGTCAACCTCCAATCTTACAAAACTGTTATTCCAATTCCAACAACACCATAGCAACTGACAGATTTTTTTTTTTTTTTGGTCTCTCAAACTCCTATCACCAGACTACTTCCTGTAAATACACTTAACTTCTCAGAAGGATGGAGCCATCTAGGAGGAGTTTTCTCAAATTCACATAATATAATTGAGGCTCTAAGTTTTTTCTTTTATCTACCCTCCAATCTCAGAAGAAAATGTGCTTCTTTCCTAAAATCTCTCCTACTCAACTGAAATCCATGTGTCCATCTTACCATTCTGTTGGAACCTCTTTCTAAAGTCATCATTAATTCCCTTGCTCCATCCTCTCCATTATATCTGACTATTCTAGGTCTGACACTATCATCCACCATTCCTTTTGAAATGTTCATCTCCCTCAGCTTGTGTGATACTTACTGCCTCTCTGTCCATTAAGATACACAGAGCTCAGGCCCTGCCCTCGGCTTTTCTTTGTGCATTTTCTCTCAAGCTGACTTTACAGTCTCTCCATCTAGGTCCCCGACACTCAACACTCTCTACCTATACTCTTCACTTCTCACTCCACCTCTAGTCTCACATCTCCAACTATTATCAGTTCATTTGTTCAAATTTGACAAGACAGAAACCAAAGTCCCGTCTTCTCTCCAAAACCAACCTCTCTTCTAAACTTCCATTTTTTCTGTCACCCAGGATCAAAATTTAAAAGCCATCTTTAACATACCATCTGTCAAGCAATCTGACAGTCCTTTGATTGTAACATCTCTTAATTTACAACTTCACTCCATTCCCCTGTTGCCACGGCTCTCGACTCTAAAACAGAATAGCATTATTCCAACCATTCCTTCTGGTGAAAAGCCCATCACGTTTATCTTGCATTCCACTCTCAAGCAAGCCTTTTCACAACAATCCTTTAAAGGACAATCGTGGTTCCCCACTGTGGGATCAAACTCAAACTCATCCTCTGAAATCAAGGTTCTATACCCTCAACTCCCCTTTCTACCCCCACCCCCCACCACCAATCTCTTGCATTGCCATACCACTAGTCCCAACCCAGGCTCATGTGCTCACAGAGTCTCTGGCAACAAGCTCATTCCCACCCTCAATCATGCTGGGTGCCCTTCTCCTAGCATACCCTTTCCCCTCCTTCCTATCTAAACTGTGCCCATTTTTTAAAGCCCAATATTATGTACTTCAGTATTTCGCCTCCAAAATGAAGTACCTGCAAAGTAGACTCTATACATTTTTCTAACTATTTCATGTACTTTAAGTTCTGCCTCTTCAATTTTTCTCTATGATCCCACATAAGACACATAGTAGCCACCTGTTAAATTGTACTGAAATGGCTAAAGAAAATTTAACTCATTTTAGAAAATCATTCTTCCTGAAGAGAAGAGTTTTAAAATCATCACTGCACCTAAAAGAGTGCTTTGTATAAAGGACTTAATAAATTCCTGTTAACTAAGATAGAACTTGAAGACTACAAGATGTGTACTTTAAGAAGCATCCTACAGTTTTCATAAACTCACATTTTTAAAATTCATTTTTTTATCTAGTCCTCGACACCCACAAGTTTAAAATATTAAGAATTCACACATCCTCAAATATTCTTTAGGGCAATTCTAAAATGAGAAACTCTAAGTATCAAGAGTAGAGAGAGTTTGATGATGCTGGTAAGCATTCCATAATAAAAATAAGCGTTCATTCAGGCCAGTGTTAGCTACATTTGCTCTAATCTGACTGCACTGTTTTTATTATTATTAAATGTTTTATAAACTTTAACATGAAAAATTTTTTTACCACACACAAAAAGAAAAATGTTAAAGCCTGCTCCCACAGCACTGTATTTCTAGTAAAAAAAAAAAAAAAAGTTTTATTATAAAAGCCATCCATGGGAATTATTTTAAATAATAAAATACAAATTGTTAAAATAAATCATTTTTATGCCTTTAAAATAATTTCTTAGACATGCAATAAAGCATTAATTTTTAATGGTACATATTTCGCTATCATGAAATAAAAAGTAGATTAAATTTTGAAGGATTTTCTTTTCTCCAGTAGCAGCTCCAAGGTTCAAAACTGGTAGAGTTCTCTGTTGGCCTTATTTTCAAGTTCTTGGGGATCAGAAGTAGTGTCTTTATCCCTCTCCCAGACATTGGTTTGGGCTGGACCCTCTTAATTTCTTTTCTCCCAGCACAGACTGGGGGCAGAGGTAGGAGGCAGGCAGAGGCCAAGAGCTTTCTTTATCCAAAGAAAAGCTTCTCTTTCACTTTTTTCTGCCAGCCTCAAACATCTGCCTAATGGATGGTAAGTGCTCCATAAATTATCTGAAGGAAGGAGGAGGAAAGATGGTAGACCACTTACAATTCCATGCTCCTATGAACAGAGCCCACCATCACCAAGTACTCTGCCCTGTCTGGTACCTCTCTTAACACTAAAATTGTCATAAAAGATGAAACCGAAGAATCACTGAACTAGTCTATTTTAAGATCTACTATAAGTATCACTGTATTTCCAAGTGCTGGCTTAGATCTATCTCCACTGCCAGACTGTAAGCAACATGAAGGCAGGGGCTGTGTCTGCCTTGTTCATTAGAACATGGCACAGTGCTTACTGCTCAAGAAGCACTAGCTGAGTTAATTAACAAACACAAACAACTGGGGCTCAGAAATTCCCATAACCTTCTTACTGCAAGCCCAAGTTGCAATGAAGCTAGAAACTGTCTTTTTCTTAGCTTGTTATTTACATAGCTGACATTGAATGTTTACACATGCCAGGCACTGGACTGTGTTCACTTAATCCTCCAACAATACAATGAAATAAGAAGCTACTATTATTGTCTCCATTTTACAAGTGAGAAAATGGGGTAAAAAGATGTAATTTGCTCAAGATCACCAGGCTAGTAAATGTAAGAGCCAAGGCTCCCACCCAGGTCTCTCTGACTCCAGGGTCCAAGTTCTTGACTACTGTACACATCAAAACTCAAATGCCAACCTAGGGGCCTGGACAGTGGGGCATAAGTATATCAAGTCAGTCAGACTATGTGGACATAAACACATCATGTTTCTAACGTAAAGAGGTAAGAATATTTTCATCTCCAGAAAGACATAAGCACTCTCCTCTTTTTCCTCAAACATGTAGCCCTTTCTATCTTTCATCTTCCCACTTTTGAGAGGAATTTGCAGGGTATAAGAAGTATTTGACTTCTTCTTAACTCTACCTTAACAAGGTAAAAACACCTTAGCCACCACAATAAATGGCAGCTGACACTGGGCCTTGGTAGCACAGAGACCACAGGGAGTAGTAAAACTGTGGCCAACTGAGGAGTGAACAACAGTGCAAAGGGCAGCCACCACTCACCTCTGGCTAGTCATTACATAGGAACGTTAGCCTAGTGCTGCCAGATCTTCTGATTTTTCAAGAGAAACCTAAAGACCACGTTTCTTATTGCAAATTTTCTATATTAAAATGTTGGCAACTAATTTTTAAAAATCCTTTAATCATCTTGCTGCCCAAACACAGTTGTAAACCATCAGTTTGTGGTCCTCACAATATTTTAGGACCAACAGGCTTCCAAAGGCTATACATCCAGGCTTCTGACTTTTCATGGCTTACCTGGCCCATGTCTTCCAGATGGAATATTCTTCATCGGCTATGCAAATCCAACCAAGACACCCAAGTGAAGTCCCGCACTCCATAAAATTGTCTGACACTCCAGTTTATCTTCATAGACTCCTCCAAATTCCTATAACTCCCCTCCATCAATTCTCTAATTATTTTACACTCTAAATTACTTCTTGCCAACAGTTTAAAGCTCCTTAAGAGCTCTGATTCTGCATTCTACACATCTTAAACTCAATTTGAAGTATTTTTTTTATAGATACAATTACTTAGGTAATAAAAAAAATTAATTCCTTTTTGAAAGAAAAATCACTCATAATGCTTGGCAGAAGGACACTACCAAGCTAGTTCCTTATTAAATAGTTGCTGAACTTATGAAAATACCATAGGAATACAATTACTACACACAAACTCTCTGGATTACATTTCTCATTTTACAAATAAAATCTATAAAACTGTAAACCTCTCGGGAAGAAATCAGCACTGCAGTGATAGATGTAAAAGCCACGTCAGGGATCAGCACATTTAGTCAATGTCTGAATCTAAGTCTAGCGACCGAGTCATTTCTGCGAAGAAGCAGCAAATGAAAATGTTAAGTAATTAAAATTCCAATTATTTAAAATATACTAGTTCAAGTTACTCATGTATTAAAAAGTGTTTTACAAAAAGCACATAACTTCTCTTGATGCATATTTTATTACGATTCCTAAATATTCAAAGAAATATCACTATCCTTCCTCCTTTTAATAGAAGTAAAAGCAATGTCTGAGTTCATATCCATTTCTGTTCATCACTGCTAAGCTGCTCTTATAAAGCACATCAGAAAAGTGTTAAAAAGACTGAATCACAGAAAAGATTTTTCAGGTAGTTCTTTAAAAGGGCTTTACTGTTTTATGAACAGAGATCAACTAACTACATACAAAGAAAGAAATGAGATCATTTCTTTTTTATGTTTATAATATTCTTGTCTTCTCTTTGTAACAGTTTGTTTCTACTTGCTTTAAATTTTTATTCTTTTTGTAATAATTTTTTTTACACTAAGTAGACATTCATTCTCTTTATCTCCTTTCAGAAGTGCTCACAAAATACATGGACATAAGATCTTGTTTTATGACACTCAAGTGATTAAATTCCTATTTTGAAAATGAGTTTTAAAACATCCTAAACTAAGTTTTTTTTTTTTTAAGTATATTTGGATAAAGCATACAAAAAAGGCACGATCTTACTCTGCCTCAGATACGTAACGAGATTTGCAGAAACAGTCCACTTTTGGTTAACTAAACTAAGAAGCTGCAGCACACACAATTTAAATGATGTCAAAAAAAAAAAAAAGAACAAAAATTATGTTTGCTTTGCAAATGCTTTCTGTGTTCACATTTGAATATAGGTATACCATTCTAGTAATTTTTTTCTATTTCAAATTAAATAAGGAAGTTGCACTGTGATGATCTTTATCAGTCAAGTTTTCCCACACCCAGCTCTGGTATTTGGGAGACTGGTAGGAAGAGACAGAAAAGAAGTTTAATTCATGGTCTGCCTCAGGAAGAGCTGCAAAGACACAATTCCACCCAGAATTCTACCTGCCCCCCATTTCACAGCTGCGGGTAAAGGCATACGGCTAAAGTGAACAGCTTCTTACCAGGTTTAGACACATATATTACCTTGAGAAGGAAGGTACTTTGGCTTAAAAGGTCAACTCTGAGTAGTCTAAACAATGAGATGGGTTTGAAATCAATAAATCCAGTCTGACCTCGAAAACTGCTGAGATGCTTTTCAGGGGCTTGAAGGCTTGTTAGGCAAGTAGCTTCTATAACGTAGGACTCTTCTTAACACACTACCAACAACACATCCTCAGCCTCACAAGAACTGATTTCTAGGCTCTCTATCTATCTCTATCTCTCTATCTCCCTCCCTCCCGACCTCCCTCAAGAATCTAGGGCAAATCTAGGAACAGGGTGGCTAGGGAAGACATATGGGAAGATTAACCTTTCACTCTGTATCCTCTGTACCTTTTGAATTTTGCACTATATGTATGTATTAGCTATTCAAAGTAGTCTTTCTGACTAAACCACCCTAAGAAGAGTGTAAAGAAATTTTAGGGTCTTTTCTTTGGTCCTTTTAGACTTAGCTCTTAAAAAGATTGCATATTTTCTTTGATCTCCACCTGTACATTACTTAAGTGTTTTCTAATACACTCTCACCATCCTATTCACTTCTATCCCTCACATTCAAAGGAAAGAAGGTCGTTTCATGAAATGTTACTGGTTTGTTTGTTGGCTTGCTTTAAGTAATACAGGCAGGACAGACTAAAGGAGAATCAGGAAAACTGGAAGGGTAACAAGGCCCCCCAGGATTTAGTTCCCTTCCACCTCTCCAACATCTCCAACCATTCTCCCTGACTCTGCCCTCCAGCTACACTGACCTGCTTCCTGTTTTTCCTTCTTGCCAAGCTCATTTCCCCACTTGGGGCCTCTATAACTGCTCTTGCCTTTACCTTGCCATTTAGGAATCACTCAACCAAAATTTGCCAACCTGAACCCCTCTGTCATACCACATACTTACTTCCTGACCAGCACCTACTGCTGCCTAAAGTCATCAAGTTCACTGACATTTTTGTCCATTTACTGTCTCTCTGCATTACTATCAAATGCTCCACAAGAGTGAGGGCTTCCATTTTGCCTTGTTCACCACTGTGTCCCCAGAACAGTGTATGACCTGGAAGCAGGCACTCAATACAAGTTTGTAGAAGGAATGAATACATGAATGAATGAATATAAGAATGAACATTTTTCTCTATTAAGAAAGCAAAGATTTCAGGAAGGCTGGGAATCCAAGAATGCAAATAATTTTGAGCAGCTTCCATGTTAATTTTTGAGACAGAAATTCTGAAGCTCGATTCAGGAAAGTTTTATTGGGTGTTGAGAGGACTTTAATCAGAAAGTTGACTTTGGGTGTGTATGTTTTACTATTAAATTTTAAGTATGAGGACTTTATCTCCAAATTCAATTCTTTATTTTTCTTTTATCCACATATTATCTTTTTTCCCTAAGATGGTTCCTTTCCCAAAGATGGTTCTGTTTCATATGTTAACCACCATAAATCAAATGCTTCAAGACTCAACAGTCACAAATTTTACATCATGTTTCTTTCACTTTGACCTAGATAAAGAACAAAATGATGACAACAGGGAAATTTTATGACCATCTCTATCAACCTTCATCTTCAAATTAACTAGTCTTATATTAACTAAACTTTAGAATCTAGGCTTGACATATATTGTTGGCTATAAACCACTATGGACAAGTCATTAAAACAGTATCCACTATGTACTTGACTGTAGTTTGTGGGTCTATTTATTTACTTATTAAGAAAAGGTTGCAGGCAATCAGCAAAAATGAAAATCCCTTTCCCTAAAGTGCTGTACCATTAGGTTTGGGGATCACTACATTATATCAACCACCCAACACAAATCCTGTGAGATGGCAAAGACTTTCAAGTTCAACACCTGAAAGAAATGCTAAGTGTCCTTTCATAGGATGATCCAATAAGATTTGGAAAAGATTTACAACCAAATACATATACTCCTGCTGGGATGATACTCAAGATCATCAGACATCCTGTCACTAAGACATTGAAAATAAGGAAAGAGCTGGGAGACTTCTCTGAAAAATAGTTATCAACACATTATTGGTATATAGTAGCATTCAGTGTATTTTGGCTACTTTCAGTTCCTCCACTATAATGTAAGCTCCTTGAAAACAGGGACTATGTGTGCTTTCAATCATTCACACAGTCAACAAATAATACCCAGCATTTACTAAGTTCTAAGCACTGAGGATATAGGAGTGAATAAAACAGGCAAAAATCCCTATCCTCTTGGATTAGCCTGCTTTCTAGTGAGAGGAAACAGACAACAAACAAATGAATACATATGTCTGGTAGTGTGATATGTGCTGCCAAGAAAAACAGCATGAGAGACACACAGGGACAATGGACTAGTGTTATTTTATATAGGCTAATCAATAAGGACCTGTCTGATAAGGTGAAAATTAAGCAGAGACCAAGTGAGGGAGCAAGCCATGCAGGTAACAGGGGAAAGAAAGAACAGAGAGGCCAGTGTGACTGGAAGAGAGGGATAAGAGTGAGAGGGATAAATGATGAGGTCAGAGCCATAGCAGTGGACCAGATCATCCAAAGCCTGAGAGATCATAGTTAAGACTTTGGATTTATTGAGACAAAACAGTACTGGAGCAGAGGAGTGACATGATCTGACTTCTGTGTTTAAAGAATCACTCTAGCAGCTGCGGTAGAGAAGACTAGAGGAGTACTGACAGACGCAGGTAGACGAGTTAGGAAAAGATAGCAATATTCCAGGCGAGAGAGAATAATACATTAGGCTAGAATAGCACAGTGGAGGTTGAAGAGAGGTTATTCAGGATTTGCTGTCAAATTAGATGTGAGTAGGACAAGGGAGAAGTCAAGGATGACTCCACGGTTTCTAACCTAAGCAACTGGTAGTATGGAGATTTCATTTACAGAAAGAGGGATAACTGTGGGAGAAGTGGGCTTTTGTTGCTGTTTGTTTTTTTGATGGATGGAAACAAGAATTCAGTTTGGGCATTTAAGTTTGAGATGGCTCTCAGATATCCAGAATAAAATACTGAATAGATTGCAGGATAGTTAAGTCTTGATTTCAGGAGAGAAATCAGGGCTAAAAATAGACAAAGTAATCTGTATAAATATGGAATTTAAAGATGAGACTGCAATGAGATCACCTACTGTAAGAGTGCGTGCTGGTGGAGAGAGGGTTTCAAAGATTGTGCCCTCATGCACTGCAATGAAATGAAGTCAGAAAAATGAGGATGAATACAATAGTATTAAGAAGGAGCAACCAGAATGGGAGGGAAGAACTAGAGATGCCCTAGAAGCAAGATGAAGAGAGTGTTTCAAGACGAATGATTAGGTAACATAAGGACTGAGAACTGACCACTGGATTTTGTAACTTGTAGGTTACCTTGAAGAGTGGCTTCAGCAGAATCATAGAAGGGTACCGAGCTAGAATGAGTTTAAGAGAGAATGGGAAGAGAGGAAGTGGAGATAGCAAGTACGAAAAAGTTTTCCTGTGAAAGGGAAGAGAAAAAAAGGATGGTTGCTGGAAGGAATCTGGGGTCTAGGAAGCATTATTTTTTAAGATGGTAAATATTACAGCCTATTTGCCTGGGAATGATAGTGTAGAGAAGGAAATGTGATGAAGCAGAAGAGATGGGACAACTGTAGGAGTGAGGTCACTGGGCAGGCAGGAGGGGATGGGCGAAAATGCAGAACAGGCAGAGGGGTTGGCTTTATGAGGGACCACAGTCATATTTATCTGTGTATTTCCAGGGTCTTGCACAGAGATCAGTCCATTCTAGGGCTCTCAAAAAAATGTGTGTTAAAGGAATGAATAAACACATGTATTCTTGAACAAGGGCCCTTCCTCTTTGTACTAGGCTATGAAGAAAAATACAGATTGCTTCATACACAGTAAATACACAACACTATATTGAGAAATGAGAATCACCCAAAAGCAAATAACATTAGGGCATGGAGTGGAAAAGAAAAATGAAGATTGCTATAAGTATAATTTCAGATCAGAATTCACATCTCAGGAAGTAGGTAGAATGGGAGGTGACGGGAGAAATGTTTAACTGACCAACCAGTATTATTAGGCAGGCACAAGGGAAAGCACACGTGCCAAAAAAAAGCCTCCAGGAAAAACAGAGAAATGAGAGGCAGAAATGTCCAGTCAGATGACTGGATCAGTGCACCTATCGTGATTTTCTAAAAGCAATTAATATTGAACAATGAATGATCAAGATATATTACAAAAGAACTACCCAACCAGCCTGGGATCTGTTGGAAGTCCTTTGTCATGCTTATCATCTCTGGGATTGCCACCTGTGCCTTCCTCTCTAGAGCCTGGAGGAAGGTGTGGTCTGTATTGACGTCCTTCCATCTGCTCCTCTGTGGCATTCTTACTGACAAACACTCAGGCCACCAGAGTCTCTGCCCACTGAGGATCTTCAATGTCAATCATCTTCCCATTCAACCTAGTGAACTCGAGGATCTGAGAAAATAAGTAGCAGGAGCCCATTGCCAAGAGATGCTGGGCTCTTAATGGAATAGCTCAACAAACCTAACACATTTAAAGACTGTTTTGTCCTTTCTTTTTAAAAACAGTTTTAATGCACACGGAAAGCTAACTGAGATGATCCTATCAGTACACATTTTTTCCTTCAGCATTCAAACAGATCCCTTAGGGCCAGCTTTAACCAGCAATGTGATGTCATCTGGTATACAGTTTGTATCACTGGCTTTTCCAAATTAGTATTTCATTCTGCTAGATACTTCAACTCTCATAAATGCCTTCTACAGTCACCCACCCCACGCTGGGGAGGGTACAGAGTACAAGCAAGTCCAACACTAGCGTCTCTCACTTCCTGTCATCGGAGGCTCCAAAAATGAAAAGGAGTGGGGGAAGAGGGAAAAATCTCACTGGAAGTGCGTTAGGAGGGCCAAAGTTGAATAATACGACAAAGATGAATGTCATATTACCCAATCTAGTGCAATAAAATCTTACTCAAGAAATACATTTCAGTCTTCTATATTGTTTGTGATAAAATATTAATTGGAAGATATGGCAAATTAAAAATATAAATGTATATTTATTTGCTAATCTTTGTAGGCCCAAGATTTTGTCTTGACTGTGGATCTACTGCTGAACTGCAAGTTGTCTTTCTTTCATATACCAAACTCATTGTTCATAACCTGTTTTCCAGTTCTATAAAGAAAAAACAAAAACCTGAAAACATTCATGAAGTGATCTATGTGCAGAGTCCTGCTAGACTTTTAAGACTCTTTCCCCATCTTTTTCAGTTTGCTTATCCATATAATTGAGCAGTAACTTCTTTTAGAGATTTGATACTACTGAATCATTCCAAAGAAGTTGAAATATAACACCATCCTTTTTTAATTCAAATTTCACTGGCTTACAGCATATTTAATGACACTGAATAATTATAATAACAAGTACCATAAACATGAACAGATACAGAAATAAATACAACTGACTCTTTGTAAGCACACAATTGGTCGGGAAGCCACACTGTCAGGGTATATCAGATCCAGTGATTAGCACTGTCGAACGTTCAGTGCACCAAACTGCTTAAAGTGTAGGTTGGGTAAGAGAATGTTCATTGTACATCAGGTTCAAAGTACTGTAATAAATATTAGTTATCATTAATGTCTCAAATTTAAAGATTTTAATTTATCAAAATGTCAATCATGACTAGTAAAACTTTTAAGTGGGAGAATTTTCTTGTTTATCAACAGGAAAAGCAGCCAGAGATTTGAAAGAAAGGGAATCCATTTTCACCATGTTGTTGGTTCTGTTTGCTCTTCTCTCTCTCCCACTAGACTCTAAGCTTCCGGCATGCCTGTCTCCTTCGTAACTGTATCACAGAACCTGACACTCTAAGTGCTAAACAAACTTGCTTGGTAAACTTGCTGAATATGTTCACACATCCTAACCTGGATCAGTATTTCAGCTGCTATCACTGCAGGCCTATAAATAAAGTTTTCTGGGGCTGAAATATCTGCTAATATTTTCCATCTAGTTTTCTTTACATTGTATATATGTTTTTTGACACTGGTTAATTAAATTTATAAATCAGGGTCCTATTTATACTTACATTACTACTGTATTAATGCTAATAATAAACTATTCCAAGTTGGCTAAAGCCATTAGTGCCCATTAAAAAATAAATTTGGGTTGAATGTCCTACTGAGTTTGAATTTCACATTCTCAGAATGTGTGGCAACTAATACTTCTAATTTCTAGCACTTCTATGGAGAACATACAAGTTCTCCTGGAACTAACAAATCCTTCCCATCCAACACAATTACATAATCCGAGAGTTGAGCAGCACCCTAGAGATTATTTCTGGTCCAAAATCTCTCCCAATTAGGGGCCACATCAAAAACTACAGCAGAGAGGGATATTTTGGGGGCAGAGAGGGATATTTATCTTTAAATCCCACACTACAGAGTGCTGCACCCATAGTAGGGTCTTAATATACAGTTGTTTAATTGAACTGAACAAATCTAAAATAGGCCCATTTCATTAATTTTTGTTTTCCTCCTAGGCTTTAGTGGTAACATTCACTGAATCTGTAATTAAAGATTTGCATGTATCTTCTACTCATTAACCAGTGTTCAAAAAGGAATTCAGTAGAGGAAACTCCATGGTCAGTCAAATGTATTAACTAACGTTAATGCTAATGTCAATAATAAAACTTTTAAAAGAAAACGAAAAATCAAGTCTTCGTTAATTTGCTTATGATCTATAAAGGTTTCCAATTTATCCAAATTGCTCACGTCCTCAATGTCTAGTGAGATTTTTAACAAAGTCTTGCGTCATTCACACAACTAAATTATATACCCTTCTACTTATAATAGGGGTGCTCACAGACTTAACCATAGTACTGTAGTAAGACATGTTATGATGCTAAATTAGTTGTCCCTCCGGTTAACTGCCTGTGATCCCATCTGATTTCCCATAATATGATAATAAAGAGAACAAAGACTCTGGAGTAGTAAACACCACTAATAATTTTACTTTACTCATATATATTCCTACACAGTACATAATTTACAGCATGGCTCTGCTTAATACTCCTACTACAATGCATCTGTTTTGAGGACTTTAACAACATATGCTAGGACACGATGTATACATTTCCAAATCTGGTTCCCTCTGTTTTGCTGAAAAGGAACACACAGATCCCTCAACAGCACCATTAGTGTTTTCTTAATTTTTTTCAGGCAATAATTTAAATTCCCACTTCCTCTTAAATATCTCTAGAGAGACGCTCCTGCCAATCCATCTGTCTCTTTCATCATAGCTTTTTTTTCATAACTAACGGGTCAATTTCCTCCCCCCCCACCCCATTTCAACACGATGCACTGTACTTGCAGCCAGCCTTCTACTATAGCCCACTGCTGAAAGCTGGACTATAACATATTGAATTTCACAGTCCTTCATTGTTTCCAGTTTAACTGCCATTTTACCACCATGCACACGAGAAATGCGTTCCCACAGGCATCTTACGAATTTCCAAAGCGCTATTCATTGTGGACTTACAAAATATGTTCCTTCTCCGAATTCCCTTTATCACCACAGAAAGGCTTTGAGAAGCTGAGATTCTTTTTTCTTTTTCTTTTTAAGTACCCTATGCAAAAAGAAACTGATTCGAAGCATTTCTGTTTTGCTAGCACATTTAATCCTAAGGGCTTTCCTATAAGGCAAGGGAGGAATGTCAGGGCAAAGATCTTAAATACCACTTTTGGCCTTACCAATTAAAATGAAAAATTTTCAGCCCACAAAGATTATCTTATCAAATGTCTCTTCTTCTCAGGCCACACAAAAGGGCTATCCAGCGCACTGTAAAATAAACAACTGGCTTTGGCTTTTGCACAACGCCCTAAATCTTCCTAAGAAGACCCTCCTTGAGCTCACAGACTCACATAATCCCTCGGTAAACCCCAAATCTGCCAATGAAGTGGTCTATTTCTCTGCCACAAAGGGGCGGCCAGCGCCTCGTGCACAGCGGCCTCTGCACACATGTGCTGTGCTGACAAGTGCAGAGCTGCCCTTCCTGTATTCAAAGCTGGAGGCCTGGACCGAAAGCCAGACTCTTTCCCATCCACTGCCTTCTCCCCAGTGACAGGCGGTTGGCTCTAAAGTGCCCCGGCCGCAGGCTGGCATCACCCTCGAGCCGGCCGGTGCCGAATGACCACGCTCAGACCCATTTCCCTTCCTCCCACCGTCCTTTTTCCTTCCCTCTCTTCTTCACCGCAGGAAATTCCGTCGGAACTTCATTCCGGCCGGGCCGAGCGGCCCTTCCCGGAGCCCGGGCACACAGTCTCCCGACAGCAGCGCCCCCCGTGCCTCCGCCCCAGGCGACCGCCGAACTCGGCAACCCCAGGCCCGGCGCCTCACCTCCTCCTCGCTCTCGCTGCGAAAACACAAGCACGCGGCCCGCTTCTTGTAGCCGTCGCCGTCATAAGTGCGGGTCTGGTTCGACTTGAGCTTCATCATCCTCCGGGCCCGGGTGGGGGTGCCGTGCGGGTCGCGGGAGTGGAGGGTGGGGAGCCCGTTCCGGACGGCCGCGCGCTCGCGCGCGCGCCCCCGACTCAACCAAGGGAAGGAGGGGGAGCCGCTTATCCGCTACACAGCTCCGCCGCTGGCCCGCCGCAGCCTCCTCATTCCCCCCGTCCCAGGCCCTGCACCACTGTCGCCCTCACGGCTGCCGTCCCCGATGCTGCCACTGCCGCCGCCCCCTCTGCCGCTACCACCCCCGACGACGACCGCGCCGCCATCTTGGGCGCGCTGCGTCAGCGGCGTAAAGCCGCGCCGGCCTGCGGGACGGCCACGCGCTCGCAGCGCAGACCGCGTTCGGGAATCGAACCCTCCCAGTCCGCGCGGCGTAAACGAGCGCTTGAAATGAGCGAGCCGCGCGACTGGAGGCGGCCGCTACGCCAAGAGCGTAGGGGTGGGGTTGGTACGGCGCGCACGGAGGAAGCCGGGGGTGAAAGGGATGCGGGAGCAGGGGCTGACCATCCTGGCTGAGGAACGGGCCCAGACGGAGACGCGGGTATCCAGCCGTGCTGCTCGGCTGGAGGGAAAGCGGGACATTCCCAAGGTCACGCCGGGACCCAAGGTCAGGCCGCCCGAACCTCGGCCTTGCCTGTCCATCTGGGAGGGGGTAGGGAAAGGTCTGGAGGAAAAAGTAGGGTGCAATTAAACGCAACAGAGTGCAACCCGAGATGCCCGGAATTAAGCACTGCGACGAAATAGCGGAGGTGGAGATGGAGAGGCAGGAACGTAGCGGGGCGGTGCACGTTTCACTGACAACCATAAGCGCTGGAAGTCTTACGCGCTGGGGCATCTAGTCCATTAGAAAGAACAAATGTTTATCCTGCAATTTTTATTCGTGTAATAAAGCAAATGCTTCCTCTTAAGGTAAACACGAGGGCCAGTAACACACACACACACACACACACACAATGTAAATCATAAGGCATCATTTCTGGCAGTAAATGAGGAGTATACATTGCGGATGTCAAACAAATTCACCAGGGAAATATATACAGCCAGACACTCTCTAGCAGGGAAAAATGGAGTAAGACCTGTGAATGTAATCAGCAGCCCAGGCCAAACCTAATGTGCCAATGCCTCAAACATGTCAAAAATCCTGTGTAGGATTTGTCTGTAAATTGCTTATTACCCTTTTTGAATTTGCTTGTATTTGGCATAGTCAAAAAAGATCAGGATTTGAAACCAAACAAACCTAGGATGGAATCTCCATTATATCATTTATTTACCTCTGTAATACAGATAATAAACCTACTTGGCACCTGGCACATAGCAGGCACCAGTACATTGCAATTAGTATTATTGACATTTCACTCAACCCTTACCACATGAGATGTGGAATCTCAGTTAATTTTGGTGAGTCCTCATAACAGAATTCACAAATCTTGGTCATTTTAGTTGTCTTTCTAGCTTTCTTCTCTCCATTATGTCTCTAAAAGAACTCTACAAACGAAAGTTCTGATTGTAGAAATACTATAATATACACATTGTCAAAAATTTGAAAAATACAGAGGGCCCAAAAATACTAAATCATGGATATCTTTGAGCACATTCTGTAGAGATCTGTATCCTGCTTTCTCTCCATGTCATTAAGTTTTTTAAATACCATTTCTAATTACTTCCTAATAGTCCATTATAGGGATGTTCCATCAATTATTTTACCATTTTCCCATTGGTAGGTTAGGTTGTATCCTCTGTTTCTTTAGGACAGCAGTGAACATCCTTATATATAAATCCTCTGTATCTCAGATAGTTCAAGATAAATTCCCAGAGGCAGATCCAAGGGGTAGGAATATGTTTATGGCTCTTGCTGCCTGTTACCAAAATTTTCATAGAAAAGTTGTAGGAATACAATCACACTAGCAGCTGGCCAGCTACACTGTACTATCTCCCACTTTCCTAAGGTTGAGAGCAGAATTGCAAATGGCATTTCAGATTTCAGTACATAAGAGTAAAGATAATAAGCAAGTTAGATTGTAAACTGCCTTGAGGGCAGTCTTGTGTCATTTGCCTTCATATCTCCATCTCCAAACACAAGGCCTTGTCTAAAATAAGAGCTCAGTAAATGTTGATTAAATAGATGGATAGAGGTTTTCATTGGTTTCTAATAACTTCCTCAGCTTTTATAGGCCTTTTTAGTCAAAAGAGCCCACACATCAGTCTCAAATCTCTTGCCTTAGTAGGAATAATTATTTTTTCTTGTTCAGAAGACATTAACCAAGGGATTCCAGCCTTTCCTGGAAGACAATGGTTAAATACCACATTACATTTAAATTCATTTTTAAAATTACACATTAGTCCTCCATTATCCATGGTTTTGCTTTCTGCAGTTTCAGTTACCTATAGTCAACTACATTTGGAAAATATTAAATGGAAAATTCAAAAAATAAATGTTTTAAATTGTATACCCTCCAGAACGTGAATCATCCCTTTGTCCACTGTCTCCACGTTGTGTACACTTACCCTCTGTTAGTCACTTAGTAGCTGTCTGGATTATCAGATCAACTTATGGTATAGCAGTCCTTGTGTTCAAGTAACCCTTCTTTTACTTAATAATGGCCCCAAAATGCAAGAATACAGCAGATCCTCAAATAATATCCTTTCATTATAACGTTGCTGAGGTACAAAAGGAACTTAACTCCCGTTTATATCAATTAGCCTATATAAAATGGTTTTGTTATGTATCTTTTTGCTTAAAGTCACAGAACGACTTTAAGGGATGACTTGCTGTACCCATACTGGCAATTCGGATATGCTAAGAGAAGCCATAAAGTGCTTCCTTTAAGTAAAAAGGTATGTATGTACCATATAGCAAAAACATTGAATATAGAGTTTGATACCACCTATGGTTTCAGGCATCCACTTGGGGTCTTGAAATGTATTCCCCACAGACAAAAGGGAACTTCTGTACTGATTAAAGTATTATTCCATTGGTCTACAGCCATGCTACCCTGAATGTGCCCAATCTCATCTGATCTCGGAAGCTAAGCAGGGTCAGGACTGGTTAGTATTTGGATGGAAGACCACCTAGGAATACCAGGTGCTGTAGGTGTAAAAATAGATAAATAAGTACATTATTCCAGTTAAATACTTCTTTGTAACTCCTGCAACAAATACCTAATACGTAAAATGTTGCCTGTTTCCTTATGACCACAGTAAAGAGGTATCTCTTCAGTCGCCTAAGCCAGAAACCCAGGAGTCATTGATGTATCTCTTACCTTCTGTTGATAATAAACTCCATTGCTTCTGCCTTCTTGACATCCTCAACCCCAGACCCTTCTCTCCTTGTCTTCTGCCATTATTTCATTAAAATTCTCCCTCTTGCTGCTTCTTGGCTCCCATCCAGACCTCCCTTCAGCCCCATTCACCCACTGCAGCAAGAAAAATCCTTCCCAAATACAGATCTAGGTCATGGCCTTGATTAAAACCCACAGTTGCTCCTCAGTGCTTTGAAGTTAAAATCCAAATTCTTCCAGGATATACAAGACTCTGCAGGAGCTAGCAACTGCCAACTTTACCCTATAGTCTAGTCATTCTGAACTACCTACAGTTTCTTGAACCTCTAGACAACCTTCCAAGTTTTGAACATGCTTCCCTGTTATATGGAGGGCTCTTCTTCCGAGACCCTCACACACTGCATTGTCTCTGCCCTCCCACCCAGAGAGGCCAAATTATATTCGCAAAACTGAGATTAAAAGTCACCTCTTCCTGAAAGCCCTCCCTATTGCCTCTATGCCTTCTATTGACCTGGGTTTGTCCTACTTTATCACGTTGTCACACAGGGTTGTCATTGTTTTCTTACCAATCTCACATTTCAGACTTTTTTCTCCCAGGCTTTATTGAAATAGATAATTAGTTGCTTCTATTTACATTGTACAATTCAATGAGTTTTTTTCAATTATAGTTGGCATACAATATACTAGTTTCAGTTGTATAGCGTAGTGATCAGAGATCCACATGACTTGGAAAGTGATCACCCTACTAAATTTAGTACCCCTCTTCCCCCTTATTACATTATTAACCATCTTCCCCATGCTGCAATCTACATCCCCATGTCGATTCTGCATTTATCCATTTGTACCTCTTAATTCCTTTGCCTTTTTTTGCTGTCCCCAACCCCCCTCCCATCTAGTAGCCCTCAAAATATTCTCTGTATCTGAATTTATTTCCACTTTTGTTGTTTAGTTTGTTCTTTAGATTCCACATGTACGTGAAATCACGCAATATGTCTTTCTCCATCCTTCCCATTTCATTCAGCACAATACCCTCTATGTCCATCAAGGCAATATCTTTTTACATCTCCTTCCTTTTAGTCTGTGTGTCTTTTAATCTGAAGTGATTAATCTTGTAGGTGGCATGTGTAGGGGTCTTGTTTTCTTATCCATTCAGCTACTCTATCTTTTGGTTGGAGCGCTTCATTCTTTTCCATTTGAGGTACTTGTTAATAGGAATGTAGTTATTACCATTTTTTATTCCTGTTTTTGATATATATTCTTTCTTAAAGAAGTCTCTCTAACATTTCCTGTAATACTGGCTTGGTGGTGATAAATTCCTTTAGCTTTTTTTTTGTCTGAGCTCTTCAACTCTAAATGATAGCTTTGCTGGATAAAGTATTCTTGGTCGTAGATCCTGGGTTTTCATCACATCAAATATTTTGCCAAGCCCTTCTGTCCTACATAGTTTCTTTTGAGAAATCAGCTGCCAGTCTTATGGGTGCTCCCTTGTAGGTAACTGCTTTTCTCTTGCTGCTTTTAATATTCTTTCTTTGTATTTCACCTTTGGCATTTTAAGTACAATGTATCTTGGTGTGGGCCCTTTGGGTTCATCTTTTTTGGGACTCTCTGAGCTTCCTGGGGTTGTATGTCTATTTCCTTCACCAGGTTAGGGAAGTTCTCCATTATTTCTTCAAATAGCTCTTCAACTTCTTGTTTTCCTTCAGATACCCTTATGACAGATATTTTTACATTTAATAGTGTCCCATAGACTCATTAAATTATTATAGTTTTGGCTTCTTTTTTCTTGCCATTCTGATTGTCCTTGGCTTCTCCATCCTCTATATAGGTCATTTGATCCTCTTCTTTATTCACTCTCTTTATTCCATTTAATTAATATATTTTTCATCTCAGATAATGTGTTCTTCATTTTTGACTGGTTCCCTTTTATAATTTCCACTTCCGTTTTTATATTTTATCTCTTTGTTAAAGTTCTCACTGAGTTCATCTACTCTTCCCTTAAATTCATTGAGCATCTTTATAACCAGCATTTTGAACTCTGTATCTGTGAGATTGCTTGACTCCATTATTCCTGGATCTCTGTTCTGTCATATGGTTTCTGCTTCTTTATCTTCCCATTTTGGCTGCCTTTCCATGTCTGTTTCTATGTACTAAGCAAAACTCTTAAGTCTCGTGTTCTTATTAGTGCAGCTTTGTGAAGTAGGTGTCCAGTGGCAAAGTCCTCAGAGGGGTTCAGCTGCAGGCCAAGTTTAGCCCCAGCCTGTGCCCCTCCAGGGCCACCTGTTAAGATTCAGCAAGCAATCCACAGATGCTGTGCTTATAGTTGCCTCAAAAGGCCACGCCAGAAACTGAGGTCAGCTGCCACCAGTGAGTCTAGGCGCTGCTCGGCAAGGGGCACCTGACTCACGGAGGATACATTTGGATGTGGCTTGTGTGGGGCCACGAGTTGGGGGGAGGTGGAGTTTCAGGGAATCCTCTGGGCAAGCAACCTCTATTATCCAGTTTGATGACATCTCAGCTACGGCAGTGCTGTGTCTGCACACTGGGAGTGGGGAAGAGCTCAACAGAAGAACAATGGATATCACCAGCCCTTCTGTGCAGAGCAAGTCTCACCTCTGGCCCTCACTGTGACAACTCAGTGTCCCCCTGTAAGTCCCTGGTGCCCCTTGTGCAGCCAACCGGCTGCTGCTGCTCAGAGCGAGCAGGTCTGTCATCGCAAAAGTCCGTTCACAGTCACGGCTCCTTTAAGAGGCATCTGCAGCTGCTGCTGCTGCTGCTAGAGCCTCTGTCCCACTCAGCCGCTGGGGACTGGACAGCCTCGCATCCTTGCCCCGTCCTATCTCCTCCTGTTGCAGGGCAATTTTTTAATTCTCTCCCTACTCGTAGAGCTTGCTCATCTAGATCCCAGGTGATTTTCCTTGCTGTTTGCTTCTTGTTTCTATCACAATTTTGACTTGGTCGTAAGAGGGATGAATAGAGCCTCTATCTTCTGTGCCACTTTTTCTCTTCCTCATGTTTCAGAGTTCTTGAAGGCAAGGTCTCTGTCTCATTTATCCTTGCTTATTTTACTCAGCAGTTATCCTGGGGCCTGACATAGAACACATCTCAAAAAAAGTTTGTTAACGAAAGAACAGCTATTGCCCTTCCAGAACCTGATCTTCAGTATAGAGCTCAATTGCCTACCCAGTATAGAATGAGACTTACTTATCTATAGAAACACTCCCATTATGACACACCTAAAATCTCTTCTGAATGAAGATCACACAGCATTCCCCAATCCCACATTTCAGAGAGCATCTGTAGTAACATTTTAGGGCTGATCCTGGATAAAATGACAAATAAAATACAGAAAATTGGTTTTCATAGGTTCCTTACTCAACCCTGCTCCCTTAATATGCCTCTCAGTCTCCCCATCTCCCCAGGACTACATTGTCCATCCCCTCGAGTTCCCCAGGAGCGCCTTTTGTTTCTGGTCTTTGCTTCTGCATTAGCTACCTATTGCTGCACAACAAATCTCCCCAAAACTTAGTGGCTTAAGAACATAAATTATTTATTACTTCTCATGGTTTCTAAGGGTTAAGAATCCTGGAGTGGCTTGGCTGTCTGGTTTGGTGTCTCTCATAAGGTTGCAGTCAGGTGTTGACTGGGGCTGTACTCATCTGAAGGCTTGACTGGAGCTGGAGAATCCAGGCGAAGGTGGCTCCCTCATGTGGCTGACACTTGGAAGAAAGCTCAATACCTGTCCATGTGGACTTCTCTATAGGGATACTTGAGCATCCTCGTGATAAGGTGGCTGGATTCCTCCCAGAAGGAATGATACAAGATTCCAAGACTAAATGCCTTTTATGACCGAGCCTTGGAAGTCACACTTCATCAGTTCCACAGCTTTCGATTGATCATATAAGTCAGCCTGACTCAGTGTGGGAGGGGATTACACAAAGGCATGAATACTAGGAGGCCTATCATACCTCTCATAAATAAGTTACCATTTGCAATGCATCAAAAAATGTCAACATTGCAAGAGAAACATAACGAAAATTGTGTATGATCTATAAACTGAAAACTATATTGCAGAGAGATAAAGGACAATCTAAATAAATGAAGAGATATACCATGGTTACAGAGAAGGAAACTCAGTATTGAAATGAATCTATTCTACCTAAATTGATATATAGATTCAATACAATTCCTATAAAAATACCATCAAATTATTTGGAAGAAGTAGGCATAGCGATTCTAATACATATATGGAAATGAAAAGATATAGAATAGCCAAAAAATCTTTAAAAAGAACAGAATTGGAGAATTTAGGTTACCTAATTTCAATACTTAATATAAAGTGACAGTAATTAGGACAGTAGAATAATGGTGTACACACAAATTAACAGATCAATGGAAGAGGATAGAGAACCCAGAAATAAACTCAATACTTTTATGATTATTAGATTTTCAACAAAGATACTAGAGTAATCTAAAGGAAAAAGGACAGATTTTTAACAAATGGTGCTGGAATATATGAATATCCACACTGAAAAAAAATGAACCATGTCCCCTACCTCACACCATATGCACAGATTAATTCAAGATGGATCATAGACATTAACATAAAAACTAAAACCCTAAAGACTTTTGTGGGAAACATAAGACATCTTCACAACTTAAAAGGCAGAAAGATTAAGAAAGCAATAACTGTAAATGGAAATAGATAAATTTGATTTCATTAACTCTAAAACCTTCTACTCATCAAAAGAAATTATTAAGAAAGTTAATAAGCCATCCATGGGAAGAAAATATTGATAAAACACACATCTGACAAAGAACTAGTATCCAGGATACATAAGGAACTACTACAAGTCAATAATAAAAAGACAAAAAAACTAATTTTAAACTTGGCGAAAAGACAGCCTTTTCAACAAATGATGCTAGAACAACTGGACAGCCATAAGCAAAAAAATGGATTTCAATCTAAGTTTCATACAAAAATGAACTTAAAGTGGATCATAAATTTAAATGTAACACATAAAACTATTAAACTTTTAGAAAAAACATGGGAAAACCTTCAGACTTAGTGCTAGGCAGACTTCTTAGTATTAACGAAAACATCAAAATTTAAATACTTTGCTCTGTGAAATACCCTGTTAAAAAGATGAAAAGACAAGCTACAGAATGGAAGAAAATATTTGCAAACCACATAGCTGACAGAGAACTAGTGCCCAGAATAAAGAATTCTCAAAACACAACAGTAAAAAAATAAAACAACATCCAATTAGAAAATGAGCAAAAGACATTTCACCATAGAGGATATACAAATGGCAAATAAGCATACGAAAAAATGTTCAACATCAGTAGCCATTAGGGAAATGCAAATTAAAACCACAAGATCTCACTACATACCTATGAGAATGACTAGAATAAACAATAGGGACTAACATTAAATTCTGGCAAAGATGCAGAGAAACTGGATTACTCATACATTGCTGGTGGGAATGTAATATAGTAGAATCAGTTTGAAAAATGGGCAGTTTTTAAAAAAAAACAAACAACTAAACATGCAACAACCATATAACCGAGAAACTCTACTCCTGGGCATTTATCCCAGAGAAATGAAGATTTACATTAACTCAAAAACCTGTACATAAATATTTATAGCATCTTTGCCATAAACATGGCAACAATCCAGATGTCCTTCAATGAATGAATGGTTAAATAAATTGTAGTGCATCCATACTATGGAATATACTATGCAGCAAGAGAAAGGAACAAACTACTGAAACATCAAACAATCTGGATGGATCTTCTGAGAACTATGCTGTGCGAAAAAAAAACTAATCCCAACAGCTTACGTACTATATGATTCCATTTAATATCATTTGTGAAATAAAACTATAGAAATGGAGTATAGACTAGTGGTTGCCAGAGGTAGGAGGCTATTGGGGTGGCTATAAAAGGGCAACTTGAGGGATCTTTGTGGTGATGAAATATTCTATATCTTGACTGTGTCAATATCAGTGTCCTGGTTGTGATACTGTTTTGCAAGACTTTATCTTCAAGATGCAGTTTTGCATCTGTGGCCATGCCACTCTGAACAAGCCTGATCCCGTCTGATCTCGCTAAGCAGGGTCGGCCCTGGTTAGTACTTGGATGGAAGACCACCTAGGAAGACCAAGTGCTATAGGTGTTAAAAAGAAAAAAAAAAAGATGCAGTTTTGCAAGAAGTTAACGTTAGGAGAAACTGGGTAAAAGGTATACAAAAGCTCTCTGTATTATTTCTTACAACTGCATCCAAATCTACAAATATCTTAAAATTAAATAATTTTTTAAAAGTTAGTTCAACTTTTAAAAAATTGAGCAAAATATTTAACAGCTACTTCACAGACAAAATATAAGGAATGGCCAATAAGCACCTTAAAAAGTGTTCAATATCATTATTCATCAAGGAAATGCAAATTAAAACCACATGAAATACACCAAAATGGCTAAATTTTAAAATAGAGAAATGTAAAAGATGGACCACATCAGATGTTGGGAGAATGTGGACTGTAACTCTCAGACATTGTTGGTGGAAATGTAAAATGATACAACCACTTTTGAAAACTTCTTGACAATTTCTCAAAAAGTTAAAAATATACCTATCCTATGACCCAATATTTCCACTTCTAAGTGTTTACCCAAGGGAATTTAAAATATATGTCCACAAAAATCTTGTATAAGAACATTCATAACATTGTCAACATCCCAGGTGACCCTAAACAGACTGTAGTATTGCTTATACAACAGAATATTATTCATCCATCCAAAGGAACTCACTACTGATACATATATATTAACATGGATGAACCTCAAAAACATTATGCTGAGTGAAAAAGCCTTATAACAAAAGAGTCATGCTATATAATTCCATTACATGAAGTACTAGAACATGGAAAACTAATCTATTGTGGAGGGGCAGAATGATGGTTGCTTCATGAGTATGGAGGATGGGGTTAACTGGGAAGAAGAATGGAGAACTTTCTAGAATGATAGTAAAATTCTACAATTTAATAGAGGTTTGGGTTACACAGGTCATGTCACAACAGTTAAAGTATACTTAAGATTTGTGTATTTCATGTGTATAAATAATATTGATCTATAAATTGATAATATCCATGCTGAAGTATTTAGGGGGTAGAAGACTACTGTCTACAATTTATTTGGACATGTATTTTAAAAATAAGGTATATTGGTAGATGGATATATGGATGAATGGATGGATGGATAGTAAAGAAATAAGTGATAAAGTAGCGTAGTAAAATGTTAATGTTAGAATCTAGGTGGTGGAAATGTAAGTGTTCACTATAAAATTCTTTATTGATTTTTACAATAAATGGCTGTATTTTTATAAAATGTTGGTTAAAAATGAACCCTGGCCTCTATTATCACTCCATACACAAAAATTAATCTGAGGGGATCACAGACCTAAATGTAAAACCAAGACTCATAAATCTTCTAGAAGAAAGTATAGGAGAATATCTTCATGACCTTAGAGTAGGCAAAAATTTTTTAGAGGTCACAAAAAGCACAAACAATAAAAGGAAAAACTTGATGAATGGATTTCATCAAAGTTATACTCTGTTCATCAAAAAATACCATTAAGAAAACAAATAGAGAAGCCTAGAAAACATTTGTCATATATATATATAACAGGTGATTGGTATCCAAAATATATTTTAAAATTTACACAAATCAAGAATAAAAAAAAGCCATTTAAAAAAATGGAAAATATAAATTGAACAGATGCTCTACAAAATAAGACATAAAAATGCCCAAAGAGCACATTAAAAAGTGCTTAAGATTATCAGTTATTATGTAACTAAATTAAAACTAAAATGAGATATGACTTCACACTCCCTAGAATGAGTGAAATCAAAAAGACAACAGTAAATGTTGGCTAGGATGTGGAGCAACTGAAAGTGATGCAATGGTTGTGTACTGGTTGTACGATGAAACAACCACTCTGAAGAACTATTTGGAAAATTCTTATTAAGTTAAAGATAAGCCCAATCTATGACCCAGCAATTCTACTCCTAGGTATTTACTCAACAGAAGTGAAGACAAACATTCACAAAAAACTTGCACAGGAATATTTATGGCAGCCCTATTCATAATACCCCCAAACTGGAAGTAGCCTAAACGTCAATGGGAAAATGGACAAACAGTGGTTTATTTGTAGAATAAATGGAATAAAATGGAATACTACTCGACAATAAAATAAAAAACTACAGATAAATCACAAAAACGTTGAGTGAAAAAAGCTTGTCATAAAAAAGTGTATACTATATGAATCCATTTATATAAAATCTAAATACAGACCAAACTAATCTGTGGGTGGTAATAGAAATATGATAGTGGTTGTAAGAGGGTTGGGGAAAGAATTGGCTGAAAAGGGAATTGGAAGAAAACAATCTGGGGGTAGGAAAATGGTTTTTCTCTTGTTTTGGGCAGTAGTTACAGAGGAATATGCAATTGTCAAAACTCACTAAACTGAATATCTAAGACCAATGTAATGTATGTTCGTTATATTTTAAGTAAAAAATCTAATGAATCATTTTAATATTTCAGCAGAAAACAATTAGAAAATAAAGTTAAAATTAAACAATTCCCTTTAAAATACCATAAGACTATTTAGTAAGAAATTTAACAAAAGACTTTGTAGATGGATATATGGATGAATGGATGGATGGATAGTAAAGAAATAAGTGATAATTATAAAACATTGAGAGATATTATCTCCCCAAATTGATCTATATTCAAAGCCATCCTAATCATAATCATGGCAAGCTTTTCTTAGAAATTGCTAATCTGGTTCTAAAAATTACACGGATATATAAAAGACCAAGAATAGCCAAAACAATCCTGAAAAAGAAAAAAATAAGACTTACCTAACTTTAACACTTTAAAGTCATAGTAATCAAGACTGTGAGATTTTGATCTCAGGATAGATATGAATTATGTAGAATAGGGTTCAGGAATCAATACACACTTGTAAGATCAACTGATTTTCAACAAAAGTGCCAAAGTAAATCAATGGAGAAAGAAAAATATTTCAACAAATAGTGCTAGAACAACTAGATATTCTTATTCATATGAAAAATAATAAATCTTGACAGCTACCTTACACTATACACAAAAATTAATTTGAGATGGATCATAAACCTAAATGTAAAAGTTAAAACCGTAAAGCTTTTAGAAGAAATCACAGGAGAACATTTTTTTTTGGACCTAAGGATAGGCAGTGATTTCTTAGCAGAACCCAGAAAGCAGTAACAATAAAAGAAAAATATGATAAATTAGACTTCATCAAAATTTTTAAACTGCACATTAAGATATCTTTAATAAAATGGACAATCAAGCCATAGACTATGAGGAATTATTCATAAAATGTATTAATGATAAATGATATATCCAGTATACATAAATAACTCTTGACATTTAAAAATAAAAAAGACAACTCAATTTAAAACTGGGCAATGTAACTGAACAGATACTTCACAAAGAAAAACATACAAATGGCCAATAAGCACAAGAAAAAGTGCTCGATATCATTAGTAATCAGTGAAATGCAAATTAAAACTACAATGAGATACCACTACATTTCTATTAGAACGGCTAAACTCAAAAAGACTGACAGCATCAAATGTTGGTGCGGATGCTGAGTAACTGGAACTCTCATACACTGCTGTTTAGAATATTAAATAGTACAAACACTTTGGAGAACTGTTTGGCAGTGTCTAATAAAGTTAAATATATATCTACCTAATAACCAAGCAATCTCACTATTGGGGGTATTTACTCAGTATGGTAAGCAGAATAATGGCCCCCCAAAGATATCCACATTGTAATCCCCAGAACCTGGGAATACATTACCTTACACGGGGAAAGGGTCTTTGAAGATGTAAGTTAAGGATCTCGAGATGAGTATATTACTATCCTGTATGATCTGGGTGGGCCCGATGTAATTGGAAGGGTCCTTATAAGGGAAAGAGGGTCAGAAGCAGAGAAAGAAATATGATGACAGAAGTAAAGGTGAGAGAGAGATTTAAAGATGCTACCCCACTGGCTTTAAGATGAAGAAAGGAGCCATAGAATGCAGGTGGCTTCTAGAAAAGGCAAGAAAACAGATTCTCCCCAAAGCTGCCAGGGCAACGCAGCCCTGCTGACCCATTTTGGACTGCTAACCATCAGAACTGTAAGATAATAAATTTGTGAGGTTTTAGACCACTAAGTCTATAAGAAGTTGTTACGGCAACAATATATTACACCTAGGAAAAATGACAAAAATGTCATGAAAAAAAGACTTGTATAAAATGTTCAGAGCAGCTTTATTCACAGTAGCCAAACAACACAGATGTCCATCTGTTATAGTGGGTAGGTTAACTGGGATGAAAGCTAAGAATATTATGAAGAGCTAAATATGCTGTATCTTGATAGGGGAGTCAATGCCTTCCAGTCAAAAACCTTGCAGTTGAACAAGGTTGAGTTTTTTGCTCTTTGCAATGAAGAATACATTGCAAAGAGTGTGAAGCATAGAGTCTCAGTAAGGTGTTAAGAATGACTTATTTTAGGATTTGGGTTCGTGTTAGGTGATTTGGGGGAGGTGTTAGGGAAGCAGGGCTTTGCTCTGGACTGGATACTATCAGGAAGCAGGGTAATTCTGTGATCGAATATCTTAAACAATCTTAGTTAGAAGGAGGGAGGGATGATAATGACTAAAGTTAAAACTGGTAGGGAAGCAGCAGTCACACATCGGCTTGGAGAGGCGGATGTTTTATATTTTAGTAGTAGTTTGCACAGTGAACTTGTTTTTGTTTGTGTTTAGACAAGATTATAAAGTGGTCTTGATTTTTTGTCTATTTTATCAGTCACAAAGTGACATGTTGATGTTTGATGACATTGTTTATGTCTAATAGGAGAATGACAGGCCTCTCTGTAAGCACCAAGCCAACTTCAAACATGCTAAGGCCTAGCTGTAAGGGTCAGGCCAGTTCCTGGAGGTCAAGGGCTGCTTTTCTCTTTCTCGGGGATATGAGAGTTACATGGTTGTATCCATTCGTCAAAGGGTAGAGTTAAAATGTGTATTTTTTCAATGTCAATTTTACCCAAAATGCCTACATAAAAAAATCAAAATGAATAAACAAACTGTAGTACAGCCACACAATGGACTACTACTCAGCAATAAAAGGGAAAAAACTGATACATGCAACAACATAGATTAATCTCAAAACATATGCTGAGCAAAAGGAACCAGATACAAAAGAGGTCATACTGTATGGTTCCATTTTCTAATATTCTGGAAAAGGCAAAATTCTAGAGACCAAGAACAGTGGTTACCAGGGTATTGACCACAGAGGGCAGCATGGAGATCTTTAGGGTGATGGAAAGGTTCTTAGCTTCTCTGTGATGTTGGTTACACAACTATATCTGTTTATCAAAACTCAGAACTGTATTCCTAAAAAGGATGAATTTTACTGCATGTAAATTATAGCTCTATAAATCTTACTTAAAAAAAATAATCAAGTTAAAGGTGAGAGGAGAGTGGGTGTAGGTAGTGAAGTAATAAGAGTAATAATGTTGATGACTATTGAAGCTTGGTGGTGAGTATATGGTGATTTATTATACTCTTATGTTTATTTTATATATGTTTGAAATTTTCCATAATAAAGTTTTTCTTTTTAATTTTAATGAAAAGGGAAATCTGTGTAATGGAGGCAAAGATGTCAGTGAGTTGACTGTTCGTCCCATCAGTACACTTTTTGCACATTAATGAACTGATGCTCCTAGATTCTCAAACTGACCTCCTGCTTTCCATGCACTTAAGCTAGAAATATTTACTTTGACATCTCTGCTAGTGCTTTTTAAATTTCTTAACGTCATTTGATTCGTAGCTTCCTCAAATTTTGCTGTTTTAAGGTCTCCTATTCCTTCAGCTTGGGTATCCTCTCCCATTTACTATTTACTTATTTTTAAAGATGCCCTTTTCCTCACAATGGCCTCTTTGATATGTCAGTAAACCATGCAGGGCTTATTTTTCAAGAGGCTGTTCTTTTGGATTTGTGCCATGCATTTATCACGGGCTTCCAATAAAGCACTTTTAAATAGAAAGGGGCTCCAGGCTTTCTATGGGCTCTAACTTTTTAAACAATTCCTTTCATTTCTCTCCCTTAATGCCCTCATTCTGTCCTAGTTTCCCTTTCTAAAACTGAGCAATCAAATGATGGATTTCTCCCCCTCCCTTTCCCGTCAGCAGGCTGAATGTGTACTGTGGTCACTATTGACTGGTTTACCCATGACCACTCAGTGCCCAGTATGGTCACTGCACGGACCCAAATTCAAGTTAACTATTTCCTGCAGTGGGTGCTCAAGTATTTGCCAAGCAGCCAGACTACTAGTCATGTCAGGCCTCATCTCTATATTGTTAATCGGCTATCACCCAAAGGATAAAATCTAAACTCTTTGTACCAATTAGGGTGGCTAAAATAAAGACTGAAGAGACCACTGGTGAAGATGAGAAGCAACTGAAACTCATGCACTGCTGGTGGGAAATGTAAAATGATACAGCCACCTTAGAAAAAAGTTTGGCAGTTCCTCAAAATGTTAACCATATGACCCAGCAACTCCATTCCTAGGTATATACCCAAGAGAAATGAAGATATATGCCAGCACAAAAACTCATACAAGAATGTTCATAGGAGCATTAGTCACAATAGCCAAAAACTGGAAACAACACAAAAGCCCACCAATAGGTAAATGAGTGAAAATGTAGAATACTACTCAGCAATCAAAAGGAACACCTGATACATGCAACAACACTGATGAATCTAAAAATGATGATGCTCAAAATGAAGAAGCAAGGATATAAAGAGTACATACTGTATAATTCCATTTTTATAAAACTCTAGAAAGTACAAACTAATCCATACTGACAGAAGGCAGATCATTGTTTTTGCCTGGTGGTGGGGGTGAAGTGATGGATTACAAGCAAAGAAGGAAACTTTTGGTGTGATGGATATCATTATCTTGATTTCACAGATGTATACATGTCAAAATTTATCCTATTGTACATGCTAAATATATGCACTTTATAGTATGTCAATTATACCTCAATAAAGCTGAGAAAACAAATAAAAGAATAAAAATAATACAAACTCCTGGATCAGCCACCTTTATTGCTTCATGCTGTTTTAGTCCAAACTGTTAAGATTAAGTTCAGATGGTCACAGTGACCCACGATGGGAGGCCTTCCTCTGGATAATATTTGGTCCCTCTTCCCACAAGCCACCAATAAAACTCGGCTATAGCCACTAGGCCACCTACCACTTAGTGTTTATTTCTAGGTCTGCCTTCCTTAGTTCTGGCAGAACCTCCACAGCAAGCACGTATCTCAGTCACTTTTGCTTTCCCAATTTAGGCCTGCAGAGATTTTTTTTTAACACGTGTTTTTTCCATAGAAGGGGACAGAAAGCATCTCAGAGACAACTCCTGATGGGACACTATTCATGCAGCTAACAATTACAAAGAAGCTACTACATGTGAAGCACTAAGCTAGGTCCCCAGAGTGAGGCTCAGTGACAGAAAGTGGACAAGTGTCCATGCACTTCCAATACAGCCTACAGAGCTAACAGACACTGTGAGCATTGACGGGAGCAATTAACCTGACTCTGAAGTAGGGGTGGTTTTGTCAGGAAAGGCTTCTTAGTGGTGATATTTAATCTGAATAATGAAGAATGAATACAAGCCCCACGTAGGTGGGGGTGGGACACTTGCTCTGTAAAAGGAATGCTGCATGAAAAAAAGCCTGAAGCTGAGAAAGAGCATGAGCCAGTTTAGCTGGATTCTGGAATTTGCAGCCTTGTTTTGGTAGGCAGATACAAAGTTCTGATGAACCTGTTAGGCCACAAAAGGAGTTTGGCATTTGTTTAGATTCTAGAAGTCTTTAGAAGGCAATATGAAGCTTCTGACTTTAAGCTGAGGAATATCTCGTTCATATTTGCATTTGTGAAACATAACCTCAGCCATGGTGTGGATAGTGGTTGGAAGTGAGGCAAAGCTAGAGGCAGGGGACCTCTTAAGGACTGCATTTGTTCTGGAGAAATTAATGACAGTACGAGACAAGACTGAGTGAAGGGTTGAGGCCAGAGGATCCATTACACTTCTGCCCGGACTCCAAGCCTAGTCACTTACTTGCCTATAGACCACCAGCTTCCTGCTACAGCATCCTAAGACCAAGTCCTTGTGCTGAAGGCCTACCCAAAAAGCCCATTTCTCACCTAAAGTAACTGATGCTGCCTCTGAGAGCCAAGAGTGCTTTATGCTCATTGGAAACTTAGCCAAACTTTGTCCCACAACAGAGTGGTTAAACCAGGGTCTCCTTCAACCATGGGCTTTGAAATAATTGTCCTAATTAGTGCTATCAGCAAGACTCCTTTCTCCCAGGTCTAAGAAGTAAAAGAATCGATAAATCCATTCTAAGGGTTCAGCATTAAAGCAGATGTGGTAGGAGCCCAGGAACCCCATTGCTATGGGGCTACTACTGGCTGCATTCCTAAACTTTGAACAGTTTCGGCACAGGCGGGCCTGCCTTTTAGTTCTCACTTAGCAGGACTAGCTTTTTGAGACAAAGTTAGGAATGGGTAATTCCTAGCCACAGGAATTACCTGGGCCCACACTGCCCTGCTGGAAGCCCATGCCAGGCACTCATGTAGGGAGTGTTCCAGTGGGCCCCTATATCTTCAGGGATAGAGGATGTATCCTTTTCAAAATCATCTTTGTCTCTCAGCATCTAACATAGTCATACATGTAGCTGCTTCTTAAAATCTACTAAATTAATCAAATCAGAAATAGGGCTTCAAGAGTCACAGAGACCTAAAGCTGCTATTGGTACTGCCTGTAAGGAGACTCTATTTTTCAGGGAAAAGGGGATTTGTGTCCATACTGGGAAGTTTGTTAAATTAGAAAAATTCAGCTGTCAGCTTCCAAAATCCCTTTAAAATTCTTTTGGAGACTTTTTTGCTGATAGTAGTGGTGGTGGGGATTAGCTGGTGAGCTATGGGCCGAAATTTCCCCAAAACTTTTGTCCAGCTATGTGCCCATGCAGGTGCCCAGGTGGGCCTCTCCCTGCCCCTCATAATCCACCCACCCGAGACCTTCTCAGGCACTTTTAATAGCAAACATTTTTTCCCTAGCTTTATTAAAAAAAAAAAAACCCTTAATTTCTGATGTTTCATAATCCAACACCATCTAGCATTTTTCTTTTCCAATAAAACCTCTAGGATGCCCTGACTTGTTCTCTGCTCCACAAAACCACCTCTGGGTCACTTAAGCCTTCATCACCCCTGCCCTATCCTTCTTTAGAATTCAACCTGGACATAATGATTTACCACTAACATAGCATTTGGCATTATGGATTCAACGTTTACCTTTGGTTGTTTTCTTAACTAGACTGTGAGGTTCTTGAAGGCAAATTTCCAGGCTTGTTTCCCAGGGCACTTATTGGCACTGATCCCTGAGCAGCTAATCAATGATTATTGATTGGCAGGGACCAATCTACCAAGACAAGGGGAGGGGACTGGCAGGCAGCAAGAACCACCACCATCTGCATGTTTTTATCCACAGGCTCTGCCTCTTGTAGATTCTTCAGGTTTTCCCAGTCCATGGGTGATCTTGGAGAATACATTCTAGAATAAATTGAAATCATGAGGTAAAGGGTTGGTAAAAAGCCCTAATTGAAAAAGTGGTTTCAGCACCAGAAAACCACCAAGGCTATGTAGAAAACCCATCTTCTTGCTCCCTGGCCTGGATAAAAAACAGAAAGGCCAGGAGCTACTAACATTTCACAGTGAAATCCAGGTTAAACAATCACAAGGCGTGTGAACACAGGCAAACCACTTGACATCACTTGAGCCAGCAGAAAAATTGGATAAAAAGAAACCTTTGGCAAGGCAGCACTGAAATAGCTTCCTCAAACACTACCTCTTTCTGCCAAAGCAAGCTTCTACTTATTGGTGGCTCAGATTCCAAAGCACGCCTCCTAGAATGAAGTTTTAAGTGCACAGTTGGAGTTGCTGTTGGCTGCCACCTTGTGGTCTAAATTACACATGCCTATCAAGACTGAAATAGGTGGCTACCATAGCAAAACCACCTGTGTAGGATTTTTATCTCACTTGGCTAATAATGTCCATCTCCATACAATGCTTGGCCCACAGTACCCCACAAATATAATCAAGTTCCCACACCCCTTTAGATCCACTTCTGTTAGCCACCGGTCTTGCCAGCTGGCCCAGAGCCACCTCAAAAACTTTGACCCTTGCTTAGGAAGCATATATTTATTGCAACCATATACAGTCATGGTTTGCTCTGCAAGCCAGTTAGCATCTCACCCCACTTATCAGGAAGCTTGTGCCTGAACTCATTGGACGGCACTTTCAATGTCCCTTCCCAACACTGTGCCAGGTACATGGTGTTTTTAGTACAGGACCATATAAACGACCCCATCAAACCTTCCTCTGGTACCTGTAACCCACTTGGCTCCATCTAGGGAAAATGCTCAACACACTGCTCTATTTACTGATGTCATATTCTGTCACCACTCACAAAGGCTCTAGGAAAAGTGAACAATGCATTTTCTTTGCAAAGAGCCATGAGATATTAAGAACTCCAATTTTTATTCTGATTATGTAAGGACAAAAATCCTAGAAGTCTTCAGATAGCTGAATAGCCTCTCAGATGTTTCTGTACACTTGTTTCTTTGATTTTTATAAACCCTGAGCTTTGAAGGTTGAGATTAGTAAAACTGTTGACCTAAGGTCACCCTGTAGTTTCTTCCCCATGTTAGTCTGTAAGAATTTTAGAACAGTATTACTCTGGCTTTTTCTTACATCCTACCTCCTCAGCACTTCTCAGATATTCCCAAATAGCAGACACAGAATCTCGGTTCCAAGACCAATAAAATAGCCACTTTCCCGTCACACAGAGCTGAGTTAGCATGGTTGGTCTGGTAAAGATGCCCAGCTTTCCAACCACCTCCCAGAATGGTAACCACGCTGGACATGACTCTGCAGGGAGACATCTGCTACAACAAAGAGAACCCATGCCAAAGCCAAGTACTACAGTTCTAAAAGCAACAAATGATGTCACCCTGGATAAGACAACTCCCCAAACCAATTCAGTCTTGCCCCATTAACATTCTGACCCTTAAACTATTCCTGTTCAGGCTATATAATACAAAACAAAACAGGGGCACACAAGATTATTTTTCTGACCACAAGTTTATTCAACACAAAATACTCCCTCCAACTTTACTGAGGTGGTTGACCACGTCCACGACCAAATCCGCCTCTCTGCAAGAGAAAGCATATGACATCAGCATTTGCAGTAAGCTGGGTAGCAAGCCTATCACTGATGAGGTCCCCCGTCTGAGTGGAGGCCATAAATCCTAGCCTTGCCTTATTGGCTGGAGAACCACATTCACCTCCCAGGCCTGTTTCCTCATTTGTAAAACAGGAATATGGATAACTACTCAAAAGTATGCTCATACACACACATGGAAGCATGTAGCTAGCACAGGACACGATCTTGTGTCTGCTATACACACCTCCTCTTCGCTGTGCTATGTAGACCTGCCACAGGACAGCTGCTGTCCCAACAGTGATACACTAGGCCCCATGCAAGCACTTTACCTGGATTAACTAATCTCACAATTGCCTTAAAATAGCTACAATCATCACCTCTATTTTATAGGTGAGCAAACAGGAGCACAGGGGAGAACCTGCCCAAGATCACACCTTCTGAAGGAAGATGATTTGATTCCAGACCATCTTGGTTCTAGAGCCCAGTAAATCTCTGGTGACAGGTTCTCAAACATTACTAATGAAATAGAAAACACCACTATGCTACATTTAGTATTGATTTGTGAGACTCATTTCAGTAACTTACATATTTACAAAAGTTTGTATACTGTGTCCTAATGTTAAAACTTATTTGGAATTTGTGGTTTTGGGAGGAAAAAATGAGGGGAGGGATCCACCACATTATACTACATCCCTACAATTTGCAGACCCCACAAGGCTGAGGCCAGAACAGTGACTGCTCATGGAAAGTGAACAGGGGAATACTCAACAGGGGAATACTCACAAACTGGAATTCAGTTGCTGACCCAGCTCCGGCCTCGGCTTTCTTGTCGGCACCAGCTGGAATGAGAAACACCAATGCATCATGTGATCTGATCCACTGCAGATAAATCACCCAACTCAATCTTGTGGGAAAAACCAAGTCAGCATATATACCCCATGAAGTACAAGAAAAGAGAAACACCTTTTGAGCCTCTTCTGTCCCCTCCCTCTCCTAGGGCAGCGTTCCTTTAGTCATCCTTCAAAACCCACAGACCAAACTATTGCCTCCTCCAAAATGGATGCCTTGACCACAAAGTCTGGACTATGTGCCCTTCCTATATGGCCCCAGAGTACCCTCACTTCCACCACTGAGTTACTTACAAGCTTCAGATTAGCATCTAACTTACAAAGGGAGCTCAATGAAGGAAGAACTAAAAGGTAAGGACACAAGGACCCACAAAAGCAAAAAGCAACTTTACCGTGACCATGGAAAAGCAAGGAAGATACAAAAGCCAAGTGCTATCATGTCCTATATGGCAGTTACTAGTCCATGTTGAGACATGTACAAAATGTTATCAGATGTCAAAACTTAAGAGAATGCAAAATTAGGGAAAAAAAAGAATACAAAATATCTCGTTCATGTTTATGTAGATTAAAAAACTTAACATTCATGTGAACTATTTCCATTTGCTTTAAGTGTGGCCACTAGGAAATTTTATGGTTCATATTGTGGGGGTGGGCAAACAGGGTCAACAGCAAGTATGGTTTCAGTAAACCTTGTTCAAATCACGGTCTACTTTTGGACCATTTCAGCCCACAGGCTTGTCTGCCTATTCCTGTTCCCTTTTGACCAGTAAACTACAGTGTCGTCTCCATCTTCGTATCTTTGTCCATGGTTGATCTCTTGCCTGAAACATTCTTTCCCCAGACAGCCAGTGGCTGGTTCCCCTTCGCTTCCTTCAAATTTGCTTAAATCTCACTTTTTCAACTTTCCCTGAATATCCTACTGAAAATCGCAACAACCCCCGCCCCATAGCACCCACATCACTGGACATGTTATATACTTATTTTTGTTTGTCTATTACTAAAAATGCATATTCAATGAGAGAAGGTTCTTCTGTCTGTGGTGTACACTAATGTCTCCCCAGTGCCTGGCATACCACAGGCACTCAATATACATTTAATAAAGCAACATCTGTTGTTCCAAGTCAATGCAAATGTTTGCTATTTAAAAACAAAATTTTACACTATTTTTGAAGTAAGAAAACTAAGGTAATTGGAGTGGGCCACAAAAGCATATGTTGCTTTCCTTAAAAGTTTTCAGTTTTGCTCTAGTTAAAGGTCTTCAACTAAAGTCTTCTGTGTCCCCAGCTCAGAAGGCATTCCTCCTAATCCCCATCCATCATATCTTTGCATAAAGTAAGCACAAAAGACTTCAGCTGGAGATGATCTGGGGATTAAAACCAAGGATCTTTCCCTTGGCATCTTCCAGGGTTGAGTCCCAGCCAGGGCTGATAGAGAATCCAGAAATTCTAACCCAACACCCTAGATACAGATGATGTGTTACTCACGGGGCACAGCACTCCGTCTGTAGGTATCTCTGTCAGCTTCCCCTCGTGTGAGCCTCGCAGGCCGCTCACCCTCCAGACCTATGCAAAGTAAACCACACTGTGAACACAGGGCATCATGGAACTCTGCTCCCTTCAGGCCAAAAAAATTGGAATCACTCTCCTGGTCTCACCGGACAACAAAGTTTTAACGAGTTAATAGGGACAGAATTTCTACACTCAGAACTGCCAGCTAGAAACTTGTCATTTATTTTGGTTCCACAAAGGCCATGGAAAACTCATATCTTAATTAAAATTCCACATATCTGCAAATAGGTTGCTTTTTTCTATTCTACTTCTCAACATAACTGTACATTTTCCAATCACTTGACCCATTTCTGAAGTGGCAAACTTCCTCTGCGAATAAAAGGAGGCATCATAAGCTGAAAGCCCTACCTCCAATGGTAGGCATATAAACATAGAGGCCACCAAGAATCCTTCCGTCCTCCCCATGGCTTCTCCACATACCTCTTTCAGGCTGCAGAACATATATTAAGACAGATTTTAAAAGCTACCTCAAAAACACTATAAGTTTAAAATAATATTCTCTCTACCCAGTTACCTTGGACTATACCCAGAGTCCATATAGTTAGAATATGAACTTTTTTTAGTTAGAAGGAATAAGATTGAACCTAAAGTGGCTAAAATAAATGCCAGGTCCCACACAGACCAACTAAATCAGAATCTATGGGGGCAAAGACAGTAGCATTTTCCTCCCTCTAAAGATACATAACCTCGCTTAATCACCAGAATCTCCTAGGGAGCTTTCATAAAAAACAGACTTATGAGCTCCATGAAGTCTCTCTCTAGGGGAACCTGGACAGTGTGATGATCATCTGTGTATAAGATACTTGCATCTCATCATCTAAGCCCACAAACTGCTCCTCCTACAAAATTCCTATGACAAGTTTTTTTTGAACCTAAAGAAAAGGAAACCATGACCTTGACAAAAATGCAACTGCAAACTAGCAATGATCTCGAGTCAACTGATAATCCTTCCCCACAGAAGCATATCCTTTCACACCACAATTACATATACATCTCTCTTCTCCCATATTTGACTTTAGATTATTATTGTTCCCATTGCCAAGAAACCCTATTAAATTTAATTTCCTTCACATGTGGCAAACAGCTTTGCTCTGGACTTCTTGGGGATAAGCACACCCTCATCTCCTGGAAAAGTTATTCAATGCTCTACCACATGTGTCAGGCCACAGACTAATATTCTGTGTTTAATGCTGCCATCTCCCAGGTTAGCCTGAAGACTTGTGTTCCATTCCAAGTCCCATGCCAGGAGACAAAGGTTCCAGGACTTGACCCAAGGTCTTACACGCCAGAGTTCCTCTAAGGCTGCCACCTTCCATTCCATGCACAAAAACCCCATAGTTTTACATATACCCCTCCCCCAAGAAAGAGCAACTGCAGAAGGCTCTTGGAAGTATTTATTTGGGCACCATACCTTTGGGCCTTGGCCTGCCGGTCTCAGGCCGGCTGCGGCGCAAAGTGGCAGGCACAATCTCGGGGGGCAGGTGGAGGTAATCACGGAGATACTGGATACCCTCGTTGGTAAGGTACCAGTAGAAATGTCTCCAGGCAAACTGTTCTTTCACATAACCTCGTGATTTTAGAGACTGTAAGACAGAAAACTGCTGTTAAGACTTAACTAGAGGCTTGAAGCTGGCAACATGGTGCAGGGGGAAGCTAACTGCTAGCAGGCAAGTTTTCAGTGTATCTACCTCACAGCCCTTCAAGGCAGCAAGCAGCTCTGGCTCTCCTGACCTCTTCCTGGAATCTCCCTTGAACATTAGAGGAAAATCCCTCCATCTGCACCCCACTCCAGCAGCCCCCCGGCTACCTGCATGGCCTTCATGACGTGAAGATTAGGCACATTCTTGTCTGCCAGCTCCGGGTGTTTAGGCATGTGAACATCCTTCTTGGCCACCATCACTCCCTCCTTGAAAAGGAGTTCATAAATGGCAATCCGGTTCTTCTTGGGCATCAACATCTATAAGGAAGCATTCAGCAAGAGCACTTCTGAGTACTGTGGCCAGGGCCCAGTAACCAAGTTCATGCCCCCAAAACGACCACCCAAAATCACTGTCCAATGGGCTGAAATCTCAAACACAAAAAACACACAAGAAACTTGCAGGAAGAAGGAATTCAAACTCTGCAGAAGTGAAACCCACCAGTTTTCAGCTCCCATCTCCAGACCCGAAAAACACTTCAGATGATAAGTTGCCAAGGCATTAAAACAAAACGGGAGGGAGGTACGTATTCGCTCCAAACCACAAAGGTATAATGGGGGGCGCAGACCCTGTATTAGCAACTGTACGTAAGTGCGAAACGGGCGCATCTGTACTTTCAGGTACACGGGTTAAAAACAGAGGAAAAGTCTTTGATTCATGACAGGCCGACCCTAACCCAAAGGGCTAAGGCCTTCACGCCGTCATCTCTTACTTAACACTCTTTCCCCAAAGTAGAGCTCCAGGGCCAAGCAAGAAGACAGCCAGGGGTTAGGGGGTCCTTCTCCAAAGGAAAAGCGTGCAAACGGAGTGCAGTTTCCCTAGCCTCTGTAGATAATTCCGCCGCGCAAGGGCTTCATTCTCCCCTCCTCCGCCATCGGGACGCCAATCTTCAACAACCATCCTCCAAAGTGCGCCCCCGACCCCTCTCACTGCTCAAAAATGGGCGTGCGGGCAGCAGGAGAGGGGCCCTCCCGCCCCGACTCCGGGGAAACGCAGCGACTACGAAGGCGAGAGGGCCAGGATGGGGGGCGATGGAACTCGTCGTACTCCGGAGGAACTCACCGCGACAGCTGCAGCGTCCGGGGCCGGAGCTAGAAAGGAAGGGGCATGCGCGGCGCGGCGTCTCTTCCGGGCTGGCGTGCCCCGCCCCCCGTCAGGGCCCGCGCACTACCTGGGCTGGCCTTGGCAGTGCCTGAAAGACTGGCGGCTCCCGGCGACCGCGAACTCTGACTGTGGACACGGGCACATGGGAACTGCAGGTGGGAGCTTCTGAGCCTTTGTGCTTTGTCAGTAAATGGTCATTTTTACGCTTGGGCAGGCCCATTAGAAACACGCTACTTCTTTATTTTTCACCGATAATTTAACTTCTTGTTATGCAAGTAACATATGCTCATTGAGCAGGAGAAGAAAGAACATAAAAAATAATAACAATAACAATAATAAAAGACTGGTCAAGCAGATTTGAAAAAAATACAAAAAAACCTTATAGAAGTGAAAACTAAAATGATTGAAATTTAAAACAAAGAAAGAATAAACAATAGATTTGACACAAAGAGAAAAATCAGTTAAATGGAAGATAGAAGTTTAAAAAAACATTCACAATGCAGTTCAGAGATTAAAAGAGAGGGAATGTTTGAAAGAAAGGATAAGAAGTGTGAAGAATTCCAATATATGTCTAGATGAAGTCTCATAAAGAAATAATAGAGACTCTAGGAAAGAGACACTGTCCATATTTTCCAGAATTATTGGAAGACAGCACACTTCAGATTCATTGTGCTCATCGAATCCCAAATTGGAAAAATAAAAACAGATCCATCCCTAAACATAGCATAATAAAGTTGCAAAACATCAAAGACAAAAAGAAAATCTTAAAAGCAGTCAACGGGAAAAGGAAGGTATGACTGCTCACTTCCCAGCAGCAACACTGGAATGCAATCTGCGGAATAGTCTTCCAGGTCTCTTACCTTTCAGTAGCTAGAGTGGTCCTGCTGTAACATCAGACCATGTCACTCCCCAGCTTAAAATCCTCCAATGACTCCCCAGTTCACTTACAAAAAATACTCAGTCTTTATGTGACTTAATTTTTTGTGTTTAAATCTTTTATCCTCCTGGAATGTTTTCTGATATAATTGTTTCTCTCTGAAGGTTTAGCGGTATCTCAACATCATTTCCTCAATAAGCTATGCTTCTATTTATCTGAAATGACACTACATTGTTCATGAGAGACAAATTCAGTTTTAGATTTTGTGGCAATCGAACCTATGAGACACACTGGTGAAAATACCCAGGATAATTTTAGATAAAGAGCTCAGAATTTGTCCTGTGGGAGAGAACTAAGTTAAATTAGGTAAGAGAATTATCTAAGACCCTTTGAGGATCTGAGATCACCTGGAGAGGGTGTGGAGTGAGAGGAGAATTAGGAGGGACTCCGTGGCACTTCCCAGCTCACTCTAGGGTGGTGTTCCTGTGGTTACCTCCATATCTGGATGGAGCGGCCTTATGGTCAGGGACCATGAATTTCTTCTCTCTTAGTATCCTCTCCAGCAGTTAGCACAACGTCTCACACATGTTAGGTATACTTAATAAATGTTTCAGGAATAAATGTTTCAGGAGAGCAGAATAGAGGTTACTGAGTAAGGAAGGAGGATGAATAATAATACCCTCTGACAACTATGAAAGACTTCTCGGATGACAGTGCATTCTTGGGTTTGCTGAATTCCATTTAGCTGTTAGGCACTGAGCACCTGGCACTGGGCCAGGTGGTGGGGCAAGAGTGGGGGCAGGAACACACGTGGTTCCCACACCAAGCAACAAATACCTCTCTTATGTGCTGCAAGCTGTGAAGAAAATGATCAGGGTGTGGTGACAGAGTAGTGGGGAGTGCGAAGGTAACATTTCAGCTGAAACCTATAGAAGAGTCAAGCTTGGGCTGAGAACAGGCTAGAGGGACAATTCCTGAGAAAGGCTTTATTGCAGGGGAGGGCTTGAACAGAAAGGCAGACAGCGTGGCTAGGACATGGTTAACAAGGTGAACCTGGACAGGCACAGTACCTCAGGAAGGAGTTAGAATTTTATTCAAAGTGCAGTAAAAAGCCACAAAAAGATTTCAAGCAGTAGTGACAGGATCAGATGTATATTTTAAAAAGATTACCTTTATAAACACCAACCCAATTTTACCACTCCCACTTTATACTGTGCATGAAGTATAGGTATATCACCTGCCATGTGACACACACACACACATACACAAAACAAAACAAAAACTGAGGTTTAGAGAAATAGATGTGTCTTTCCCAAGGTCACAGAGGTAAGAAATGATGGATCTGGATTCTGACTGCAGAGCCTTCAGGCTTCCCCACTGCCTTAGGCTTCCCCTCTGCAATAGGTCTTCTTGTAGGAACCAAAGTCAGGGGTAGGGAGCCAGAGCCTAGAACAGGAGTAGTGAGAGGAGGGGATCCAGCTCTCCTGGGGTTTGGTCACATCCCTGCTGCCCAATCCCTTGGGTGGCTTTTAAAAATCCATTCATCCAAGCCACACCCCAGATCCCTTAAGTCAGATACTGGGGGCAGGGGGGTGGGGCAGATATTTTGCTTTTTCATTTTTCTTGATGTGTAATATATAGCCAGTAAAAGTACACAACTCATAAGGTTACAACTCAGTGTATTTTTATGTGTGTGTGTAAATCCACGTTAATCCAGATCTAGAGACAGAACATGACCAATGCCCCAGAAGTCTCCCTTTCCAGTCAATGCCCACTCCCACTACCAGGAACACACAGTTCTGACTGATGTCATCACAGTATGTATTTGTTTGTGTCTGGCTACCTGCTTCATTAAGTCTGTGAGAATCCATGTCATAGGCATCAGTCTGTTTCTTACTTTTTTGTTGCTGAGTGGAATTCCATTGTATAGATATACCACAATTTGTTTATCCATTTATCAGTTGATGGACATCTAAGTTGTTTTTAATGTTTGGCTATTATAAATACAGCTGCTAAGAGTGTTTTCTGGTGGACATGGTGTACAGAGAAAGAAAGATAACCATAGTTAGGTTCCCTCTCACTAACTTCCAAGGGAAGAAACTCAGCACCTCTCCCCTTGAGTAACCATGTGCCCAGGAAGCCTGTGCAGGCTCCCATTACCTGGCAGTGTGCCATTATTGTTTAACCTGTGTATAAAAGGTGCCACTGCCATGCGAGGGGGTGCCGAGCCCTTGCTGGATAACCCAGCCGCCCTGCGAGACGGGCTGTGCCTTTGTTGGAATAAAGAGCCATGTCGCAGTTGCCTTCGGCTCCCCACATTTTCTTCCAACTGCCCGAGTCTCAAGTCTCATACTCCTTAGCTCAGAACTGCGAATCTGCAGCAACACACATGGCTATTGAGCAGCTGCAGTTTCTAAGGCAACTATCGTTGAGAACCACTGTTAAGGAGAAAAACACAGTCCCAAAATGGCATCACTTGTGCTAAAAGCCCATGATACTGAACTTAGATTTAATGTTACCTAATTGCAGTTTCAGCCTCTCTCAGCTGTGGAACTTTAAACCTACCCTAGTGAGGTAATCTGACTGATAAGACCCCTGCCTTCCCCTAAAGGAGAGTGCTTTTGCCTGAAATAATCCACTCTTAACTTCTTAGTCCCACCCTCTTTCTGTCTATAAAAGTCTTTCATTTCATACAATTCCTTTTAGTTGCTAGATGAGATGCTGCCCAATTCTCGAATTGCTTAATAAAGCCAATTATATCCCTAAATTTACTCTGTTGAATTTTTTTTTTTAACACCACTGACTTTGAGGAATCTATAAACTCCTGAGGGTCACTGCTGAAATGGAAGGCAGGTCCTAGGTCCCCAGGGACTCCTGAGAGTGCTCCCAGGTTGGAAATGAGTAAACTATAGCTTATAAAGATTTTTTAATTGCAGTTGCTTTCTGTTTGAGGTTGCAGAACTTTTAATAAAATCTAATCCCATCTGATCTCAGAAGCTAAGCAGGGTTGGACCTGGTTAGTACTTAGATGGGAGACCACCTAGGAAGACCAGGTGCTGTAAGGTGTTAAAAAAAAAAAAAAATCTAGTACAGCAGGAATGGGGAAGGGGGAGGGGTGGTGAAGAGACCTAGGGACCTCCTATGATCGGCACAGTGGCTTCTCTTTCTGAGGCTCTAAGAACAGGGTGGAGGGCACCATTTCATAGCCCAGGTAGGGTGATGCAGTAGCTATAACATACAGTAAACCAGACATTCCTCAAGAGGCACACAAGCCTCACCTCTCCACATGCCTCCCTTCGCCACATCTAGAATAGCTTCCTATTCTTGTCACATGTCACCCCCTCCCACTCCTGAAGAAACCTCCTCAAAAGAACCATCTGTGCTATGAATTTTCATTTTTAGCTCTATGGCATATGTGAGTTTGTAATAAGTAGGTAGATGGCTGCTGGTACATTCCTGGACACACACACACACACATACACACGTCACCCACATCTGGCACCGTGGAGCTGAAGGTGTAATTTTCTAATGAAGCCTGACCATCTCCTCCACATGGCAAACTATGCCGTGGACAACTTCTCCCTCATTGACTGCTACCTCTTTTGCTGTCATTGTTTGGGGCAGCTCTTCCGACCTCACCTGCCTAGAGCAGCAGTGACTATCTTCCTGAATTATTCAATAATGAGTAGGGTTGAGACAAAAACAGCAGATATTTCAGGGACCACCACGTGTTTACAGCCTGTTCGATCTGTTGCCTTGTGTCCCTGCTCTTGATGATGCTATAGAGATGATCCACACTGCTGTCAAGGTCTGGTTTTTATCCATTGTCACCTGTAAACCTCTGAGCATCTCTAATACTCTCGTTTTCTTTTTAATTGCCTAACTGCATCTTCAAGTACCCATTTCACAGCTGGAAGGTTTGGAATGTCACATCCATGAAAGCAAGGATTTCTGCCCATGGTGTTCATGGCAGGGGCCCCAAGCAGTGTCTGGCACACAGGAGGGGCTCAGTAAAGATTCCTTAAGGAAATGAATGAAGCCTATGGTGCATTTTGGTTTTGAAACTCCTACCTCAATGTCCTCTTTCTATGGAGCCTCCTTCCTCAGCACAGTCCACCAGGACAAGCAAGGTAGCCACACTCCCCTCTGGAGAGTTTCCCCTCCCATACCTCTCAGAGCCTCTCTTTACCTCTGCAGTCAAGAGCACAGACTCAGGAGCTACACAGCCTGCTGCAAAACTCGCTTCTGCCACTTCATAGTTGTGGGGCGTTGGGCCAATCTTTCAGCCTTTCTGTACCTCAGTTTCCCCATCTCTTCACTAGAAATAACGATAGTATCCACTTCATGGAGTTGTGGGGAAGATTCAAAGAATTCATACAAGTGATATGTTTGGAGCAATGCCTTGCACATGGCAAGTGCTCCAGAAATGTTAATTATGAATATTACTTTAAATTTCTTCATTTTTTTCCATTTCATTATAAAATAAAATCAAATTCAAGAAACCACAGAAAATAAAGGTATAACAGTGAATTTTTATAAGTCAGATGCCCTTGTAACCACCACCAGTGTTAAGAACTAGAACTTTAGAACTTTGCTATGCCCCCCAGGTCCCTCCTTGCTCCATCCCAAGTGCAGCCCCTGGCTCTCTCCAAATGTGCCCACCATCCTGACTCATAGCACTCACTTCCATGGAGTGTTACTACCCACGAGTGCATCTCTAGACCAGGATTCAGTCCTGCTCATTTAAAAAATCAACCTTACTGAGGTATAATTTACATTGAAGAAAATTTTAAGCATCCAATTCGATGAGTTTTGACACTCATGTAACCACCAATCATGATATAAGAACATTTCCATCACCCCAAAAATTCCTTTATGCTCCTTTACACTCCACTCCTCCATCACCCCTGGGCCCAGGCAACCACCGATCTACTTTCTGTCACAATAGATTACATTTCCTTTTTCTAAATTTCAGATAAATGTAATCATGTGGTATAATCTTTTTTTGTGAATAGTTTCTTTTCACTCAGTTTAATGGTTTTGAAATTCATCCATGTTGCAGTCTGCACCAGTATTTCTTTCTTTTTGTTGCTGTGTAGTATTCCATTAAATGAATATATCAAATGTGTTCATGCATCCTTTTTTTTGATGGACATTTAGGTCGTTATCAATTTTGGGCTATCACAAATAAATCTGCTGTGAACATTGGTGTTCAGGTTTTGGTATGGACATATGCTTTCATTCTCTTGGGTAAATAACCAGAAGTGGAATTGCTAGGTTGTATAGAAGGTGCATGTTAAAATTGATATGAAACTGTCAAACTGTTTTCCAAAGTGGCTACACAACTTTATGTTCCCATTAACAATATCTGAGAGTTCCAGTTACTTTGTGTCCTTGTTAGCATTTAGAATTATCAGAGCTTTTTTAAAATCAGGTGTTTTTTGTTTTTTACCCATACTGACAGGCATATAGTGATGTCTAAATATAGTTTTAACTTGCATATCCTTAATAACCAATAATGTTAAGTATCTTTTCATGTACTTGTTGGCCATTCATATATTTTTAATTTCTTTAAAATAAATAAATAATTAAAAAGTTTTCAGTTATAGTTGACATTCAATATTGTATTAATTTCAGTACACCAAACTTGTTAGACATTTATATAACTTACAAAGTGATCCCCGCAATAAGTGTAGTACCCACCTGGCCCCGTACATAGTTATTACAATATTATTGACTCTATTCCCTATGCTGTACTTTACATCCCTGTAACTATTTTGTAACTGCCAATTTGTACTTCTTAATCCCTTAATTCTTTTCACTCAGCCTCAATCTCCCACCCATCTGGCAACCATCAGCTTGTTCTCTGTATCTATGAGTTTATTTGTTTTGTTGGTTCATTTTATTGTTGTTTTTTAGATTCCACATATAAGTGAAATCATATGGTATTTGTATTTCTCTGTCTGACTTATTTCACTTATCATAATACCCTCTAGGTCCATCCATATTGTTGCAAATGGCAATATTTCAATCTTTTTGATAATCGAGTAACATTCCATTGTATACATAAGTTCCACCTCTTTACTCAGTTGTCTATTGATGGGCACTTAGGTCGCTTCCATATCTTGGCTATTGTAAATAATTTTGCAATGAACGTAGGGATGCCTATATCTTTTCGAATTAGTATTTTGGATTTCTTTGGATAAATACCCACAAGTGAGATTGCTGGGTCCTATAATGTTTATATTTTTAATCTTTTGAGGAACCTCCATACTGTTTTCCACAGTGGCTGCACCAATTTCCATTCCTTCCAATAGCGCCTAAGAGTTCCTGTTCTCATCCTTGCCAACACTTGTTTGTTGATTTACTGATGATAGCCATTGTGACAGGTGTGAGGTGATAGCTCATTGTGGTTTTAATCTGCATTTCTTTGATGATTAGTGACATTGAGAATCTTTCTGTATGTCTATTGGCCATCTGTATGTCCTCTTTGGTGAAATGCCTGTTCACGTCCTCTGCTCATTTTTAATTGAATTTGTGTGTGTGTGTGTGTGTGTGTGTGTGTGTGTGTGTGTGTGTGTGTGTTAAGTTGTATGAATTCTTTATATATTTTGAATGGTAACACCTTATTGGTTGTCATTGGCCAATATCTTCCCCCATTCAGTCGGTTGTCTTTTCATTTTGTTGATGGTTTCCTTTGCTGTGCTGTAGTTCCATTTGTGTACTTTTTTTCTTTTGTTTCCCTTGCCTGAGGAGACATATCCAAAAAATTGCTAAGAGTGATGTCAAAGAGTTTACTGCCTGTGTCTTCTTCCAGGAGTTTTTATGGTTTCAGGTCTTACATTTAAGTCTTTAATCAATTTTGAGTTTATTTTTGTATATGGTGTAAGAAAGTGGTCTTGTTTCATTTTTGGCATGTATCTGTCCAGTTTTCCCAACCCCATTTATTGAAGAGACCGTCTTTACTCCATTGTTTATTCTTGCCTCCTCTGTCATAGATTAAATGACCATATAGGCGTGGGTTTATTTCTGGGCTCTCCTATTCTGTTTAGTTGATCCACGTGTCTGTTTTAATGCCAGTACCATGCTGTTTTGATTACTATAGCTTTGTAGTATAGTTTAATATCAAATAGCGTGATACTTCCAACCTCGTTCTTTTTTCTCAAGATCGCATTGGCTATTTGGGGTCTTTTGTGATTCTGTGTAAATTTTAGGATTATCATCTCCCCTCCCAACTTTATTGAGATATGATTGACAAATAAACATTTCATATATTTGTTTTGATATCTTTTTTTTCTAAAAAATATCTTTTCAAATCTTTTGCCCAGTTAAAAATTTTAAATTATGGTAAAAGATACATACCATAAAATTTACTATCTTAACCATTTTTAAGTGTATAGTCAATATTTTGCCATTTTTAAAACAATCATTTTTCTTCTTACTATTGAGTTGTAGAAGTTTTTCATAGAATCATTATACCAGTCCTTTTTTCAGATATATGTATTATGAATATTTTCTCCTAGATATGGTTTGTCTTTTCATTTTCTGAACAGTACCTTTTGAAGACCAGATGTTTTAAATCAATTAATTAATTAATTAATGTTCTAATCTATTAATTTATAATGATCCATGCTTTTTATGTCCTGAGAAATTCTTCCTTCGTCTACCCCAGGGTCACAAGGATATCTTTCTATTTTCCTTTAGAAGTTTTTAAGTTTTAACTTTTACACTTACACTTATAATCCATTTCAAATTAAATTTTGTGTATGGTGTAAGAGAAGAATTGAGATTCTTTTCGTTTCAAATGGATATATAGTTCTTCCAGCATCATGTGTTGAAAAGACTATTGTTTTCCACATTGAATTACCTTGGCACCTTTGTTGAAAATCAATAGACCACAAATTTATGGGTCTACTTCTCAACTCTCTTTCTCTTCCATTGATATATAGGTCAATCCTTATGCCAATATTATACTTTCTTGATACTGTAGCTTTATAGAAAGTACTGATATCAGGTAGTGTAAGTCTTCCAGCTTTGTTATTCTTTTTAAAAAATTGCTTTGGCTTGCTCATTAAATTTTTTTTGATAAATGTTATAAAAGACAAGAAAAATTTACATATTGAAGGAGACTAAGAAGAAATAACAATGAAAAGCAACGTGGGATCCTAGATTCGATTCTGGAAACAAAAAGGGACATTAGTGAAAAATTCATGAAATTAAAGTAACATCTGTAGTTTAATTAATAATATTGTACCAATGTTAACTTCCTATTCTTGGTTATGTAGATATTAGCATTAAGGAAAGCAAGGTGAAGGATATAAAGAAACTTTATGTACTATTCTTGAAACTTTTCCCCACATCTAAAATTATTTCAAAATAATTTTCATTTCAAAATAGTAAGTTTTAAAAAATGTACAAATATTGATTGTAACAAAAGTACCTCTCTGGAATGGTGATAGTTGAGGAGGGTGTGGGGAGAGGAGCATGGGGTATATCAGAACTCTACCTTTTGCTCAATTTTGCTATAAACCTAAAACTGCTCTGAAAAACAAGATCTATTAAAAAGAAAAAAGAAAAAAAGCACAAATAAAAAAGAATGAGATAAGATTAAAAAAACATAATATGTCTTTTAAAAAATATTTTTTCCTGGCTTTGTTGAAATATAATAGGCAATTAGTTGCTCATATTTACATTGTACAATTCAATGAGATGTGTTTTTTTTTTTTCAATTATAGTTGGCATACAATAATATACCAGTGTCAGTTGTATAGCCTAGTAATCAGAGATCCACATAACTTGCAAAGCGGTCACCCCACTAAATCTAGTACCCCATCCCCCCTTACATATTTTATTATTAATCGTCTTCCCCATGCTACACTCTACATCTCCATGTCTGTTCTGCAGCTATCCATTCGTACCTCTTAATCCCTTTGACTTTTTTCCTACCCCCAATCCCCCTCCCATCTAGTAACCCTCAAAATAGTCTCTGTATCTATGAGTTTATTACTGCTTTTGTTGTTGTCATTTATTCGTTTTTAGATTCCACATATACATGAAATCATGCGATATTTGTCTTTCTCCATCCAACCCATTTCATTCAGCGCAATATCCTTTAGGTCCATCAAGGCAATATCTTTCTCCATCCTCTTCCTTTTAGTCTGCGTGTGTCTTTTAATCTGAAGTGAGTCTCTTGTAGGTGGCATATGTAGGGATCTTGTTTTCTTATCCATTCAGCTGCTCTATCTTTTGGTTGGAGCACTTCATTCTTTTCCATTTGAGGTACTTGTTGATAGGAATGTAGTTATTACCATTCTTTATTCCCGTTTTTGATACATATTTTTTCTTCTTAAAAAGTCTTTCCAACATTTCCTGTAATACAGGCTTGGTGGTGATAAATTCTTTTAGCTTATTTTTGTCTGAGAAGCTCTTTATCTGTCCTTTGAATCTAAATGATAGCTTTGCTGGATAAAGTATTCTCGATGTAGATCCTGGGTTTTCATCATATCGAACATTTTTTGCCAAGCCCTTCTGTCCTGCATAGCTTATTTTGAGAAATCAGTTGCCAGTCTTATGGGTGCTCCCTTGTAGGTAACTAACTGCTTTTCTCTCGCTGCTTTTAAGATTCTCTCTTTGTATTTAACCGTTGGCATTTTAATTATGATGTGTCTTGGTGTGGGCCTCTTTGGGTTCATCTTTTATGAGACTCTATGAGCTTCCTGGAGTTTTAAGTGTATTTCCTTCACCAGGTGAGGGAAGTTTTCCATCATCATTTCTTCAAATAGCTCTTCAACTTCTTGTTTTCCTTCAGGTACCCCTATGATACAATTACTTTTACATTTAATAGTGTTCCATAGACTCCTTAAATTATTATCATAGCCTTGGTTTCTTTTTTCTTGTTGTTCTGATTGAGTGTCCTTGGCTTCCCCATCTTCTATATCAGTGGTTCGATCCTCTTCTTTATCTACTCTGTTTTTTCTATCTAATATACTCTTCATCTCAGATAATGTGTTCTTCATTTCTGATTGATTCTCTTTTATAATTTCCATTTCCATTTTTATGTTTTTTATCTCTTTGTTAAAGTTTTCACCAAGTTTATCTACTCTTCCCCTAAGTTCATTGAGCATCTTTATAACCAGTGTTTTGAACTCTGCCTTTGTTAGATTGCTTGACTCCATTATTTCTGGTTCTCTTTTCTGTTCTGTCATATGGTTTCTGCTTCTTTGTCTTCCCATTTTGGCTGCCTTTCTGTGTCTGTTTCTATGTATTAAACAAAGCTCTTAAGATTCCTGGTCTTATTAGCACAGCTTTGTGTAGTAGGTGTCCAGTGGCACAGTCCTGAGAGGGGTCCAGCTGCAGGCCAAATTTAGCCCAAGCCTCTACCCCTCCAGGGCCCCCTGCTAAGATTCAGCAAGCAATCCACAGATGCTGTGCTTATAGTTGCCTCAAAAGGCCATACCAGAGACCGAGGCCAGCTGCCACTAGTGTGAGTCTTGGCTCTGCTCAGCAAGGAGCACCTGACTCGTGGAGGATACACCTGCATGTGGCTTCGGTGGGGCCTAGAGTTGGGCGAGGCAGGGTTTCAGTGAATCCTCTGGGCGGAGCAACCTCTGTTATCCAGTTTGATGACCATTTGAGCTATGGCAGTGCTGCGTCAGCACACTGGGAAGCGGGAGGGCTCAACAGAGAAACAATGGATACCTTGGGCACTTTTGTCTGGGAGAGAGCCTTGCCTCTGGCTCTCACTCCGACAACTCAGTGTACCCCTGCAAGTCCCTGGTGCCCCCTGTGCAGCCAACCGGGCGCTGGTGCTCAGAGTAAGGAGGTCCGTGGACCGTGAAAGTCCACTTGTGGTCTTGGCTCCTTTAAGAGGCATTTGCAGCTGCTGCCACAGCCTCCATCCTGCTCAGCTGCTGGGCACCAAGCAACCTCACGTCCTTGCCCCGTCCTACCCTCTGCTGTTGCAGAGTGATTTCTTAGTTCTCTCCCTAGTCATATGGCTTATTAATCTAGATCCCAAGCAGTTTTCCTTGCTGTTTGCTCCTTGTTTCCATCACAACTTTGATTTGGTCACCAGAGGGATGAACAGAGCCTCTATCATCTACACCATTTTTTTTCTCCTCCAATATGTCTTTTTTTTTTTCTTTTGCAGGTATTTCCCCCCAATTAATTTATTGTGGTAAAATACATATAACATAAAATTTACTATCTTAACCATTTTTAAGTGTGCAGTTCAATGGTAGTAAGAACATTTATATTGTCCGACTATCACTACCATCCATCTGCACAGCTATTTTCATCTTACAAAACTGAAACCCTGTACCCATTAAACACTAACTCCCCATTTCCCCCATCCACAGCCCCTGGCAACCACCATTCTACTTTCTGTCTTTATGTTTTTGACTAAGTACCCCCATTTAAGTAAAATAATACACTATTTGTCTTCCTGGGCTGGTTTATTTCACTTAGTATAATGTCCTCAAGGTTTATCTTTGTGTAACACACACACAAACAAGGCACAAATGAAAAGAATGTTGGGGAAAAACTTGACATGTCTTTTAAATCTCTTTTAATCTATAGATTCTTCCTCTGCATTCATTTTTCTATGCTGTGTAACAAATTATCACAAATTTAGTGGGTTAAAACAACAAATATTTATTACTTCACAGCTTCCATGGGTTAAAAGGTTGAGCCAGGTTCTCTGCTCAGGGTCTTGTAGGCTGCGGTTAAGGTGTTTAGTGGGCTACTTTCTCATCTGGAGGCTTGACTGGGGAATAATCCACTTTTCAGTTCATTCAGGTTGTTGGTAGAGCTCATTTCCATGTGGCTGCATAACTGAGGGCCCCAGATGTTTGCCAGATGTTGCTTGAAGATGCCTTGGGTTCTAGAAGCTGTCCGAACTTTCTTGCCCTCTCCATAGGATGTGACGGCATGGCCGTTTTCTTATTTAAGACTAGTAGGAGAGTCTCTCCCTCCAGTTTAAGATGGAGTCTTCTATGACAAATGTAGACATGAAAGTGACATCCATCATTTTGCCATATTCTAGCATCTAGGAGCAAGATACAGGTCACACCCACACTCGAGGAAGGGATTATACAAGGGCAGACTCATTGGGGATTACTTACGGTTTCTTGGCCACATTCTCCACTCTTTTTTTTCTTTACTTTTAATTTTTTGAAGTACGTGAGCGGTTTGACCTGTCGAGTCTCCCACAGTCTGGATTTTGCTGATTGCACACACAGTGCAGTTCAACATGTTCCTCTGTCCCCTGTGTTTCTGGCAAACTGGCAGCTAAACCCAGAGGATCAATCACACTCTGGTAGAATCCCTTTGGGAACATTTCAGAATGGGGCGTGGTCTCCCCTCAGGAGGCATACGATGTCCAACTACATCTCTTTTTGTGATATTAGTAGCCATTGATGGTCAATGCCTACATCAGTTAAACGATGATATTCTAATTCTACTATTTCATCTGTCAGTTACAATACTTTTATAAAGAGATGCTTCCCCTCATCTAAGTTGCACTGTGGTACAGTTCATATAGGGAAGGCAGGACAAATGCTTGATTCATTTCTTTCATTTACCAGTTCCCAAGATAATAATAAATTGGTTCCCTATCAAGCTGACAAATTGTTTTTAATAGCATTATGAATTCATGAATTTAAACCTGTTTTATTGATTTGAGTTCATTGCAATTCTTATTCTTATTAAAGCTCGCATGGTCTAGTGGGAGCCTCTTCAAATGGGTTCCTGAGTCCTTTTGACATGACCCTATTAGTCTTCAAGAGCTTCCTGCTGGCTGTTATGTCAAGGCAGTCCAGGCTCATCTTGTACCTTGTGCCTTCCTGCTCCAGACATGAAACCAGGTAGTCCTCCAAGAGGCCCGGATTTTTTTTCATAGACCATGATGTTTCGAGGCCACAATCTGGGCTATAGGGATGCTCATTGCTGTTGGGTCAATCATGGTTTCTAGACTTTTTGGTGGACAGAACTAGGAAATTTATATATACATAAATTTTGTGTGAGCTCATCTAATATGAGGAAAAGAGGGGATGCTGGAGCTGAGAGGCAATAAATTCAAAACTGGCACACCCACTTTTTTCTTTTCTTCAGTTCTGTTGTCCCTATTCTGGAGCTCAATTTCATTCTGTGACCAACAATTTCTCCCCAGTGAGGGGTTCTGTCTCCATAAGGCAGGGAGCCTTCTAAGAAGAGCTAGACTGTTCCAGCCCCTTCAAGCCCCTTGCACTAGCCACACTCCAGTGTTGGCTGCTCTTCTCAAATTGGTCATGGTGCTTTTCCATGAATATCTGTGGCTTATTTTGGGGTTCTCCTATTTTCAGATACTATTTCTGTTGCTTCTCTCGCATCTTCCCCCACAGACGCGAGTCTTGTAGCTGTCTGAAATATTTCCTCATCCACTCATATTTCAGGCTTCATGGAGACAGCTTGTCACCAGTTGTGTTGTAAACGTTGTCAGTATTTTTTGGTGATGGCTAGCATCACTCACTCAGCTGGTGGCTGGGCTAGGCTGGAAAGTCCAAAAGGCCTCACTGGGCATTTCTCCACGTGGCCTCTCTTTCCCCACATAGCGGCTCGGCATTTAGTCATCTAAGCTTCTCTAAAGCATGGTGGTGGCTTGTCCTACTGCATTCTGTTGAACAAAGCAAGTCACCAGACCTGCCCAGATTCAAACGGTAGCGGGGAAGACAGATTCCATCTTCTGATGGGAGGAAAAGCAGGTGTGTGTAGGGACAGGAATAGATGCGGCCACCTTCGGAGATCCCAACTCAGGCTTGTCTGACCCAGTGCCCAAGCAGGTACCATTCCCCACCCTTAGGAAACTCGCCTGGGGCATACTGAAGCCTGTCTTAGTCACTGTCACTGAGGGGTGGGGTGGGGGTGAAAGGGATGAGTGGTTCTTGGTCTCCACAGTATCCATCCAGGTATGGAATTTCCACCTGGGACTCTGGGAAACCTGGGGATGGGTGGGGCCGGCACCCTGGAAAGGAAAGGAATTAGCTCTCATCATTCCTCTCCGCCCTGTCACTCATAGGCCCTCTGAGGGCTGGCAGGACATATGGCCCTGCCAGTGGTAAGTCAAGCTGGGAGCCCTGCCAGGAAGGGCCAGATGGAGCAGGAGGAAGGCAAAAATCAGCCTCAGTGGCCGGCGCCATAAATAATACTCCCGGGCGTAGGCAGCAGCTCTGTAGGCCCGTTTCTACAGCGTTGGAGAATCAAATGCTGTGCCCCCTCCCTCGCCTCTGGCCTGAAAGTCTCAAACCTCAAGCAGCCTGGCACAATAGCTCCTTGCAGCCTGCAGGGAAGGACAGCTGAAGGAGAAGCTGTATAATTTGACGTTTCAGCGCCGCTCCAAAAGTCGTTATTTTGCTCCTACCTTGCTGTTCTCCGTGTGTGGGGCTGAGTCTCATGGCTGAGTGTAAAGACAAGACACCGCCTGGATCCCTGGCATTCTGATGGACAAAAGGGCAGGGCATTTTCCCTTCTGATGCCTCAGCTTTTTTTCTGGGGCTGGCTGGGAGTGAAAGCAAGGCTGATGCCATATGGCAGTTCCACTTTCTCAGCAATAGAAGCAAATTTTTCTAAATTGGAAAGCCGGCCATCAGCCTTTCCGACTGTCTTTTGTGCCTGATTTTTTCCCTTCAAGGTGATTTGACTTTCTGCCTCAGGTCAAATTCCACATGGTGAAACTTTCATCCTTAAGAAGCAGAAACAAGGAGTTTCACCTGCCAGAACTCCCCAAATATCTTTGCTGTCAGGCTGAGGGTGAGCCACGGGTGACAGGAGGAGCAGGGGGTGCACAGATGAGTGAGGCTGAGCACGGAGCCCCTGTGAGCTGTGCAGGCTGAGCGCTCTGGGCTGCTGTCATCTCCTGGGGGGTTGTTCTTCCCATACTTGGTGTCATGGAGTTTTTTTTGAATTGGGAAACATCTTAGAGCTCTGATTCTCAAAGTGTAGCCCAGGGAATCACCTGAGAGCTTTAAAAAATATCAGGTTCAAAATCAAAACCACAAGATACCGCCCTACACCCATTAGGATGGCTACCATTAAAAAAAAAAAAGACAAGTGTTGGCAAGGATGTGGAGAAACTGGAACCTTGGTGCACTGTTGGTGAGAATGTAAAATGGTGCAGCCACTATAGAAAACAGTATGGAGGTCTCTCAAAAAAAAAAAAAAAAATAGAGCTACCATGTGATCCAGCAATTCCACTTCTGGATATCTACCCAAAAGAATTGAAAGCAGAGTTTCCTGTGTTCACTGTAGCACTACAGCCATAGACTGTTTAACGATGGGGATATGTTCTGAGAAATTTGTCCTTAGGCAATTTCATCGTTATATGAAAATCATAGAGTGCACTGATAAAACCTATTTAGTATCGCCTACTACACACCTAAAATATATGGTATAGCCTATTGCTCCTAGGCTGCAAACCTTTACAGCATGTTAGTATATAAAAAAAAAACAAAACTCCACAAGATTAAATCAGGTGAAAATAATGCAATCAAGACATGCGTAAATGGGAGACACTGCTTGCTGTCAGTGTAACAGCATCTCTTTTATAGTAAACTTTTCTAAAATAACTATAAAAAGTATAGTAAATACATAAGCCGGTAACAGTCATTCATTATCATTATCAGGTATTATGTACTGTACATAATTGTACGTGCTATACTTTTATACAACTGGTGGCATAGCAGGTTTGTTTATACCAGCATCACCACAAACACGTGAGTTATGCGTTGCACTGCAATGTTATGGTGACTATGACGTCACTAGGCAATAGGAATTTTTCAGCTTCATTATAATCTTATGGGACTGCCATCATATGTCATTATATGGTACACGACTTATTCGCAACAGCCAAGAGGCAGAAGCTACCCAAGTGTCCATCAAATGAATGTACAGAGAAAATGTGGCCCATACACACAATGAAATATTATGCAGCCTTAAAAAAGAAAGACATTTTGTCACATGCCACAAGATCGATGAAACTTAAGGACATACACTAAGTGAAAGAAGCTAGTCACAAAAAGATAAATACTGTATGATTTCGTTACTTATGTAAAGTACCGGAAGAAGTCAATTATAGAAAGTAGAATGGTGGCTGCAAAGGGCTAGGGAAGGGAGAGGAAAATTAGTATTTAATGAGTATAAAGTTTTAATTTTGCAAGATGAAAAAGTTCTAGAGATCTGTTACACAATAATATAAATTTACTTAACACTACTGTACACTTAAAAATAGTTAAGATGGTAAATATAATGTTATGCATGGTTTTTAACCATTATTTTTTTTTAAAGGGAGCTTATTTCCATTTGGAAATGCAAACAATTGACCAAAAAAAAAAGCCAGATTCCTGCGCTTTGCCAGACATCCAGATTCATAATCCCTACAGAGGAGGCTTAGGAAGCTGCCTTTTAAACAAGCGCTCAGGTAATTCTTAAATCCAATAATGATTCTCATCTTAGATGTTGTGATTAAGAAAACAGGCTCTGAAACCAAACAGCTTGGCAATCAAAGTGACCCTAGAAAAACAACTTGTCCTCTCTGTGCCTTAGTTTTCTCATCTGTGTAATGGGGAGGCTAATAGCCCCTCATAGATAGGAATGTTGTTAAAGATTGAATTAGTTAACAATCAAAAACATTCGATCCACGTATATACTATGATTATCAAAATCAAGAGCCTCTTTTTGTCCAAGGGGAGCTAAGGCCCAGAGAAGAGAGGCGCCTTGTCTAAGCTCATTCCTCAATGTGGTGCCAGAGCCAGGAGAAGGACCCTGCTCACAGGCCACCATACATGGCTCACCTGCCACTATGCTATACTGTGCCTCAGTCCTTGAGTGCCTGGCCAGGAGACTGGTTCACCGCACTGACAGACTGGAGAAATTGCAGCCCTTCCCTGAACACGTGTGCCTTTCCCCAGGATGCCTCCAGGTTAACCTGGCATTATTTCATTTCCCTGGCAGATAGAGCGAGGGTTGCTTTAGGCAAGACATGAACACTAGATGTGTGGTTGGAGGTCGCGTGGGTGTATTGACTGGGAGCTGTCTGCCTCTATCATCGACCCCAAGCCTTTGTGTGCCTGACATCTCTGGCTTCTGAGGATGTGACAGCACCAGCACAGAAGCATACAGAGCACAGCCTCTATGAGGGTGCCAGGTCCTATAGAAAAACTGTATGAACAAATGCAAACTAATGGCTTGGGTATAACACTAAGAACAGTAACAGATAAAGTAGGTTGCTTGTTTACTGAGTGCCTAGCTCTGTTACGGCTATTATCTCATTTTACGGATGATGAAATTAAGACACAAAGGATTTAACTAAATCACCCCAAGCCACACAGCTAGTAAAGTGAAAGTAGCCTGGCATTTTACTATCCTGAGTCTCAGTGTCCTCATCTGTAAGATGGACATAATAGAAGCTGCAAAACAAGGGGGCTACATTCAGAGGTGAAAATGGCCAGTCAATATTTGTTGTGTGAGTTTGCTGAAAGAAGCTGAGGTCCCCATAATCCTTTTGGGGGAGTTCTGTGCAGAGTGGAGAGCAAGGAGACCTCTGTGGGGAGGCTACCTCCAAGATGGAGGAATGGGTTGGGCACAGGAGCACAATCGGCCCCTCAGGGTCTTGTGGGCCTGGGGCTCAGACCACAGGTCTGTGGTTGTCTTCTCTGGAGCCAGGTGCCAGCCAGGCTTGGCGGCGCAGGTGTTGGAATGTGTTGAATTTGAATGAAGGTAACAGCTTTGAGGGATGGGACAAAGATTCCACCTGTCATTGAGCGTTTCCACAATCACCACTGTTGCTTTTTTTTTCTTTAAATATTTCTTTGGAGGAAGGGACATCTACTCAATTAGGGGTTTCTAATTTTTTTTTAAACCTATCATGCCATGAATTCATAGGGAATGGGCTCCAGCAGCACAGGTTCCTTTCCATTCATTCTCACAAAGTGCGCCTCTCTGGGTGGAGCAGGCTGGCGCTTCAGTTGAACCCAGGCACCTTCCTCTTTGGCTTCCTTCTGTTTTTGATCATGTTCCTTCACACATTTCAGAAAGTGATCTTGGCTCTTAGAGTGCTTAATATGCACAATATGTACATGAATTATCTTGGCAAGAATCTTGCCCTTAACTGTTTGTTTACAACAATACCAACTGCATGCTGGGTAATATTGCAAACTTTTCCTGTTTTGCCATGGTAACATTTGTGGGGCATTCCTTTTCGAACAGTGCCCATTCCCTCGATGTCTATACTATCACGTTTCTTGTAGATTCGCATGTATGTGCCCAAAGGAAAAACTCCATGTTTTCTAAAAGGCCTGGAGAACATATAGCGAGTGCCTTTCCTCCTTCCCTTTGTGTTGGTCATTTTGGTGAATTACTGGAAGATGGAGGTTCTGGCTGAAAGACCACTGTTGCTTTTTTCTTCATTGGCGTTCAGCACCTGTGGGTGGAGCATGGTATGCTTTGAGGGGGCCTGGGTCCTCAATCCTGCCTTGGCTCGTTCAGCTGTGGGTGGGGCTGAAGGGACAGAGTTGGGTGAGGGGGACAGATAGGGCTCAGAGCCTCCGCGGCCAGCCCAGCTACCATTCCCTTGGACCTACTGCAGATTCAGCTGTCTGGGACAGGATCCCAGAGCTAGAGAGGAGTGAGAGAAGGGCAAGGGACTCTTCTTTCTGCAGAAAATGCCAAACTCTCTTTACTAGTAAAGATCCCGATTTTCCAGGAGAAAAATCTTTCCCTTTGGGAGGTTAATGTGCCTATACAAATAGCAGAGTAATCTCCTCCACTATTCGTGGAGCACTCACTATGTCCTCACATTATTGATAGTCCTGATGACACAGCAAAGTAACCACTGTTTGGGAAAGCTGAGCCCAGCTGTGTTCACTCTCACACAGCTATCCAGGAATGCCTGCGCCCAAGGCCTATAGGCTTTCCCTGGCCAGGCCAGGTGGCCTCAGAGAGGTAAGAAAAAGGGCTTCATGATAAACAGGTCCAGTGAGCTCAACAGTCTTTTTTACAGAAATAGAAAAACTCATCACAAAATTGATATGAAATCTCAAGTGACCCCAAATAGATGAAACAATCTTGAAAAAGAACAGAGTTAGAGATCACATACTTACTGATTTCAAAACATACTTCAAAGCAACAGTAGTCAAGACCGATGGAAGAGAAGAGAGAGCCCAGAAATAAACCCTTGTGTGTATAACCAAACAATTTTTGACAAGAATATCAAAACTACACAATGGGGGAAGGACAATCTTTTCAATAAACTGCATTGGGAAAACTGGATATCTACACACAAAAGAATGAAGCTGGACCTCTACCTAACACCATGAATAAAAATTAACTCAAAGTGGATCAAAGACTGAACCATAAGAGTTAAAACTAAAAAATTCATAGAAGAAAACATGGGAGAAAATCTTCATAATATTGGGTTTGGCAGTGATTTCTTGGATGTAACACCAAAAGCGTAGACGACAAAAGAAAAAATAGATAAATTGGGCCGCATCAAAATTTAAAACTTTTGTGCATCAGAGGATACTATCAAGAGAATAGGAAAATATTTTGACTGTTTTTATTTTTCAAAATTTTAAACCGATATACAATTCACATTGCATAGTAAATTATGAGATTATTCACATAACACAAAATTTGCCATTTTAAAGCATACAATTTAGTAGCATTTAGTATATTCAGAATGTTGTACAATCATCACCATTATCTAATTCTAGAATATTCCATTGCCTCAAAAAGGAATCCCATATCCTATAGTAGTCACTCACCATTCACCCCTCCCCTCAGCCCCTGGCAACCACTAATCTACTCCCTGTCTCTATGGATTTGCCTGTTGACCCCATTTTCTAACATAAAATTTTAGTCAGATTTATTTCCATTATCAATTTTCATTGAGAAAATATTTTCTGAAGTGAATGGTATTAAGAAAGATAATTCTTTGAGCTATTTTTTATAGAATGCAGTAAAAATTTTCCAGTTTGGTTTTTACCTTGCTGATTTATTGTGATTGGGGTCAATTCTTTTCTAATAATTTTTTAAAATCCCATGTGATTTATTGACTTTGGGAGGGGGTGAGGAAAACACAAATTTCACTATTTAGAGTTCCTACAATTGTTGAGTTTTCTTTGTGGCCATATTTCTACCAAGTATAATTTCTTTGGTCAAATTTTGCAAATGTGAATTTTATCAAGAAGTTTTGATTCTTTCTTTGAGTTATTTATGTTGCTTTGATGATTTCTCAGGAACATTCACTGATGTCCCTTATGAAGAATGTCCTGTTACTCTCTAACTCTTGAATCCCCTCTTACTTTTCATAACACTATCACTACCTGACATTTTATATTTATTTGTTTATCTGTTGCTTATCATCTCTCTTCCCACCAGGCTGTGAGTTCCTTGAGGGCAGAGATGTCTTGCTCATGGCTATATTCCCATCACCTAGAATAGTGCCTGAGACACAGTAGGCCCTCAATAAGTAGAATGAATGAAGAAATGAAGTGTGGCTTGGAGAGAACACTGATGGTCTGTGTTTGTCTTAGTCCATGAGTAAAATCATGAGGAACTGTATTAGAGAGAGAGAGAAATGATGCAGGATTCAGAAGGGTCCAAGGCTCAAATGATAGGGCCAAGCCATCCCACTCCACACTGAAGATGAGCCATGTTCCAAGAAGTGCCCAATTATGCCAGGGAGACAGATAACCAACAGAGCAGCCTCTGTTCCACTGTTTGATTTACAGATGTTACAAATGGTGATTTATGGCTTAGGTCCATAGGGCACATTGTCAGCATGACTGAAAATGGTGCTGATGGTGCTACCCAGAACTATCAGGGCAAAAGAGAGACCAAGAGAGACAAGGAGTTATAGTTCTTGACAACACTTGAGCCCAAACCTCATGATGTCTGTTGTGGCTAGAAACTGACATCCAGAAGCCTGCCCAGGTTCTCTACCTTCTCTCTCTCCATTCTGTTCAATTGAACACTTACTGAACAACAGACCCACAGCCAAGAATGGGGCACAACGACGAGTTACCTCACTTTGAGTCCTCCATCCTGGTTATCCATTGCTGCATAACAAACCACCTCAAGCCTAGTGGCTTCTAACAACAATGCATTATTGCCTCTGCCAGTTTGGTGGGTTGACTCGGCTCAGCTGGGCGGTTTTCTCACTCGAATTCTCCTGTGCGTTTACAGCCAGATTGCTGCTGGGGTTGGAGTCATCTGAAGGTCTGACTGGGGTGGAAGTCTAGGAGGCTTTCTGTCTCACTGCTGCTGGTTGGTGCTGGCTGTCAACTAAGGCTGTCAACTAGAGCATGTGGCAGGAAGCAGAAGCTACCAGGTTGCCCAAGGGGTACACTGGGAACTATCACAGCATTGCTTCTGCTATATCCTATTGGTCAAAGTAGCCACTGGTCACAGATTGAAGGGAGGTGGGAGAATAGACCCCATTTCTTGGTCAGGAGGACCAGGTCACATGGCAGAAGAGCATGAGGATGGGAGATATCGTTTGGGCCATCTTTGGAAAATATACCCTTTCACAGCCTCAAAATACATTGAGGTGGGGTTCTGCCAAGATAAGCAAAGATTTACTACTTTTGCAGAACACTCTTGACTCTTCAAAGAGCTTTCATGCCCATGTTCATCAAAATACCTGTAAGGGACATGCACATGAGGTAGTACAGCAAAATGGGGCCAGACCACCTGGGTCTGCATCTAAACACCACTGCTTCCTTCCTGCATGTCTTGGGCAGGCTATTTCATCTCTCTGTGCCTCAGTGTTCTCATCTGTAAAATGGGGGAATAATAATAATGCCCGTTTCATAGCTTCGTTGTGAGAACTAGGTGAGGTATTGGCTGTGGGGCACTTGGAATACTGTCGAGGGTAGAACAAGTCTATGTGAGCAATGGTTATCATTATTACTCTCCCTCCTTTTATTTATTTTTACCTTTAAAATTTGTAATTTATTTTTAAAAATAGGTTATACATTTACATGGTTCGAATATTAAATAGGAATATGAGAGTCCACAGAGCAGAGTCTCCTTGCCCAATATCCAGCCTCCTGCTTTTCTTCCCCAGAGGAAACCACTCTTTCCAGGTCCTTGTGTCCTGCTGGAAATATCCTCTGCATTTACAAGCAAACATGGATATATATTCTTCTGCCACCTCTTTTTTTAAAATATATATGTACACACATGATAGTGACTATACCCATAGTTTTACACATTGCTTTTTCCCCTTAAAATTGATATTTGGTGATTGTTTCACCAAAACAGTTGGAAGGAAGAACCCAGGCTCTCAGACTCAAAATAGCACAGTGGAGACTACAGGCTGGAGATGGTGCTTTGTAGCAGTGAGCCTCCTGGCAGTGCCTTTGCATAAACCTTGTTTTCTCTTTCAGGCGGGATTGGCTTTGGAGGAAGTAGAGGCCGAAACACAGCCCAGGATTGGAGAGGAACTAAGCCCTATAATTGATAAGACCTGGGGTCATGACCCAGGCCTGCCACTGACTCATGGGGCCCTTGGGCAAGTCACCCAAACTCTCTGGGCCTGGAAGGTGCTTGACACAATGGGGCTTCTCCAATTCCAATGCCAACTCAATCAATGCTTCCTTGACAAGTCTCATTTTCTCATTTAAAAAAGTAGGGGTAAAAGTAATACTAGGTGTGGTAAGAATCCAAAGAGACAATGTATGTGAAAGCCCACGGAAAACTAAAAAATCGACACACCATACAGATTCCCCTCCTTCCAGGTATTCATTTTGAGAATGACATTACAAATGATGAACTCCATCCACAACCACATCTTTGGTATAAAAGATTATTAGTGAGCCACACTTCTCTGTGGTTCAGGATACAGAAATTAAAAACCAAAACCAAAACACAAAATTTTTATTGCATGTTGAACTTGATGCCCAGTTTCTGCTTAGGTAGCCTGCCGGCAATTAAGGTACTGTGCCACTAGGGGCGATGATGTCAAGGTTACTAAGGCTTGTTGCACAGCAGGTACTCTTAAGAACCATCTCAAATGTCCTCCCCTTTTATACATCGAGAAGCCTCACCAAAGGACCACTGAGCCTGTTTCCTCATCTGTAAAATGGGGATAACAGTACAAAATGAGCTCATGTAAAATCCTCCTTACACAGTAAGACTCAGTATTCACTTCAGTATTTGCTTCTCTCCGGAGTAATTAAGAACATGGTTTTGGAATCAAACTGCTTGGATTTGAATTCCAGCTCTACTACTTATCAGCTGTGTGACCTTGGACAAATTACCTAACCTCTCTGGGCCTCAGGAAGGCATGCGGACTCTAGTTTGCCACAGACCTCTCCACTCCCTATCGTTTGCACCTGGGCTGGTCACACATTTATATTTCTTGCCTTCCTTCTCCCTCTCTCACCAGAGGCACTGAAATTCATGGCCCCAGTGACTCAGGGGAATGCCCAAGTGCAGTATTTATTCATTTGAGAAAACTGCTCTGAGCACTGACTGCATGTTAGGTGTAGAGCCTAGAGAAACTCAACACCTGAACAGGATAGCCAAGTGAGGGGCTTCTGGTCAAATTCAGTCCTCAGATGGCTGGGACCTGATCTTGCCACCCTGAACATCTTCACTTTCTTTCCCTAGCTTTGCTTTCCTACTTTATGCATCCCACTTTAAAATATGCTCTATATATTATTTATTATATTTAACATCTGTCTTCTGTCACAAAGGTGAACTATCTGAGGGCAGAAATTTAGTCTGTTTTGTACACTGCTGCAGCCCAGTCCCCTTATCAGTGCCCGGCACATAGCAAGCCTTCAATAGAGAGATGTTGAATGAATCATCAGTCCCTTGCATGTCTCTGCAGTGAAGCAAGTTGCCCTAGTCCCCCCTGCAGTGTCCAGTGACAAGGTAACATTCAGGGTTCAAGGCAAGAAGAGTGAAGGCTGTTGGGGGTCACAGAGAGCACCCAGGAGATGGCTTAGGAGTCTGTCTTGGTGACAGCACGTCTAGTTGGAACTAGGACAGGGAGGTTAGTGACTGACCTGTAGGGTCAAGGGACACTTCTGGGCAAAGTTGGGGGGTTGGGTGGGGGTGGATTATTGGTGGGGTGCTAGGGGAGGAAGGGCAGAGCACGCGCGCGCGCACCGCCCCCCCCACCCCCAACACATACATATCTACCCTACACGCACCCGCACGTACCAGCAGACGCTGCATTAGGAGAGACCAGAAACCAACAGACAGGGCCGGAGGAATGTCCAAGGAGGTGGGGAAAGGGCAGAGGGGGGAGGGGAGCAACACTCTTGGGTCCACAGCGCGCCTCCAGGAGGGGCCCAGGAGAAGGGCGCAAAGGAGATGCTCCCTGCACCCTCTGCCGCAGACCCCTCTGCCCCGGGCTGAAGCACCCTCTGGAGAAAGACGCTGGCCCGGGGGCCGAGGGAGGTGCGTCCCCCACCCCCCGCCGCCAGCTCCAGCTAAGCGGGTTGCTGCCTCCTCAGCAACTGCGGCGCCTCCACCTGCGCAGGAACCGCGCCGCCCTGCGCCGCCCGCCATTGGCTCGCTAAAAATGCCTCTCTAATCTGCGCGCATCTGTGCACGTCCCCCTCCCCGCCTCCCCACCCAGCTCTGACCTTCCTCCTTCCCGCAGCCCGGGCGAGATCCCTGAGACGCGGTAGCGGCGGCGGCGGGGGCAGCGCAACCTCCTCTTCCCCAAAGAAGTCGTCCCGGCTTGAGGCCGGGCCCCAGAAGCCCCGCTAGGCCCGGTGGCGCCGCCGATGGTGCTGAGCGCTCCTGCCCCCAGGTAGGGGGTCTGGCCCTTTGATAGAGGGTGTGGAGAGAGGGGGTCCAGTTACGGAGTGCATGCTGGAGGTGGGCGCAGAGACTGGCGTCTTCCCGGCGAGAGCACGAGGGAGGATTGGGTAGTTACCTGGCGAGAGGTGAGCGCATGGCCGAGGGTGCTTTGCAAGAGCTGGGGCTCGCGAGCATCCCATAGGCAATGCCAGGATGCCCCTACTGTGGGCCCCTGGGAGAGGGAGCTGGCGGCAGAGGCCTTTACCCACGGGAAAACGCAGGAAATGGGTTCCTTGGGAAGCTGAGACCCGGGCCTCTGGGGTCCGAATCTCTGGCCTGGGACATTCAGGTACCAGCAGGAAGGGTGAGCTGTTGCCACCTTGGTGCATAGGCTGTTTATGGATCAGAGTGGGCTGGAGAGAAACACAGCAGCTGATGCTCCCTGTGCCCTGTCTGATTTACAATTAAAGATATTTTCTTCTGTCCTTCTGCCCCTTCCCTCACAGCTGGGTTAGCAGAGAGGAGAGAGAGAAGGAGGTAAAGCTAAATGGCCGGCAGATACAGCAGAAGCTGTGGTCTTCCTGACTCTACCCTCCTCTCCAGGCCACTTGCTGCCTGTCGGAACTCTTTCTCTCCCTTATTTTTGTCTTACAGGAGGCCATGAAAAGAATAAAAGGTCATTAGGGTGTAAGTGACACAGTGGCAAACCTTAGGGCTTGGCCAGTATCAGCTTCAAGTCCCAACTGCCCCCCACCCCCACCTGCTCTGCACCCCACGTGCAGTGACACATGTGGCCGATTTTCTCTGGGCATAACCATAAATAACCCACATTGCCCTGGCTCTGGCACAGCAGGGTGCAGACATAATTGTCAATGATTTTGGAGGTTCTGTCCGTCACCTACCTGCCTTTCCATCACATGTCCAAATCACCACTCGCAAGCCACCCGCTCCAGGCAGCTTCTTTGTTACCCCAGGTGTGATCCTTGCCTCCTGCCCTGGGTTCTGTCAGTCTTGTGGTTTGGCTATTTATGTCTTGTCTGTTGCTGTGTAGACTGGAAGTGACTTCAGGGTAGGAATCTGTGCCTTCAGGGTAGGAATCTGATTTATCTGTCTTGGACCCTGCACCTGGCCAGGGTCTGGCACCAAGTAAATGTGGAAAAAGTGAATGAATGAACTTGAACTCTGGTGGCAACCTGAAAGAGGGGGATGAACCCCTTCTTGGGCTGTCCTTCCATCCCCCAGGACCAAAGTGCCACTGATACCGGACAACCCCATTTAGGCCCTTCCTAGACCTGGAATTGATAGGTAGCTGTGGCATCTTGAGATTAACGCTTCAGTCTCGATGTCTCCAGGGGGTCTTTTTGGGCTCCTGGTTTGAGTGCCCTGGCCTAGCCCAGGCTTGGTGGAAGGCCCTGAGTGAAAGTCTGGTCTTCCTGGGTTGGCACTTTCTTCCTAGGGTGCTCAGCTCAGACCAGGGATCTCTCTGTCCCAGCCCTTGGGAAAGTCCCGGTTAGCGTCAGGGAGTCTTGGAAGCCCCAAACCAGGCTGCCCTCAGTCTCTGGGTTCCTCATAGTGAGTGCTGAGCAAATCTCATGACTCCATTGTGTGGAGGAGCAAACCCAGGCCAGAAGAGGCTGCCATTAAGGGTTCTGGTGTCCGTGACAGACGTGGACATTCGCAGAGCTCTTTCCCAGTCCTTGTTGCTCCTTTGATAGCCATACTGATAAGACATCTGCAAGCTGTTTTTGTTCTCATCTTACAGAGGGGAAAACTGAGGCCCAGAAAAGGTCAGCAGCAGAACCAGGGGCAGCACTCGGTTCCTGGCTCTGAGTGCAGTGCTCTCTCCACTGCGCTTGAGGGAGCTGAGACAAGCCCCCAGACCCAGGTCAGAGTGTCTGGTTGTCCTAGAGCCCAGACGTTCCTCCTCTCTGGCTCTGTCCTGGCTCTTAGCAGTGGAGAGAGCAAGAAAGAGGTGCTTCAGGGGTAGAGGGAGATAGGCGGAGGGTGGTTTTGTTCTTGCAAGTGGTTGGCCCTGTTGGCCTTGAGGAAAGAGTGCAGTAGTAACAGTAAAAACTAACAGTACACAGCATTTGCCATGTGCCAGGTCTGTCCCAACTATTTTTAACTCATTCAGTCCTCACAGTAGCCCGATGAGGTAGGTACATTATTATCCCCATTTTACAAACAAGGAGGCTGAGGCACAGAGAAGTTATTTGTTCAAGATCACATAGTTTGAAAGTGGAGGAGCAAGGATTTGAACCTAAGCTCCAGAGTCCATGCTCTTGACCTATATTCCCTATTGCGAGATCAAGAGAGCTGTGGACCTACTTGCTGGGGACATGCTGGTCTCTGTGGAGATACAGGCTTCAGGTACTTCATGGCTAAAGTCCCTACATGGAAGGTAGTGTGTGCATGATTAAGTTTGACTGACAGTTGTGGATGCTCAGAATAATAACACCCATATCAATGGGTCTCACTGAGCAGGAGCGCAATCTTTGTGAGACGCACGTTTGAGTCTGTCACTCGCCTGCTCTGCATCCTTCAGTGGCTCTCATTGCCCTGAAGACAAAGTGTAGGCCCCCTGCCAGGGCTTTCTCTCCTTTCTCATCCTCCCTCTGCCTTCCAGCTGCTCGGAACTTTTCAATTCCTCAACTAAGTCATTCTTCTGTCACCTGCAGTCCTTTGCACGGGCTGTTCTTCCTGCCTAGAACACTCTCCCTCTTTCTCCCTACACATTCCTCACCCTCTGGGGTCACTGAGACTTCCCTTCCTCTGGGAAGTTTGGGCTTGGACTGGGAGCCTCCATCCTCATACTCTGCTCACCTCCCTTCACACAGTATCCTCGGGGGCTTTGGATTGTTGCCCCCCTGTGAAGTCCCTGGGGGCAAGGTCTGTGTCCTCGTTCCCAGCATCCCCAACACCTGGCACCCAGTAGTCATAGCTCATACTTGTAGAATGAGTGAGTGCATTTTGGTCCCGTCCTTACTTTCTCTCCTCACCAGTCTCGGGACACACAGCATGTTTCTTCTCCCAGTAGATTAAGAAACCATTCATAAATGTGTTCGTAACCCCCCAGCAGGGGCTAGCTGGTGGTAGAAGCCCTTCAGTGGAGAAGTGAAACTGCTTGTGGGCCTGGCAGGACAGGGGAGCGCATTTGGGGTGGGGGAGCTCGCTGATTTGGGGGTAGTCCTGGGGAAGCAGGTGGGAGCAATGGAGGACGAGTGGGGGTGCCAGGTGGATGGGGGCTGCTTGCTTTAGTTTTAGATTTTTCTTAAAGAAAAGCTTTTAATATTTTTTCCTCTTACCAAAGCGATACATGTTTGTTGTGGAAAATTTAGAATGTACTGGAAAGCCAAATAAAACCCATTAGCCAGCACCAGACCCGCCCACTGTGGGCACTTTGCAGCTGGTTTCCAGCCCAGTGGACTGGAGGCGGAAGGTGGGGACTGGAGACTGGTGGGGGCAGGTCAGGGTCCCAGGAAGTAGATGCAAGGATAAGTGTTCTTGGGAGGAGTGGTCCCCAAGCCTGGTCTGTGTTCGGCAGGAGAAGGAAGCAGGAAAGCCAGAGGGAGAAGCGGAGCTCTGGTGTAGACCTAACAGGACAAGACACCTCAGGGACCCATGGGGCGCTCTGGAGCTAGAGTGGCCCTTTAGAGCCGAATTTGCTTGGAAGGGTCAGGCCTTTAGACCTCAGCAGCCATCAGCACTGGGTATACCTTTGACAGACGGCTCTGCAGCAGCAGTAGCTCCTGAAAGGGCCGCCAGCCGCCGAGGGTCATGTGCCGACAGCACCGCCAACAGCTGGGGCAACCGATAGTGTTCAACCTCCAAAAGAGGACATACTTGTACTAAAAATTTCATTTGTTGTTTATCTGAAAATCAAATTTAACTAGATGTCTTCTATTTTTATTTGCTAAATCTGGCACCATGGACTGGGATGGGGAGGGGTAGAGAGTGGGGAGAGAGTGGAAGGGTCCTAATTTTCTTTTTCTTGTGTTGGGGGAGGGATAAAAGACACACTTGTTTGAATTTGACAGTTTTAAAAAAATAACATGTCCATTTTTAGAAATTAATGAGGCATTTCAAATTTTGCATCTGTAACTGCTTCTGTGTATTGTCTAGAGTGTAGCTCCCTATTTGTGGATTTTGGTTCCCTCATGCTGCTCAGAAATAATAAAATGATATACTTATTTATTCAAGAGGGCAAATGGAGATTTGATGATTAAGGGTGGAGTCACTAGGGTTAATCCACTCGAGAAATAAAAGTCATCATCATAATAAAGCCCTATGTGGCAGAGGGCGTGGGAGACTGGAACCCTCACATCAGACAGGGAGAGTAGGTCAGCTTTACCGTTTTGGCAATAGCGATTAAAGTTTTGACCCAGCAGTTCCTTGTCCAGGGATTTCTCCTGCAGGCACCCCTTTAGTAGGATGCAAAGAGACCTGGGTGGGGATGGTCAGTGCGGCCAAGCTAAATGTCCATTAGGAGGGCTATAACATAATTAGGACCTCTCCAGAAGATGTGATTTTAGGCAGCTGTTCCTTCTTTCATTTGGTCAGTGAATCTCGACAGAATGTCTTCTGTGTGCCAGGCACCATTTTAGGTGCTAGGGACATTGAGAAAAAAGAACAGGGCAGAGCTTAATACCTGGCTAGAAAGGCAGAACGTATTAGCAAGTTAAAGCAAGTCACGTTACAGAACAAGGTGTTTAGTATGATCCCATTAAAAAATACACATATGTATTTCTATATTCATGTTGCATAAAAATGTCTAGAAGGCCACAGATCTGAAGGTTAGATCTGAAGGTTAGCAGAGCTTACCTCCGGGGGCAGGTAATTGGGAGGCTGAGTGCAGGCAAGATAGGGAGTGTTTGCTGTGTATTTCAGCACCCTGTGCTGTTTGTATTTTATACAACAAACATCATTCCTCATAAAAACAATTAAAATTACACTTGATGATACCTGAGATTTTTCTTAGCAATCTAAAAAAAATGAGCATTTAAATGGCATTTCCCCCATGACGGCATTTGAGTCAGATGCTGCCACTGGGTTTGAAGAGTTTTTATTTGTGATTGGTTTCTTGTTTCTCCTTTCCTCCTCTTCTTGATCCTGGGGTGGACAAAACCTGCCAGGATGAGAAAGCGGGGAAGGTAAGTCTGGGTGTCAGGAGGGCTGCAGAAGGAGCATTGCAGAAGCCAAGTATCCATGAAAGTGGTGACTGAGCACCCACAGTGTGCATGACACTGGGGTGTCCTGTGGGGGGCACAAAGGAGGGAGGCAGGCCCTGGAGACAGTTCCAGGGAGCCCAAGGGGGTCTGAAGTCTACCGACACAAACAGGCACTGTTCCGTTTATCCATATTTATTACCTCACTTGGCCTTCTCAGTAACTTATGAGGTTACCCCCATTTTACAGATGTGGAAACTGAGGTTAAGTGACTTACCTGAGATCACACTGCAAGTAAGTGTCTGAGGCAGGATTCACACCCGTGCAGCCTGGATTCAGAGGCTGTGCTTTTAACCTCTGTGCCCCAGCACCTCTGGTTGGGGAGTGGAGATGATCGCTTCCCTTAGAGTGCAGGCAGGTGTGCTCCCAGAGGCAGGGTGGTTGGTCATGGAAGGTCTTCTGCGGGAGGTAGACCTGGAAGGAAAGGATGGTAGATTTAGAGAGATGGAAGGTGCCTTCCAGGCAGAGTGACAGCAGGAACAAACATGCAGAAATTGGAATATGAGAGCTGGGCATAGGGGCTGGGGAGGGAATTAGCTCAGGAACACGAGGAAGTGAGAAATAAGGCTGGTGGAGCAAATGCCAGATATTTTAGATGACTGGACTCTTTGGACTTGCTGGGGCAGGTGGCCCAGGGCTCTCCCAGCTCCTCGCAAAGCCTGGCTGAGGCCTAGCGTCCCTCAGCCCAACCTGGGCCTTCCCCAGGGCCACACACTCTACCCCTGGCCTGCCTGGGTCCAACCTTAATCAAATGCCAGAGAAGATACAGCTGAAGTGGGGTAGGAGTATGAGCTGAGGATTGGGAGGCCCAGGGTGGGTCCTAGCCCTGATACTGACTCACAGAGGGACCTTGGGCCATTCAATGCCTTCCCTTGGACTTGGTTTCTTCTTCTGTCCTTTACTTTTAAACTTTTTATTGTGGAAAAATATAAGCCTTCCTAAAAGTAGAGGGAATTGTAGAATGAACAACCATGTACACATTAGTCAACTTCAACTGTTATCTACTTGTGGTCAGTCTTGTTTCATTTCTGCCCCCTACCCCCACCACATAATAATTCATACTAAATCCCAAGCATCATTTCATCGCAAATATATCAAGTTGTATCTCTAAAAGATAAAGATTTTCCCTACCAAATCACTACACCATTATTATTTTTTAAAATTTTAATTAGTTTCAAGTATACAGTGTATTGGTTATACATCTATATATTTTGTAAAAACGATCCCTCCCATTGCTCCTCCCTCCCCTGACCCTCCACCTAGCCAATGTATTCATTCTAATTGTATTCCCCATGCCGTGCTCCCCGTCCCCGTGTCCATACATCAGCTACCAATTTGTACTTCTTTAACCTTCACCCTGTTCTCCCAGCCCCCCAAACTCCCCTCTGTCCACCAAATTGTCCACTATATTTGTGAGTCTGTTTTTGATTAGTTTGTTCATTTTATTCCTTAGATTCCCCATATAAGTGAAATCATATAGTGTTTATCTTTCTCAGTCTGATTTAAATACCTTCTAGGTCCATCAGAGCAATATGTTTTTCCATCCCCTTCCTTTTAGTCTGTGTCTTTTAATCTGAAGTGAGTCTCTTATAGGCAACATGTAGGGGTCTTGTTTTCCTTTCCATTCATGCACTCTTGGTTGGAGCACTTAATTCTTTTCCATTTGAGGTACTTATTGATAGGAATATAGTTGTTACCTTTCTTTATTCCTGTTTTCGATACATGTTTCTTCCTTCTTAAAGAAGTCCCTCCAACATTTCCTGTAATTCTGGCTTGGTGGCGATAAATTCCTTCAGCTTATTTTTGTCTAGGAAGCTCTTTATCTGTCCTTCAGCTCTAAATGATAGCTTTGCTGGATAAATTATTCTTGGTTGTAGGTCCTGGGTCTCCACCCTGTTGAATATTTTTTGCCAAGCCCTTCTGTCTTGCATAGTTTCTTTTGAGAAATCTGCTGCCAGTCATATGGGTGTTCCCTTATAAGTAACTATCTGTTTTTCTCTTGCTGCTTTTAATATTCTTTCTTTGTATTTAACCTTTGGCATTTTAATTATGATGTGTCTTGATGTAGGTCTCTTTGGATCCCCGATTTTTGGAATTCTCTGAGCTTCCTGGGGTTTTATGTCCATTTCCTTCACCAGGTTAGGGAAGTTTTCCATCATTATTTCTTCAAACAGCTGTTCAACATCTTGATTTTCTTCAGGTACGCCGATCAAATGGATATTTGGACCCTTAATAGTGTCCCATATGCTCCTTAAATTATTTTTATAGTCTTGGCATCTTCTCTTTTGCCATTCTGATTGAGTGTCCTTGGCTTTCCCATCCTCTATATAGGTCATTTGATCCTTTTCTTTATTCACTCTGTTTATTCCTCTGTTTATTCCATTTAATATACCTCTCATCTCAGATAATGTGTTCTTCATTTCAGGCTGGTTCCCTTTTATAATTTCCATTTCCATTTTTTTGTTTTTTTTTATCTCTTTGTTGAAGTTCTCACGGAATTTATCTACACTTTCCAAAAGTTCATTGAGCA
>NW_011889006.1:1588903-1620786 GCF_000151845.1 Pteropus vampyrus
GAATTTATCTACACTTTCCAAAAGTTCATTGAGCATCAGTGTTTTGAACTCTGCATCTGTTAGATTACTTGACTCTATTATGTCTGGATCTCTGTTCTGTTCTCTCATACGGTTTCTGTTTCTTTGTCAAGATCCCAGGCGATTTTTCCTTGCTGCTGCTCCTTGTTTCCATCACAACTTCGATTTGGTCGCCAGAGGGATGAACAGAGCCTCTATCATCTACGCCATTTTGGTTCTTCTCCACACAACACCATTATTATACCTAAGAAGCAAGCATTGCTTTATATCATCTAAAACATCCACTCCATATTCACATTCCCAGTTGTCAGACATGGCTTTTTATTTTAACAGTTTTTTTGAGTCAATATCCAAATAAGGTCCCTGCATTGATTGGTCGATATGTCTTAGTCTCTTTTAATCCAGTTTCCCCTCCATTTTCTTCTTCCTTGGCAATTTATCTATTGGAGAAGCCAGGATGTTTGTCTTGTAGAATCTTCCAGGTCTGGATTTTGTTGATTATATCCTTGTGGTATAGTTTAATGTGTTACTCCGTCCCCTCTGTAAATTGGTAGTTAGATTTATCTGTCTCCTGACCTCTCCTTATGCAGTCATCAGTAAGTCCTTCTGGATCTACCAGAATCTGACCACTTCTCACTGCCTCCATTGCTGCCCTCCCTCCTAAGCGTCCACTGTCGCTCCCCTGGATTATTGCAGCAGCCTCTAGCTGGTCTCCTTGCCTCCTGTCTCGCCCAAGCAGCCAAAGAGATCCTTTTAAAACCTAACTCAGATCACTTCCCTCCTCTGCTCAAAACTTCAATGACTTCCTCTTACTCAGAATAAAACCCAAAGTCCTATAGGAAATCCTATAACAACTTAGAAGGCCCTGCATGATCTAGCTGCCCAATACCTCTGACCTCATTTCACCACTCCATCCTCACTGGGCTCCTGGCCATTTCTTGGAAGTATCAGATATCCTCCTGCCTCAGGGCCTTTGCACTGTTGTTCCCTGTGCCTGGCCTTAGAGGTCTGCCTGATTCATGATATTCTCATCTCTCTTGTGTCACCTCTTCAAAGAGGTCTTCCCAGATACCTCATCTGCAATAGCCCCTGGTATTCTCCATCCCCTGGCCCTGCTTTATTTTCCCTCATAGCACTTATGTATCCCTGATGTTACAGTCTTGTTGATTTCTTGCGAGTCTCCCCTGCCTGCCTACGAGTTCCAGGAGAGACTCTGCCCATGGAGTAGACCTCCTCCTCCTCTTTGGTCCCTCCCTGCCAGCTCCTCTCCTTTCAGCGGTGTTTCCTGGAAAATACAACAACCTCATACTCGTGCATTTGCTTCATAGTTTACAAAATACTTTCTGTCACCAACACAGGGATTCCTGGGCAAGTGATTTATAGCAGGCGAGCTCACAGGAGAAGGGAGCCAGGGTGCCTGTTTGGGTGAGGAAGGAACTGGGGAAAGATGGCTTTCAGCTGAAGTCTAGTGCTAGCTCGATCCCACAGGGAGCCCTAGAGTGGGAGCAGCAGGTACTACGGAGTTGTCCTTCCTTGAGGCAAAGGGCCAGGCTTTTGTACCCCCTTATCATGCTGTCATTGACTGCCTCCCTAGGGTCGACATAACCTCCCAGGCATCTCTAAGTGAGGCAGCTCCTGTAGAAGCCAGGGTCAGTGCTCAGGGCAAGGGGGCAGCTGTGAGCCATTAGCGACCAGCACCAAGAGCAGCTGGGGAATGGGTGCCCCATCTGACAAAGGGACGCTAACAGCATGCCCTGCACTTCCATATTTGTTTTCTGATTTTAGCCGTGCCATAAACCTATGAAGAGAATATTTACTAAATATCATCATTCTTATTTGATAGATGAGGAAACTGAGGTTCTCAGGGGTGAAATGACTTGCCTGGTGTTGCTCAGCCAAGAAGAGGGAGACCTGGAATTGGAGCTCAGATTCTTACTTGGGATCCTCTGATTGGTTGATAAATCACTTTAGTGGCTACTGGTTCATAGTTTTACTCTCGTGCATTCATTCAACAAAGAGGTGTTGAATGCTGTGTCCTCGCCTCCTGGAGCTTCCAGTCTGTGGATCTGCCTAGCATTTAGCTGTGTACTACCCTACTCGTCACTGCTGAGCCCAGACTCCATAATGACAACATGTTTGTTGAGCACTTACTATATGCTAGGCACTGTACGAGGCTCCTTGTGTTGATTTGTTCACTTCACCTTCACAGCACCCCATTTTCAGATGGGTAAACCGAATTTGCAGAGGGTTTAAGGCTTCCGGCCAGGGTCCCTAGGTGAGTATGTGATAGAGCTGGGATTCAAACTTGTTCTGAACAGGGCTCTCCCTACTCCTGCCTCCCCTCCCCCAGTCCCACCCACAGCAGGATATCTGGTGTCACCTCTATCAGTAGCTCCATCGGTCACCAGGCTGCCACCGTTGCCTGCTCCCCGGGTGTTGGGTGACTGGCTGCCATCTCACCTGCCCCACTTGGCCCTGTCCCAGGGCACCTCTGATGGGAGGCCTCCCCCACCCTACAGAGCCGAGACTCCTTGCCACTGCTCCCCTTCCAAAACTCTTTGTCACTGGTCTTAACTGTCTGAGTGGGCCCTTTTGCCACCCCCAGCTAGGCCTGGGCATTGGTAGCCCCTCCCCTCTCACACAAGCTGGCCTCGTAAGCTGCAAAGCTAGCTTGGCTCTGGTGCCCCTGAGCAGGGCGGGGGGCAAGGTGGCAAATCACAGCAGGCTTCCTTCCCACCTCACCACTCCCCAGCCAAGGCCAAGATGAGCCCCACAGGGAGAAAACAGACTTGGCCACCTGAGGGATGTAAGGGTAGGGAGGGTCCCCCAGACTGCCTTGGTGATGGGGGTTTGTGAGGCAGGAGAATGGAGGTGGACATCACATTATGTGTCAAATTCCTGAGACCCCTGTTCCCACTAGGAGCTATTCTGAACCATCATCGCTCAGCTGAGCTGGGCAGTGGAGGCCTGGACTCTATTCCCAGCCTCAGGACTAGAAACTCACTCCAGGGACTACACTAGAGATGCCTGTGTCTCCACCTTGGCAGAACTCTGGGAATATTTGTGGAAATTTTGGACATGAAATAGCATGCAAAGTACATGCAAATAAGCCCATCTCCCTGTTGGCCTGGCCAGTGGAGCGGTTACTCTGCTCACAGCTTGGCCATGATGGCTGGCATGCTGTGGCCTGCAGGAAATCAGGTGTTCTCTCCACAGTGGCTGGAGGGCTGAGGGGCTGGAAGAGATGGAGAACCCTGAGAGCTGTGGCCAACCCACCTTTACTGCAAATTCTGATTTTTGTTATATTTTTCTCCTCACCAAGTAGTGATTTTTTTCTAATTTGATCATTTTGTTTGCATTAGCTGTATTTCTGTTAAGAAGAACTTTGCCTCTTTACCTATTTTGTTATTCAGAAATATGCTTCATATGGTAGAATAAAGGCTCCATTCTTTCCCTTTATCAGTTTTTAGAGAGATAAGTGTGTGCTCTAACAGCCTCCAAACGTGACCAGTGGTTTTTTCCCCCCATTTTTAAATATAAAAGTGTATAAAATAGGTTATACATTTTAACAAATTAATAAAAAGCCAACACCCAAGTTGCCACCATCTAGGTCAAAAATAGAGAATTGCCACAACTCCAAAAGATGTCCTGAGACCCTTCCCATGACAAGGTCATCTCTTCTAGAGGGACCAACCATTTTAAATAGTTAGGGTTAATAGCCGCTTTGTTTTTGCTTTTATTACATAAGCATGCATCCAAAACCAAATAGTTCTCTGTCTCATTTTGAATTTTAATTCATGGAATTACTATTTTATGTCTGACTTTTTTTCATTTAACATTTTCTTTTTGCTGTGCATCTCGATTGTTCTTTGCAGCGCAGTCCTTTCATTTTTCATCATTGCCTAGTGTTCCAGAAGGTGAATATACCATAGTTTACTTATCTAGTCTGCTGTTTACGGACATCAGGGTTGTTTCTGACTTGTGGCTGTTGTGAAACATGCTGCTCAGAACATTCTTAGACACGTCTCTGGGTAAACATAGGCATGCAGTTCTGCAGGGTATATACTTAGGAGTGGAACTACTAGATGATGCTAAACTGTTTTCTAAGGTTGTACCAGTTCACACATTCACAAGCATTGTGTGCAGGACCCTGGTGCTCTGCATACTTGCAGATATTTGGTTATTAGCAGACTTTGGATTTTTAAATAATTTTTATTATCAGTATGGATTTTTATAAATTTGATGAGTTTCAGTCCTCATTGTTTTCAGTGATGCTCAAATTGTTCCATCTTTGGCCAGTGGGAGCCTCTTCAAGTTGACTCTGCTACCCTTTTTATACAAGCACACTGGTCTCTGAAGTGTGCTTGCTTTCTGGAATGATGTTCTAGGCTTCTCAGAGTTGCAGTCAGCCATTTATCTAAGGAGCTGTGGATCCTTTTATAGACATTATTTAAATGTATTTTAAAATTTGGTGGCTTTTAGCACATTTACAGAGTTGTGCAACCCTTGACCACTGTCTAATTCCAGAACGTTTCCATCACTCCAAAAACGCCATGCCCATTAGCAGTTACTCCTCAATTCCCTCTCCCTCAAGCTCCTGGCAACCACTAATCTACTTTCTGTTGCTATAAATTTGCCTATTCTGGACATTTCATATAAATGGAATCATAAAAATTTTTCATGTCTGGCTTCTTTCACCTAACATAACGTTTTTAGGTTCGTCCATGTTGTAGTATGTAACAGTACTTCATTCCTTTTTATGACTGAATAATTCTTGTATGGATAAATGCATTTTGTTTATCCACTTGTCCATTGAGGGACATTTAAGTTATTTCCACTTTTTGGTTATTATGAATAATGCTTCCATGAACATTTATGTACAAGCTTTTGTGTGGACATAAACGTTTTTGCGTTTTCATTTCTCTTGGATATATACCTATGAGTAAAATTGTTGGGTCAGATTTAACTCTACATTTAACTTTTTCAGGAACTGCCAAACTGTTTTCCAGGCTCCATCAGTTTACATTCCTACCAGCAATGTAGGAAAGTTCCAGTTTCTCCTCATCCTCACCAGCACCTGTTATTGTCCATCTTTTTGACCATGACTATCCCAGTGGGTATGAGCTGACATCTTATTTTGGGTCTGATTTGCATTTCTCTAATGGCTAATGATGTAGAGCATCTTTTCATGTACATATTGGCCATTTGTATCTTCTTTGGAAAAATGTCTTTTCATATCCTTTGCCCATTGTTCTTTTTATTTTTATTTATTTATTTATTTATTTTTTTATTTTTTTATTTTGGGTATTATATATATTTTTAAAATTAATTAATTTTTTTATGGCGACATTGGTTAACTAAATCCAATAAGTTTCAGCTGTACACTTTCACAGTAAGGCATATATATATTTACACTATATGTTCACCTCCCATAGTTAGATTTCTTTCTGTCACCACATATTTGACCCCCTTTACCCTATCTACCTCCTCGCTCCCCCCCCACCCCCTACCCTCTGGTAACCACTAGTCTATAGTCCATGTCCATGAGTCTCTGTTTGTTTGTCCTGTTCATTTGTTGCTTTTAGGTTTATATCCCACATATAAACCTTTGCCCATTTTTAAACAGTGTAATTTATCTTTTTATTGTTGAGTTTTTTTAGATTCTAGATGTCAGACCTTTATCAGATATATGATTTGCAAATATTTTTTCTCATTTCTGTGGGATATCTTTTCTCTGTGGATCCATTTAATGGGGGAATTGTCGTTAGAGACTCAGTCTGAGTTTTAGAGGAATTAGGCTTTTTGAATTCTAGAAACTAACCTAAGGACTCACCCATAGACTCAGAAGCTCTAGGCAGTAGGGTGTCATCTTACAGTGGCACTGAGGGGCAGATGAGAGCTGGCCTGCCCAGGGGTACCCAGCTGCTATGTGGCTGTGGGGCACCAGAAGCGGGTCCCCAATTTAGTTTGCCATTGCTTCTTTTGGGGTCCTCACCCTAGCCCAACATACATCCTCCAAACCTCCAAACTCAACGGTTCCCTTTACCTCAGCGTCCTCACTTTGCTTTGCTTCTCTCAGCCTCTCTTCCTTCAAGGAGAAGCCTTCTTTGGCTGTCCCAGCCTGGAGGGTTTGTCCTCCTGGGATGAACTCTTGTGGTCCCAGGAGGTAGGAGCTTACACTTGGATGCACTGTCAGTGGTCAAATTTGGGGAAAACTAGGTTCACCCAGGGTAAAGAATTTTCTTTAAGTAGGACTCATCAGTGCCTTTAACCTGCTATTGTGTATAATAAATGTAAAGAAATTTAATTGCCAAAACCGAGGAGCAACCAAGACGTCCTGTAATAGGTAAGTGGATAAATTGTGGGGTGTATCCAGACAGTGGAATATTAATCAACACTCAAAAGAAATGAGCCATCAAACCACGAAAGACAAGGAGGAAACTTAAAGACATCTTGCTAAGTGAAAGAAGCCAGTCTGAAAAGAGTACATAGTGTATGATTCCAACTATATAACATTCTGGAAAAGGCAAAACAATAAAAAGATCCCGATTGCCAGGTGTTTGGGGGAGAAAGAGGAAGAGAGCGTTTGAAGGAGGGAAGCGGGAAACCAATAGGTGGCATACAAGAGATTTTTAAGGCAGTGAAACTATTCTGTACGATACTATAGTGGTGGGTACCTGTCACTATACATTTGTCTAAATCCATAGAATGTATGACGCTAAGAGTGAACCCTAATGTAAAATTTGGACTTTGGGTGATAATGATATATCCATGGCGGTTCATCGATTGTAACAAATGTACTACTGCTGTGGGATGCTTATGGTAGGTGAGGCTTGGGAAGTGGGGGGATGTGGGAATCCTTTATATTTTCTGCTCAGTTTTGCTGTGAACCCAAAACTGTTCTAAAAAAAATAGTCTGCTAATTAAAAAAAAAAAATAACATCAGGGAATGATAAGTATTGCAAAGAAAAAATAAAACAGGGTTAAGGGGCTAAGGAGTAACAGGGGTGGGTGGGCTGGCTGTTTTTTGGTGGGGCTGGGGTCAGGGACATTGTCAGAGAGCTAAACAAGGTGAGGAGATGAGCCCTCACCTCATCTGGTGGGCATTATGGGAAGGTATCCCAGCTCTGGAAGCAGCAAATGCAAAGGCCCAGAGGCAGGAAAGAACCTGATGTGTGTGAGGGATGCACAAAGGACAAAGTGGCTGGAGAGGTGTGTGGTGGCCCTGTGGCTGGAGGTGAGGGCAAGCCACAGTTTGGGCTTCCATGTCCCGCCTGTAGGCTGTGCAACCCTGAGGATCTTGTTCTCGGGGAGACGGTGAATCACTGGAGGGTTTCAGCTGGGATGTGACATGTCAAGATTTTATTTGTGTTTAAAAAAGATGACCGTCTCTGACAAACAGTAGGTGGCAAAGGTAGAAGCCAGGAACTTCTTAGTAGACTGTACAGTCCTCCAGTTGAGAGATGGTGGTGGTGTGGACCCAGATGGCTACAGCAGAGGGCGGAGAGGTGGCTGGATTCCGGGTGTATTGAAGAGAGAGTCAACGGGATGTGGGCTGAGGGAGTGAGAGGAGTCTAGGTTTTCATTTGAGCATTTGGGGGAACAGTGGTGTCATTTTCTGCATGGAGAAAACCAGGATTGGAGCAGGCTCTGAAGCAATCAGAAGTCCTGTTTGGGACGTGTCAACCTCTTTAACTTCCAGATCGGGTATTGAGGAAGTGGTTGGATTTTTGTGGCAGCGTTGGGGCTAGAAATATAAGAGTGGGTTTTTTTTAAGCCCCAGGCCTAGATGAGATCACTTCGAGAGCAGGTGTAGATGGGGAAGAGGCCCCAGGCCTGACCTCTGGGCATGCTGGTGCATAGAGGTTAGGGCAAGTAGAGACAGAGGTGGGGGTGTGGTGTCAGAGAGGCTGAGGGGTCATGTATGTCAGGGCCTACAGGGTCACAGCGGAGCAGCATTAGAAGGATTAGAGGAGGCTGGAGGCTTTGGCACTGTGAGGGTCAATGGAGACTAGTGAGGGCAGAGCCTGATTGGAGGGCTTTCAGGAGGGGGTGGAGACAAGGCATCTGGACAGCCTTCCCAGAAGTGTCCTCCACCAGCCAAGGGAGTAGGCCCATGGGGCAGAGTGCATTCTCAGCGGAGCCTTTATTATTATTTTTTTCAATGAGAGAAACAACATCATGTTTCTCTCTTGAGGGGGAAAGATTCTGTATGGAGGAAAACTGATCATGGGGAGATGAGGGAGAACTCTTGGATGCAGCGATGTAATTGGAGAGCCCAGGGCAGGGCCTAGTGCCCAGTGGGAGAGGTCCAAGCCCAGGGGTGGGGTGCAAGGGCGTGGGGCTGCGAGTGTGGGGCAGTCTCTGTAATCTGCTCCCATTTTCTCAGAAAAAGCAGCACAGTAGTCAGCTGAGAGCGAGGAAGGAGGTGTTGTGAAACACTGAGCATCGCAGTTCTCACAGCTGCTGTGAGAAGCAGGTGCCATCACCGCTGCTTTGCAGGGGAGAAAATGAGTCCAAGAGAGTCACCTGTCAGGAAGGGACAGGACCAGGATTTGAACAGGATCTGGCAGATCCCGAGGGCACTCCTCTGAGTGGTCATGCTGGAGTGTGGGTATCAGGATGAGTCTATACCTGCTCTCCAGCCTCCCAGCCTAGTGCAGCCCTTCACCTGTAGGGTTGGCAGCAGGGCCCAGACAGGGGAGGTGGCCAAGCCTGGGAATTCATTTATCAACTGGTCTCCATGTGCTCCCATCCTAACGGGAGGCCATGATGACTTTTTGGGTCCTTGATACCAACACCCATTTGGACCCTATGTCTAATTGTCCTTGAAATGCCTGGGTATTCCTCTTTTTCCAGTGATGGTTACCCAAAGAAATGGCTGTGTAAGGCTCTCGGGAGGGACTGGTGGAGTCATTACCATGTGTACTTGTTCTGGGGTCACAAGGCCCTCACTCCTGGGCACCTGGTCTCTCCTTCAGTCGGTTGGACCTGCAACCTTGTTCAGGTCTGGAAACTGGACAGGGGATCATGACTCTTTATTGAACTGCAGCCCTCAGTCCCTGATCACCAGGCCTTGGGTTTCTTTTGATTATTTGGGATGGCCAGTGTCCTTGTTGGCTGCCCCTCTGGCTTGCCCCTGGGGAAGTGGGTTCTCTTAACCATTTCTGTAGCTCTGCGGGTCAGGCCTTCTCAGCTGCTGCTCTGACCTTGCCAATGGTTGTGATAACTGCACCCACCTTACTTTTGCCGTGTAAGTGCTGCCACCTGGCCTCTTATTTTGGGGACCCTATCTATCATCTCCACTGCTGTCAGGGTGCCCAGTTCTGTAACAGCAGCTTCTACTCTCAGGTCTTGAAAGGACACTCACCTCTGAGCTTGTCATACTGCTGACGCCCCTCACCAGCTTTCCTATGTCTCTGGAAAAGGAAAGACAGACGACTGGTGGGTCCTCTGGCCTGACGTGGCATTTTCACCCGACCGTGCCCACTCTCTGCGCCTTTTGATTCCTTCTCACACAGGCTGACCCGGCAACCCTGGCATTTCTACTTCTTGTGCTGTAGGCGTCGCTTTCTCTCAGCAATGTGTTAATACCGTCTTTCAGGGTCCTTGCCAGAGTGTTAATTCTTGAACTGTGGGGTAGACGCTCTCTTACCCAACTTCATAGGCCTCACTCCTTGATCCAGCCTCTCAGATCTCATCCTGCATGCTCTCCTAGTTTCTGCCAGCGCATGATGGCTCCTGCAGTGGAGCTGAGGTGTGACTCATCCTACTTATTGGTCTGGTGGCCAAGAGAAGAGAGGAGAGATCTGAGGGAGGATCCATCAGCATTGTCTTCAAGCATGCCCTAAGGGGTCACTTACAAGTCCCACTCTTTCTCAAGCTGTGCCTGACCTTGCTGCCACAGGCACTTGGTGGGCTGAAAATTCAACCTTCTCTGATGTTCTGCTCCACTCACAATTAAGCCCTGGGCCTGCTCCTTAGCTTTTCCCTCCCCTCCAGCTGCAGGAGAGAATTTATATGCAGCTGAGGAGGCCCTTGGCTTTCACACTTGGCCTTAAATTAGTGATTAATCACCCTCAGCCCTTCATTTTCTTTCTGCAGTGCATGAGAGCCTCAGCAACAGCTCCGTGGGCTTTTAAATTAATCACTACTCCCCCAACCTCTCAAACTGTGGAGACATTGCCCCTGCAGTGCACTCCCTTCCACTTTCCACCCAGGAAAGTGTTAGCTTCATCATTGCTGCTTGCAGTCTCAGTCCTCCAGCTGCAGCCACGGTCCTCACTGTCAACCATTGGTGGTGGCGGGGTGCGGGGGCTACCTCCCAGAGCCATTCCTCACACCAACTGGCTAGGTTGGGTTCCTGGGGAAACAGATTCTGAAGGGAAGATTGGTGCACAGAGGGTCATTTGGTCAAGCTCTCTGGAACCCTTGCAAGAGGTGAGGGAAGCAGGACCGGGCAGATAGAGGGGAGATTGAACACAGGACTCACTTGATCCCATGGGGAGCGCTGAGATTGGGCTGGTGCTTCAGAGGTGTCCTGAATTAAAGGCTAGGGATCCAGGCTTGTGTGAACTAGTTATTAGATGTGAGCTGCCCTCTGAAAGGGGCTGTAAGGTGGTAGGCAATTCTTGGCGAGGTACTCAGAAGTGTCAGCAGTAAATACTCCCCACAGCTGGGGAAAAGAGTACCTCTGTCCTGAAGTAGGACTTTTGGGCAGTGCCACACATAGCACAGCACACAGTTTATTTAGTCTTACAATGATTGATGGACATTTGGGTTGTTTGGGGCTATTACGAATATCCCTGTTGTGAGCATTCATGTACAGGGCTTTGATGGCCATGTGTACTCCTTACTGTTGGGTATATACCCAAGAGTGGGTCTAACGTGTACATGTGCTGAACTTAGCAGATATTGCCGAATAGTTTTCCAAAGTGACCATATCATTTTACACGTGCAGGAGCAGTGTTTCAGTATTCTGGATGCTCTGCATCATTACCAACACTTGATATTGTCCCGATATTTATCTTAGCCATTCTGGTGGTCTGGACATCAATGAATCTTGTGTGCAATCAGAATGGGGAACCACTGCTCCCTGGTAGGTGGGTGGATATGAGATTTGGGGGGCCCTGGGACCACCCCTACCTAACTGTACCTGATACACATTTCCAAGAGTCTTCTTTAAAACCAAATCCTGGCAGATACATTAAAGTGTTATTAGTAACACCCTCATGTGATTTGGTTTTTCCAACTCTTTTCAGCCTGAGATTCCAGCTCTGAAGGGTTGTGGGGAGGAAACAGGTGCTTTTTGCTGCCTGTAAGCCCAGGCAGGCTTACGTGGTGTCTCATAAGGACACTGAGAAGCAGCCATGGTGACTCACCCTGTCCACGGCTTCATAATTTTCAACACGCTTTCTCATCTTAGTTCCTTTGGGCCTTACAACAGCCCTAAAAGGCAGCTCCATTTAACAGAAGAGGAAATTCAGGCCAATTACTTGTGCAAAGTACTACAGCAAGTTAGTGGCAAAGTGAGCTGTAAACCCGGCAGTGGATTCCAACTCTAGGGCCCCAAATTTGCTTCTTAGTTTTACTGACCTGTGCCTTCTCCCTTCCTTTAGAGAACTGCTCAGGGCCAGCTTCTTGGGGGGTTTAACCCTCTCTGCCCAGTTCCTCCTTACCCCCCTCCCTTGTTTCATGGTACAGCCCTGCCTCTTGCCCATTGATGTCCTCTTAGAAGCAGGTAATTTCCTGGGTTCTCTGGGGCTAAGCGCTAGTTAGACCAGACTTTCTCCAACCTTGATGTGCTCAGGGATTTCTTAGGGGCTTTGCTAAAAGATTCTGAATCAGGAAGTCTGGTGAGCCTATGATTTGCATTTCCCGCAAACTGCCAGGTGATGCCAGTGCTGCTGGTCCACACTTAGTGGCGAGGAGTTAGACCACTCTCCAACCATGGGCTGTATAGGCAGGTCTTAATGCTGTGCTTGGTATCTGCCATGGAGCTCAGGCAAACAGTGGTTAATTATCGTCTGGCATAACTCTGACATGGGTGTTCGTTACTATAAATTCTCCAGTTTTCCCATTATGAGACATCCCGTTCAAGTCATATGGCTCAGTTCAAAACTCCTTACTCTTTTTTTTTCAAATACCCTTACTTTTAATACCTCTCTCAGGAGCACTTCTGTTCTCTCCCTCTTCCTGTTCTCTTTCCTCCTCTATCAACACTTCTAATTCCCACCCTCTGCTCCCCCATAAATGGGCAGAGTCTCAGCTAGGCATTAGGCAGAAAGCTGGCTGAGTAAACTTATTTCTACTAAAGTGTGAATGACTCATATCTCTTCCCCTAACTCTTTCAGTGATTATTTAGATGTGAAAAAGAAGGTGCTTTTGGTTGTTGGAAAAGTCGACAGTGAGACAAAGAATAAAAAATATTCAAAAAATTCTTTCCCGTACCTCCTAACATTTCCCAAACCTAGGTTGATGATTGAAATCATATGAGGGAACTTAAAACAAAAACAAAACAAAACAGAGATAGTAGAGTTTTACTCCAGATCAACAGAATCAGAATCTCCGGGGTGGGGAACCAGGAATGTGCATTTTTTATAAGGAAGATGTTCGTTGCATATCTAAGTTTGGAAATTACTTTCCAAACTTAATTATACCAGGATGCTAGTTGTGACTCCATCCCCTCTGTTTCTAAAGGAGAGAGAATTACTCAGAGAGTCCCTCGGTCTCACCCTGGAAACTGTACAGTGGGAAGAAACGGGACACAGATGAGATGTTAAGGGCTAGCTCCTGTCAGAACTCAACTGTTTACAGGCCATTTGTTCTCAGCGAGGATGAGCCTCTGTTCTATCATCTCTGCAATGAGGACGAAGCCAGCTTCCCAAAGCCCCCGGCTGTAGCTGGAGAGTGGAGAGGCAGCAGGTTATGCGGTTGCTGGAGATTATGCCGTGGGACAAAGGGCAGCCTGTGATGGTGGGGGGAAGGGGTTAAAGCATGTTATGGGGGCTCAGCACCTGTGCTGAAGCCTTGATCACAATGGCTCATGGGGAATAATTGCTGTGGTAATTATGAAGATTGCACAGGCAAATGGATCCCAGTTTACATTCTGTTCTCCTGCAAAGGTCATCTATAATTGTCTGACTTCCTCCCCATGGAGGGTAGGAGGCTGGGGTGGCAGCCTGGCAGGGGGTTTCTGGGTTGCAGGCCTGAGCTGAGGGAGTTTAGGAACTGGGCCCTCTCAGGGTGATCTCTGCCAGCCTGAGTGGGGAGATAGGCGGGTGAGTGCTCAGCACAGAGGCTGCTCTGCCTCCTCTTCCAGGGTGTCGCCTCTGATTCCCCAGTGCACTGCCAGCTGGAAATGGAACACACAGTGCTCGCTGACCCAGCAAGTGGTGACTACTGGTCAAAGCAGTGACCTGTCCTACCCAGCAGTCTATCTGGAAGCCTCAGCCCCAGACCCCCCTCAGTCTGACATTCTGTAGATCCTCACGCTGTCACTTCCTCTCTGGTTGTCTTTCCTTACAAAATGAAGGAGTTGGGCCAGACACAGATTCCAAAAATCCAGCTTTTGGTACCCAAGTTTCATGGAATATTTGTGTCAGACAGAATAGAGTTTGAATCTGGAGTCAGACAGAATAGAGTTTGAATCTGATTCATTCTTGCTGTGTGATAGTGAGCCACTGACTTCACCTCTCTGATCCCGTTTCTTCTTAAAAAATAGAGATAATGGTATACATATCTTGGGGTTGCTATTGGGATTAAAGGAGATAATAAGGATGGAATATATAGCTGGCATTATTGAGTACCTTCTCTGTGTCAGGCAAGTTTCCAGGGACTTCTCCTGTCCTGATTCATGCAGTCCTCCTAGCTGCCCTGTGAGGTAAGTGCTGCTGAGATCCCCAGTTTAAAGGCAAGGAAACAGCAGTGGGGAGCATGGACAGACAAGCTTGCAACAGACATCAGCTGTTACTGTTCCTTTTTCTGTCCTCCTGGGGAAGCTTCTCCAGCAGGCTTTCCCATTTGCTCCATGTGTGCTCACCTCTGCACCTCTGCTTGAGCTCTTCCTCCTCTGAGCTCCCCTTCCTCTCTGGCTTTCTAAGGCTGTGCCCCAGCCCTGTCCCCAGGCCGCCCTCCTCAGCAGCCAGACCTGTCTGATTCCATGGCACAGACAGCCTGCCCCACACTGTCCAGCATTCTGTTACCATCTGACTCTGTCCTCTCTCGAGTCAACCCATGCTCCCCTTGGGCTGAACTCATACCTAGTTCTTATTCATTTCCTTGGATGCACCTGGCACAGCACTGAGCGGGCATGGAAAGTGATGGGGAACCTGTGTGAGAAGTCCCAGGGCTAGAATGTTGCAGTCACTCCAGGCCCAGCATAAACCCCGCTGAATACCATCAAGGGCCGTGCCTGTACTAGTAAGTGGGAATACTGAGACCAATATGAGATGATCCAAGACTAAGAAGATTGCTATGCAGGATAGTGGTTCTCAGCCTGGGGTGCCCTTGTGAACCACCCGGGAAGCTTTGAGTTACTGATGCCTGGGCCTCACCACAGAAATTCTGGAGTACAGCCTAGACTTGAGGAGTTTTAAAAGTGTCCTAGGTAAGAAAATTGGATATCCACATGCAAAAAAATAAAAATAAATAAAAAATAAATAAAGTTGGACCATTACCTTACACTGTGCTCAAAAATTAACTCAAAGCGGATCAAAGACCTAAATGTAAGAACAAAAACTATAAAACTCTTCGAGGAAAACATAGTGGGAATCTTCACGGCATTGGATTTGGCCATGATTTCTTGGATATGACACCAAACGTATAGGCAAACACAAACAAATAAAAAATTGGATTTCATCAAAATTTAAAACTTTTGTGCATCAAAGGACACTATCAAAAGAGTGAAGAGAATGGGAGAAAATATTTGCAAATCATATATCTGATAAGGGATTAATATTCAGAATATATAAAGAACTCCTCAAACAAAAACAGTAAAAAATCAAACAAGCCAGTTAAAAAGTGAGCAAAGAATTTGAATAGATATTTCTCCAAAGAGATACACAGATGGCTAATAGGCACATGAAAAGATGTTCAACATCATTAATCATTAGAGAAATGCAAATTAAAACTACAATGAGATAATGGGTTTCAAACTCATTAGGATAGTCATTATCAAAAAGAAAGAAAACCAACCCAGAAAATAACAAATGTTAGTGAGGATGCGGAGAAATTGGAACTCTTCTGTGTTGCTAATGGGAATGTAAAATGGTACAAGCACTTTGGAAAACAGTTTGGTGAGTCATCAAAATGTTAAACATAGAACGTGATCCAAAATTCCACTTCTAGGTATCTACCCCCAAAAGTTGAAAACAGAGTTTCAAACAGATACTGGAATACCAATGTTCATAGCAGCACTGTTCACAATAGCCAAAAGGACAACCCAAATGTCCATTGGTGGATGAATGGATGAACTTTAAAAACATTATGGTAAGTGAAAGAAGCCAGACACAAAAAGGCAAATATTGTGTGATTCCACTCAATATAAAGTGCCTAGAGTAGGAAAATTCATAGACACAGAAGATATAAAATGGTGGTTGCCAAGGGCTGGGGGGAGGAGAAATGGGGAGTTATTGTTTTATGGGTACAGAATTTCAGTTTGGGATGATGAAAAAGTTCTAGAGATGGATGCTGGTGATGGTTTCATAACATTGTGAATATACTTAATGCCACTGAACTGTACACTTAAAAATGGTTAAAATGGTAACTTTCATGTATAATTTAACACAATTTTTAAAAAAAAGTGTACCAGGTGATTCTCATGTGCCTCTGGGTTGAGAAGCACTCTAAGACAGGTCAGAGGATTAGCATGAATAAAAAAAACTCTTAAGTATTACAGGTGCTGTGATAGACATGGGTGTGATGTGAAGGAATGGGCACATCTGTGTAGAAAGGTCAGGGGTCAGGGGAGAGTTTTTCCCCTATGAAACGGGCTACCGTGATGAATAGGTCAGTTCAGAGACACACTGTTTGGTTTTAAGTGCCACCTAGCTCAGCGAGTTTGTGCAGTAACCTGGGCATGTTACTACTCTGTACCTCAGTTTCCTCATCTATAAAATGGAGATAATGATAATGCTTGCCTTATAGGGAAGCTCTGAGGTTAAACAAGCTAATCCATGTTAAACACTTAGGACAGTGTCTGCTCAGTAAATGTTATCGTAATATGAATATATCATAATTTATTTACCAGTTTCCCCAAATATGGACATTTGATTTTCTCCCTTTTCTGGTGTTTATTAATTCCAAAGAACATTTCTGTGTTTGTTTTCTTGAGCACAAATGTAAGATTTTCTCACGAGTGAATGCCAAGAGGTGGAATTGTAGGTGTGGGCATGGTCAACTTTACGAGGCGTGGCCACAATTTTCTCAGTGTTGGGAAGAGTATTGGGGTCTTTCTTGAAAGAATCATTTCAATATGATTTAAATATGTGAACCCTGTGTTCAGATGTGTGAGCCCTGCTAACCTATGAAAGATTGTAGCAGTTGAGATGCCGATGACAGAAAAACCAACTCAAAATAGCTTAAAGTATTGTTTCTCAAATTTTGCTGTGCATATAGATTACATATTACCTGCTAAATGCAAACTGCATCAGTAGGTCTCAGAGTGTCGGTGGGGCATGAATTCTCCATTTCTAACAGGCTTCTGGATAATGCTAATGTTGATGGTCCACCAACCACACTTTCAGTAGCAATGCTCTCAAACTTGGCTGCATATGGAAACACCTTGGGGAACTTGTAAAAAAAAATACTGATTTGTAGGTCTTACACTCAGAGATTCTGACTTAATTGGCAATGGCAAGTTTTTAAGACCTCCTAGGTATACTAATGGGCAGCAAAGTTTGGGAATTTCTTACTTAAACAGAAAGGAAGACTCATTATGTCAGTCACCAGGGTCTCCTGGGGACAACTCCAGCACTGGTTAGTTCTGTGACTCAACCACCTCTAGGAACCAGCTCTTTTTATCCTTAGTGGGTAGGTTTGGCCCTCAAGCTAGCTCGCCTGTGGTCACAGGATAGCTGCCACGGCTCCAGATAGCACGTGCAGACTCCACAATGTCCAGGAAGATAGGGACTATTTCTTTCCAAGTCTCTTATCATCAACAAGGAAACTTTTCATGGAAGCCCTTTCCCTCTGGTCTAACTGTTCAGGGGAACAGGATTGTCACTAATGACTAAGACCAATGGTTCTCAGAGTGGGGTCACTTGACCAGGAGCCTTGACCACTCAATAGAAATACAAATTCTCAAGCCCTACCACAGACCTACTGAATCAGGAACTTTGGGGGTGAGGCCCGATAATCTGTGTTTTAACAAGTCCTTTGGATGATTCTGTTACATGTTCAAGTTTGAGAACCACTGGTTTAGAGTTTAAGCCAGTTCTCAACTTGATTGATTTTGCCCCCTCACCCCCAAGAGACATTTGGTGATGTCTGAAGACATTTTTGGTTATTACAACTCAGAGGTGGGTGCTACTGGCATCTAATAGGTAGAGGACAGGGATGCTGCCAAACATCCTACAGTGCACAGGACAGCCCCTCAGCAAAGGGTGATCCAGCCCAAAATGTCAGTCATGCCAAAGGTGAGAAACCCTTAGGCCTTTCTTCTCTTGGAGGGGTAGGGGAACTAATGAGGAAAGTACTTTATGGCAGGGGTCATACTTGGTGGCTTCCTCTAATAATTACCATGATTGGTAAAGCAGTTTTATCAGAAGCTTAATCGTCTTATCTCTAAATTTAGTGTGTGATGTTAAAAGTTTGCTGCATCCCTAAGTGTGATTTTTGCACTGTTTCAGAGCCAATTAATTTTTTCCCAAGAAATGCATCTTTGTCGTATCATATGAGCAGTGGAGCTAGACTTCGTGTGTAGGAACTCTCCTTTTGGGCCCCATCAGGTGTCTAATGTTGGACATGCCTACATTTGCATTTTCTGACCATACTGCCCAGCATTGTCCGTTTGAACTTCCTACAGTGGTGGAAATGTTCCATATCTGCACTGTCCGGTATGGTAGCCACTAGCCATATGTGGCTGCTGGGCATGTGGAATGTGGCTTGTGCAACCGAGGAATTTTTTTTTTTTATTTTTTTTTGGAATTAAAATTTCAATTTTATTTAATTCTATTTAGCTTAAATTTAAATAGTCAATGGATAGTGCCACCTTCAACGCCCTGAGTTTTCCCGTGAGACTTAGCGGGGTGCTGACTCACGGTGGGCCCCTCAGAGTGCTCAGAGCTGCGCAGGTCTTACTTATAGGACACACTGTCTGGTTGATCTCAGCTGAAAGCCCTTGTAATTCCAGAGAGGTACTCAGTTATTTTGAATATTGCAAAAAGCTGTACCCCAAATGAGCATTTCCCAAGCGGAGACAGCCCAGTCTATCTAATACCTCAGAGCCTTTTGCTTTTGGAGGGAATTTTCTGTTTGTTATAGGAATGTTGGTTATCTCATGCCGATCAGAAACTCTACCTGATAATTGAGTAAAAAGCCATTCGTTTTCCAGTTTAAAAAAATTACCAGCACATGTAGTTTGGTAGAGAAAAATCTTTCTAAACATCGAGTTCTTTGGATGACAAAATACAAGGGTCCCTCGGTGGTGTAGAGGTTAGAAATTGCTAACCTGGTCCAACCCCCTAACTTTGAAGAGAGTGGCCTGTGCAAAGCCACTTGGTTGGAATGGAGCCAAGTCAGGACTAAAAGCCAGAGTCTCATGCTCATTGAAGCCAATGTCTGAACAGCATTTTTAAAAAAATAATTAAAAAATTTTTTCAATTACAGTTGACATACAATATTATTAGTTTTGGGTGTACAAATGTCAAATAGTGATTAGACATTTATATAACTTAGAAAGTGATCACCCCAATAAGTCTAGTACCTATCTGACACCATACATAATTATTACAATATTATTGACTATATTCCCTATGCTCAAACAGCGTTCTTTTGTACCAGTGTGTAGGTGTCTGCCCTGGGCTCAGTCAGCCACCCAGGACAGTGATTTTGTGTGGCATTTCCTTTGATCAGTGACTGGAATAGGTGGGAAGATTTAAAAGCCTCTTTGATGTCGACATTATAGAATAAATGTTATAGGCAAGGATCGGTTCTTGCAGTGTGGTCACTGAAACATCCGTATCACAATGGGGGACTACCTAGGAATAAGGTCATAAAAATTACAAATTCTTGGGCCCTACCACAGACCTACTGTGGTAGTTTGGTACTCCTTAGTCAGTTTGGTGCTCCATACCTCAACCATGAACCTCACTTCCTGCTAGTCACACTCTGGTGTAGCACCCCCACTCCCCCCATCCCCCCCACCGCCGCAACATACACACACCTGCACTGACTCTGGGCTTGGCCATGTGACTTCCTTTTGGCCAATAAGACATTGGTCAGCATGATAGAAGGAGAAGCTTGGTAGATAAGTGCTCACAGTGAAGTTGCCTGTTTGGAATGTTTGCTTTTGAAGCCCTGAGCTCCCATGTAAGAAGGTGCAGGTACCCTACTGGAGATACGTGGGGGTAAAGACAGAGAGAGGGGGCGGGGAAATGGAGGGACAGGAGCCCAGCTGTCAGCTACTTCAGCCATCTCAGCCGAGGGTTAGTCATGTGAGTGAAAAAGCCATTTTGGACATTTTAGCCCCATTTGAGGCCATGTGGAAGAGAAGAACCACCCCGCTGGACCCAGCCAACCCACAGAATCACAAAATATAATAAATCATTGTTGTTTTAAGTCACTAAATTCTGGTGAGCTTTATTATGTAGTAATAGGTAGACAGCTGAAAGCCCTGTTGAATTAGAATCTGTGGCTATAGCCAGAATCTCCATTTTATATAAACCTCCAGAGGGTTCTGATTCTTGCTAAAGCTCGAGAATCCCTGGAAGGGGAAAAGGCCTAATTCAAGTTGCCACGAGCTGTGTGACTTTGGAGAAATTCCTTCTCCCATTCCTCATCTCCTTGTGTGTAACAGAGATGAGTACAGACTCCAGAGATTAATGGAGAGGAGAGGGCTCTGTGAATCTGAACCACCAGATGGAAGTGAGGGGTTATCTTTATTATCAGTACTGTTGGCCATACTGGAGTGTGCACTGAGCACCATCTGTATGCCTAGACTAAACCTGGTGTAAGTTGCTGTGTCAGACTATGATTGTGATCATCCTTGTTCAATTTAATTTCCCTGGGATACCAGAGGTGAGAAAGTGAGTGGTGGTGTTCATGGGAGTGGTGGCATGGGGGACAGTCCATCCAAACTACAGCAAGGCCTGTGGTTCCATCTCCAGAGGGTGCCCTGAATCAGACTTCACCATTGCACCATCATCATTCTCCTGGGCTATTGCAGTACCTGCTTCTTAAATTTTTAATTGAAGTATATACATATATACAATGAGGTTCACAAATCTTAGATATGCAATTTAATGCATTTATACATATGTAAACACCTGTGAAATCACCACTCAGATGAGGACAAAACATTTCCAGGATGCCAGAAGGCACCCTCATGCTCCCTCTTGTTGACAGCTTCCAGAAGCAACTGCTGTTCTGACTTCTATCTCTATAGATTAGATTTGACCATTCTTGATTTATCTATAGTGTTTTTGAGTGTATAGATTTTTTTAGTGATTCTCCTAGGTATGTATGTTACGCGTGTGTGTGTATACTATATATATAGAGATATATATAGTATATAGATATAGAGATATATATATATAGTATACACACACACACACACACACACACACACACACACAACTTATCACAGTCTATTGGTGTCGGTATTTACCAGTTCAAGCAAAGTGTAGAAAATTTATGTCCCTTTAAGTCCTTTTACCCTCCCCCACTTGTAATTTTAATAAGCACTTTCTTTACATACTTTGAGAAACACATCGGTCAATGTCGTAATTTTTGCTTCAACCCTCAAACATAATTTAGAAAACTCAAGAGGATGAGGAAAGTCTACCATCCTTACCCATATTTTTTGCTCTTTCTGTTGTTCTCTCTTCCTTGTGCTATAAGATTACTTCTTTCAACATTTCCTTTCTGTTTCAAGAATTTTCTTCAGCCATTCTTTTAGGGTAGGTCTGCTAACAACAAATTCTCTTAGTTCTCCTACATCTGAGAATGTCTTGATTTCTCCTTATATCCTAAAGGATATTTTCACTGGGTTTAGTATTCTAAGCTGACAGTTCTTTTCTTTTAGCAAGTAAAACATATCCTGCCACTTCTGGCCTCCATGATTTCTGATGAGAAATCTGCTGTCATTGAATTTTTTTCTGTTTTGGGTAGGTGTCATCTTTCTCTCTCTGCTTTTAGGATTTTTGATTGGTTTTAGTTTTCAGGAGTTTGATTCTGTTGTGTCTTGGAGAGGATTTCTAATAGTTTACCTGTTTGGAGTTTATAAGCTTCTTAAATCTGTAGATATATGTCTTTTGCCAAATCTGAGTGTGATTTTTCAGCCACTGTTTCTTTGAATACTTTTTTGGCTGCACATTCTTTCTCCTCTCCGTCTGGGACTGTAACAGAATGTTGGATCTTTTGTTATAGGCCCACAGTTTCCTGAGGCAGTAGTCATTTTTTTTTTTTTTCAGTTCATTTTCTCTCTGTTATTCAGATTGGCTAATTTCTATTTTTCTATCTTCAAGTTTACTGATCTTTCCCCTCTTGTTCCATTCTGCTGTTGAGCTCATCTAAGCTTTCAGTTCCAAAATTTCAATTTGATTCTTCTTTATATCTTCTATTTCTTTGCTAAGGCTTCCTCTTTTTTCATTTGTTTCAAGTGTATTCATAATTTCCGATAGAAACATTTTTAAGATTTCAGCTTTAACATCCTTGTCAGATAATTCCAGTATTTGTGTCATCTTGGTGTTGGCATCTGTTGGTTGCCTTTTCTCATTCAGGTTGATATTTTCCTAGTTCTTGGCATGGCAGATGATTTTTTTTGAATCCTGGACATCAGGATATTATGTTATGAGACATGGGTTCTTAGTTTAACCTTGTTTCTTAGCAGCCCTGGTGGTAGGTGGAGATGGAAGTCCAGATTCCCCACTTGACTTTAGTTGACACCCTGGTGGGGGACAGAGGTGCCTCCTTACTGCTGGGCAAAGGTGGGAGTTCTGGCTTTCCATTGGACCTCCACCAGCACCTCCCTGCCTGGAAAGAGAGAGATACCTCATTACTGCTCCCCGTGTGGTCTTCACTGACCTGTTACTGCTGGGGGATGGTGACAGTCCTGACCAGGCCTCCTCTGATACCAATCCAGAATGGAGGGGAGGGCATCTTATTACTACCGGGTGGGTATGAAGATCCCAGCTCCCCACTCATTCTTCTCTGTAACCACCCTTGGTGGTGGGGGATGGGGCACTGGTTACAGCCAAGCCCAGCTGTCTACTCAGCCCCTGCTCGTGGTGGTGGTGGTGGTCTGCCTCGAGTTGCAATTTTTCTTATGGTGTTTGGCTAGAGTAGGGCATTTATTGTTTTAATAGTTTTTGTCTTGCCAGACAGTGACTTTCCTAGTCCTTTGGCTCGAGAGGGCAGCCTTTTCTTGGAGCCGTTTTTGTTCGCACGCATTGGTATTTCTGGGTTGCTGACTTCTCCAGCAACAAATCTGGGATATGTTGAGTTGAGGGGGAAAAAAAGCAGAGAACTCATTGCTGTGTCATTCCTTGGGTCCTGAGGTCCCTAGTCAGTCTGCCTTCTTCTCTCTCCCTTTAGAGTCTTTATATGTTTGTTTTATATAAGAGGTCCAGGGTTTTTAGCTGTACTTTGCAGGAGGAATAGAGGAAAGTGCAGCTTTCCCCAGAATCAGAAGTCCAGATTTACTTGTTCTTGAACTTCATATAAATAGAATCCACTGTGTATGTTCTTTTAAGTTTGGCTTCTCTTGCCCAGCAAGATGTCTGGAGATTTTTCTTTTTCTTTATTTTTTTTTAGGTGAGGCAACCCTTGGTTGGCCTCACAGATTGCAAGGACCTTGTCAGCTTACAGTCCCTTATTTTTTATGCCTAGAGCACCTGGTCTTCCTAGGTGGTCTCCCATCCAAGTACTAACCAGGCCCAAACCTTGCTTAGCTTCTGAGATCAGACAGAATCGGGCTTGTTCAGGGTGGCATGGCCGTAGGAGATTTTTCTATGTAGTTATGTGTAGTTTGATGTTTTTTCATTGCCGTGTGGTATTCAACTGTGTGAACAAATCACATGGTAGAATCTGCACAGTGGAAAAGCAAACTACCCTTACTCCATGCAATAAACCACACAATTTGTTTATCTATCCTTCTGTGGATGGGTTGCTTCTAGTTTGGTGATAATAAGAACAAAGCTGCTACAAACGTTCTTGGGCATATGTTTTAGTGACCACAAGCACTCATTTCTGCTGGGAATAAATATTGCAAAAGCCTCTTAATTGGTTTCCTTGCTTTAGCCTTTGCCCCTTTCTAGTCACTGCCACATAAAAGCCACAGTGATCTTTTAAAAACATAAATTAGGTCCTCTCCCCCGACCTCGCCCCTTGATCCAAAACACCAATGGCTTCCCTTCATACTTAGAATAAAATCCAGAGTCTTCACTATGGCCTACAAGACCTACAGGCTCTGGCCCCTGCCTGCTTCTTCTTTATTCTTACCTTATCTACTTACTCTCTGCCATCCCTTGTCCACCCCACACCCCATCTGTCCATTCAGTTTTGGGGTGCCTTCAATGTGCCTAGCTTACTCTTACCTCAGGACATTGGCCCTTGCTGTTCCCTCTGCCAGAAACACTCTTCCCCCAAATCATCACAGACCTCCTTTTCTCCCTTTATTTAGATCTTTGTTCAAATGTCATCTCTTCAAAGAGGGATTCTAAAACCACCCCACTCAACCTCTCTATCTCTTTACCCCTCATTATTTTTCTTGACAGTAGTGATCACCACATGCACTTCTATTGTTTATTTGTTGTCTGTCTTCTCCTTTTGGCACGAAACATTCATGAGGTTATCTTGGGCTTATGTGCTGTGTCCCACTCCCTAGAGCAGTGCTGCACATAGTAGGTGCTCTGAAAATATTTATTAAATGTATTTAAGACACTGGCATGGGATTTAGTCACACACGCCTCGGTTCAACACCAGTGTCATCTTTTGGCTGTGTATCATAGGGCAAGTTCCTTAACCTGGTACTCCTCCCACTCTCTTCTCCTGGGATCTTGTGACAATGTAGATTTGGATTCAGAAGGTTTGGAGTTGGGACCTGAGAAGCTGCATGTCTTCCCAGCTCCCAGGTGGGACCCAGACTTTGAGTAGCAAGGTCTTAACCCACCTGAGCCTCGGTTTCCACACCTGTAAAATTGTTCATTGTGGAAAGCAAGTGGGTAAAGTACATGCCACGGACTTAGCAGGTGCTCAGTAAGTATCTATTGCCCTTCCTCTGGGCACTTTTCAGGTTCTGAAACTTGAAGTTGCCCTTGTTTTTTTTCCCTCTAATCCTCCAGTCCCCACATGTTTAGCCCCACATAGACCTTCAGGAGAGCCTTATCCATTTTATTTATCCATTGCTGGATAGCCATGGGCCAGGGTTTGGGGAGGATCCTGACATTTTGACAATCATGGGAACATTATGTAAATAAGATGCAAAGTAGCAGCTAATGAGCCCTGATTGCATTTGCCCTGGGAACATGTGGGATAACTGCCGTCTTGGAGCGGGGCGGGCAGTGAATGCTCTTTGAGTTGGGCAAGGAGGAGGTGACAGAGGGCTCAGCTTCTCTTTGGGGCACAAGGGCAGTTGCTCTGTGGCCTGGGCGAGGCCGCCTCCTCATTTGTAGTTTGATCCTGCCTGTGGACTGGAACATGGTTAAGGTCCAGGAACAAGGGCTGGGGTCGGGAGTGGGGTGTGTGCGTGTTTGGGGGTGGGGTCTTTGGGCCTGTCAGACCTGCAAGGGGAGGAATACTGGGCTGCAGATGGGTGACTTGGCTGTCCCTCCTGACAGCAGATGAGGCTGGATCAGGCTGACAGTGGGGGTGGGGTAGGGGTGGATGCTTCCTGGGCTGAGGAAGCAGGGAGTGACAGAGGGGTCACTTTCTGCCACGGAGCCTGTCTTGAGTGCGGGAGGGCAGAACCCTAGGGTCTGCCAGGCAGCAGATGGGGCCAGATCAGGCTAATGGAGGGTTAGGTGGGGGGCAGTTGTCTTTTGTATCCCTGGATGGAGTCACCTTTTTAGAAGAAAGATGATCTGGGGCTGGGGGCCAGCAGGTGGGCAGGGGGCTCTGTTTACAGCCTCTGGAAACTCAATCCCTCTTTGTCCCCTAGCTGAGGTCTCCTCGTTCTCCAGGGAGCCACTTCTCTCAGGTGCCAAGTATCCCTATTCTCCCAGACATGCCACGGACTTAGCAGGTGCTCAGTGAGTATCCTCAACCTGACCCTCTGCTGAGGACCTCCAGGCTTGGGGATGCCCAGTGGCAGCCTTCTGGCTCAAGGAAGGCCAGGCTGCAAGTTACCTGTCATTTTGGGGTCCTCACTCATGCCCACTACTTGATTGGCATTTCAAGTATATAGGACCCTGTCCTGGCTTTGATCTAAGGATGAGAAGCATACTTACCCTGGAACTCCCAGAAACTGGGTAGCTGTTGTCATGTTTCCCAACTAGATCTGAATGGAACCAATGTGGAACATTGAAAAAAACTTGGCAGGCAGAGGATTCAAATCTCAGCCCAGGCATTTAATAGCTTTGTCACCTCGGGCGAATTGCTCAGTCTCTCAGAGTCCCTGTTTCCTTATCAGTCCTGTGACTTGACCTGCAGGGCTACTGTGATAGCCACACAGGCTACAAGAGAATAGGAGTTCAGTAAGTTCACTAACTAGTCAACTGGAAGGCCGGAACTCTGGCCCATAGCTGTGTCCCAGCACTTAAAACAGTCCCACGCACATAGTGGGTACATAGTAAATATCTGTTGAATGAATGAAATGCCCTGTTTCATCTATTCCAAGATGATTTTTCACCTCACATTTGACATCTCTGATATTAGGATGTTTCATACAATTTATAGCATGTCCGATTCAATTGGCATCAGTCTGATGGTTGGGAGAGATCTTAGACGGGATGAAATATGAAGAGGCTATCATTAACAGGCAGCTTCTTGCTTAATTTTCAGTGGGTTTCTGGTTCTTTCCAGTTGTATCTGTGCTTCTGGGCTGTGTGGGGTCCCTGAGAATTGCCCTGGAGCACAGGGGCTGCAGTGACCCCTGCCTGAGGTCCTCTGAGGTGGTGACGGGGTAGGGACAGGGCATCCTGTGGGACATGGTATGCATCCTGGGACCCAGTCCCTACTTAGTTCCCCCCCCCCCCCACCGCCCCCACTGGATGTTGTCCCTTCTGTGGGGTAGCAGGACTGTCTGAAGCATGGAATTCCCTCTGACAGGGAAGGGCCCATTTTACTCTATAGCTCCAAGGCCCAGGACTGGACAGCAACCAGGAAGGAGGGTGAGGATATCTGTGAGCCCCCCTAGGCTGAAAGGCTTTAAGTAGGATCTAGTCTGGACTAGGGAGAGGACTTTGAGAATGAGAGTGGGGGAGTGGGGAAGTGGGGGAGAGTGGACCCTGTCTCCACCCCCACCCCAGTCCCCTCTAGCAGCAGAGCTGAGACAAAGTGGGCAGATTAGTGTATGATCCCTAGAGAGGGGTGCAGAGCAGAGTCAGATCTTGTCCCCAGAAGTGGCTCGTTATTTAATTCCCTGATTGGGACACTTTTACTGTGTCATTGATGCCTTCAAATGAGGCAAAGTTTGTGATTTAGTGTAGGAAGGGTTTGTGTGTTGTATATTCTGCATCCTTATAGATGTGTGTGCACGTCTTAAGATGTTTGTGCACTGATATTAGTGTTACAGTTATATATATGTATATGTGTGTGTTACCTGTGCACATACAGGTAGATACACAGGCTTGTGAAAATGCCTGTACACAAATATGTGTCATGGCTTTTTGTATATGTAAGTATGTTGTTTGGAGTGCACATGTGCATGAATACATGTTGGCATGTATGGATCACGTGTGTGTAGTGTGAGCTTAGATGTCTGCTCTGAGGGCTGTGTGACAGCTGTGACATGTGGGAGAAGCACCAGAGTTGGAATCACAAGGCCTCACTACCAAAATGAGCCCAGGAGCCTTGGATGCTCAGAAAAGTTATTTTACTATTGTGGGCCTCAGTTTCCAATCTGTAAAATGGGCAGGGGACATCATGGAGTGAGGCTGTGGATAAACATCTCACATTCAGCCTGACCCAGAAAATACTCAAAATAAGATGTTGAGTAATGACCGAAGGTGAATGAATGAATGAGCAAATAGAAATATTTACAGAGCAGCGTGCAGTCAGATTTTAAGGACCTGAAGGAAGTACATGGAAAAGTGCAGCTTACAGTGTCTAGTAGGGATAGCAGGAGGCAGGGCCTTGAGAGGAAAGAGAGGAAAGAGGCTGGAGCAGCGTTCCCCCAACAGTCTAGGGTGGCCATGTGAGCCTATGTGTCCGCCAGCATCTCTGTGAAGGTGAAGTGTGCACACTTGCCAGTGTGATGCAGGCGCCACGTAGAAGGCGGGCGTCCCCTGGTGTACATAGGAGGGAGGCTGTCTGTGCGAGCATTGCCCAGTTGCCATAGAAACGAGCAGAAGGAGGTGGGTGGCTGGGGATGGAGGCGGGTCGGGAGGAGGGAGGGGAGGAGGCGGTGGTGGGGGGCGGGGAGCTGGCTTCTGCAGTTCTGGCGCTGCTGCTGCCTTCCTGAGCGAGCGGTGCAGGGAACCCAACAGGACAGAGCCCCCAGCCCGGGCACTAGGCCCCCTCCCTGCCTACCACCACGGAGAAGGAGGAGGACAGCCAGCCCCTCTGGCCCTGGCCTGGCCCAGCGGGGGCAGTGCGCTCCTACCTGCCCCTGGCTTGGTACCAAGACAGGCCCAGGTAGGCATCCGGATGGGGACGGCTGGAGTAGGCTTCATGGAGAGTGGGGCCCCCGGGCTACTCCTGCCTTCCTACCAGCAGCACCTGGTAGCAAGCAGAGGGGCCAGAGGGGCCAGGGCCAGTGGATGGGTGGGGAGCAGCCAGCATCCTGGAGGCACTCTTCAGAACCTGGGTCCTCACCATCAGGAGGACTGTCCCCTGTTGCCTTTCCTCTTCTGCACTGCCATCCTTCTCCCCACCACTGCCACAGGTCCTGACTGTAGAGATGCCCCACTTCTCTGGGGGAAGTGAGCTGAGAGGGGCTGGGGCTTCCAGGAACCCACAGTGCCATCCCTTCACAGGCTGAGGCTTGAGAGGGTGGGCGACAGGGAGAAGTGAGGATGTCCCCCACCCCCACTCAGGACACTAGTAGGCCCTGGCCATTTGGAACCAGCAGGCTCAGTCCCACCCCCTGCACCGACAGCCTCCTAGCTGGCCCCATGGTCTCAGGCATTGGACTTAGAAACCTCTGGTCAGGGAGGAGGCATGTTTCTCCTTTCCCCCCAAGCTCAGGCCCTTCCCCTCCTTATTCTCTCTGCAGTCCTAGATCCTCAGATCTCCCAAAGGACCCCTGTCCCACCCCAGCAAGCTCAGAGTCCCCATGTTGAGGTACAGGAGAGCAGGCCCCGGTGGATGTGCCTGTGGCCCTCCCTCCCCCCAATTTCTGTCCCTTTGCTGCATTGCTTTCAGAGACAGACTCCTGCTGCTGCTGGGGGAGCTTGGGCACTGCGGAGGAGCCTCTGCTGCTGCTCAGACAGAGGTGGGGCTGGGGCCTGGGGAGGAACTGGGCTGTACTGCCTCTGCTCTGGGTACAGAGGGGCAGGATGGGCCTGTGGTGCAGTGCGTGGGGTGCGCCTGGTCTGGATTTGCCTTGGGACTGAACTGAACAGCCTTGGCCTGTGTGGGGAGGCAGTCCTAGCCAAGGGGGGCAGGGGGTTCGTGTGTGCAACCTTGAGCGTGCCTAGAGTACCTGGGAGGCAAAGGGTCTGCCCCCTTCTTCCGCCTGTCTTCTCTACCCAGCACCCACTGAGAGCTTGGCTGGTCCTTTGCTGACCCTGGCACCATGTTGTGGAGCTTCTTCCCCTGGGCACTTGGGGGTCAGAGGACCTTGGCAGGAGCTGAGGAGGGGTCCCTGGGCCTGTAATAAGGTAGAAGATTTTGTGCTGAGAAGCTGACATAGCTCCGTTCACTTCTGCAAATGTTAGTTGCACCTGCTGAATGTTAGGCACAGGGATCTCCTGCTTTGGGGTTAAGGGCCCGAGGGTGAGAGGGCAGGTCTCAGGTGGGGAGTGCAGATCTGTCCAGGAGCTGGCAGCCATATAACCCATGTACACTATCACCATCTGCCCCTGCTTCTCTGAACCCTATCTCCCTCCTCCCTACCAGGGCCTGGGCCTGGCATTGGCATTTGCAGCTGGGCTTGCCTCCTTCCCAGTCAGAACAGGAGGCTGGTGAGGCCTGAAGAGCAGACTCTTTTGGCAAGAACTAGAAGGAACTGTTTCTTCCCCAAACCCTCCAGGCCTGGCCCTGACCTCCCCTACTCCTGGCTTGCCTTCTCTAGGCCACATTTCCTTCTCCTTATTTTTTTTTCTTTCCAATGGGTCCCTAGGGTCTGTCTTTGCTTGTTCTGACTCTCTCCTACACTCTCTTGCCCCCAGACTCTGGAGCAGTGAGCCCACTAGAATAGCTTCCATATTTCCCAGGCTTTCATATTCCCGGAGGGCATATTTCCCAGCTCCACCCCTTTGCACCCAGTGGGCCCACTGCCCAGGGCACCTGCCTGGAAGCCAGGTTGGGGCCCTCCCCCAGTAGCCTTTTCCATGTCAAAGGGAGCTGAGAGAGGGCCCAGGAGCACTCAGAGGCCTGGGGCTCAGGGGTCCTGGGACTGGAAGAACAATTTGGCCCCAGGTTGACCCCCCCTCCACATGGCCCCCAATGCAGGAGCTCTGGGGTAGAATAAGGAGACATCTCTGCTTGGCTCTTAATGGGTAACTCAGGGCTCCAAAACTGAGCTCCTGTCTCCTCCAAATCATTCCTCCTGCCGTGTTCTCCACCTACCAGCTGCTTAGGCCCAGACCCTGGAGCCATCATTGACTCCTTCTCACACTCACCTTCAAACCATCAGCAAATCCTGTTGGCTCTAATGTCACAGTGTTTTCAGATGCCAACCCCTTCTCATTGCTTCCAGCTAAATTACCACCTTGGGTGAGCCCCCATTTTTCCTCATCGGGACGACTGCAGCTGCTTGCCAGCAGATTCCCTGTCCTCCTCATCCCCCTGTAACTTGCTCTTCCACCTAAGCCAGATCACATCCCAGCTCTTCTCAAACCCTGCAGTAGTTCCCATCTCACTCAGTTGGGGAAAGAGTCAAAGGCCCTACTCTGATCTACAAGGCCCCGTGTGACCTGCATCCTCTCCCAGTCTCCTGACCTCACCCCACCCCTCTGCACCTCACTCACTCTGCTCTAGCTGCTTGGCCCCCTGTTCCTCAACCATGGCAGCCATGCTTCTGCCTCAGGGCCTTTGCGCTGGCTGTTCTCTCTGCCTGGATGCTCTTCCCCCGGATTCCTGCATGACTCCCTCCCTCACTTCCTTTGGGTCTTTGCTGAAATGTCACTTTCTGAGAATGGCCATCTCTGACCATCCTGTGTAAAACAGCCTCACTCCTAACCCCCACCATCCCTCCCTGTCCCCTTCCCTGTCTTATTCTTCTCCACATCCCTTGTCACCTTCTAATACATTTGATCATTTACTTATTCATCTGGTTTCTTGTCTGTTTAGCCCCTTTGGAATGTCAGCTCCACAAGGGCAGGGAGTTTTCTGTCTTGCGTCCTGCTTTGGCCCAGGGCTGCACCATAAGGATCAGGTCTGCAATTTAAAGCCAGGAGTCTCTGCCTCGGCGACTGGCCTCTGCCTCCATGCTATAACGGAGGCCCTGTGATTCAGCCCTCACAGGGGAAGGGATCTAATGCCCCTGTGGCTGGGAAGTTGCCCTGGAGGCATCGAGTTTGGCAGGATATCCTGCATGGACTGGGTCTATCCTTCTTGCCTTTTTCTGCTCAAGCCATGGCCAGGACAGCTCTACCTGGCCAGGAAGGGGAGGAGAGTGAGCTGTATGCATCCCATTCCCAGTGCTGCTGACCAGGAAGGGGCCTGGTTAGACTCCATTCCACAGTTCTGTGGGAAAGCCTGCTGCACGCCCACCAGAAGCATTGCCCACAGAGTGACCAGACCTGGCCCCCACCCTCCAGGAGGCCACAGATGCACAGGGCTCAGGACAGTACAGACCTCTGCAGAGGGGCCAAGTGTGGGATGACTAGTCTCGAGGAAAGAGATGCACCCAGAGCAGAGAGGACGGGGCCTGTCTTTCTACCAGCTTCCACTCCTGCCTCCCCATCTGTGGTGTCTCAGTTTGAGCTCCCCCCAGAAGCCGAGCTTGGGACAAGGATCTGATTAGAGCAGTTCATTTGGGAGGAGGGTCTCCGGAGACACTGAGAGTGTGGAGATGAAATAGGCAGGGTGCTTTGTCAAGCCAGTTCCCACTGCGGGCAACTAGGGATCGGTCCCGAGGAGCACCTTTGGGAACCAGTGTGGGAAACACCTCAGACTTAGCCATCAGGAGGGTAGGGAGCTGTGTATACCCCAACTTCTGCCATCGTTGCTTGAGGCTGGAACCCTCTTACCCTGCCTGATTTTCCTCTTAACTGTTGTCACCGCCTAACAAGGTGATATTTTTTCACTTCTTGGCTTTCTGCCTGCATGAGAGTATATACTCCATGCAGGGAGGGCCGATCTGTTCCCTGCTGAGCCATCTTAGAGTCTCCCTAGAGGCTGAATGGGATTTTGCCTCCTCCACTTGGCCTGGGAGCAGG
>NW_011889006.1:1620836-1632529 GCF_000151845.1 Pteropus vampyrus
CGCTGGCTGTTCTCTCTGCCTGGATGCTCTTCCCCCGGATTCCTGCATGACTCCCTCCCTCACTTCCTTTGGGTCTTTGCTGAAATGTCACTTTCTGAGAATGGCCATCTCTGACCATCCTGTGTAAAACAGCCTCACTCCTAACCCCCACCATCCCTCCCTGTCCCCTTCCCTGTCTTATTCTTCTCCACATCCCTTGTCACCTTCTAATACATTTGATCATTTACTTATTCATCTGGTTTCTTGTCTGTTTAGCCCCTTTGGAATGTCAGCTCCACAAGGGCAGGGAGTTTTCTGTCTTGCGTCCTGCTTTGGCCCAGGGCTGCACCATAAGGATCAGGTCTGCAATTTAAAGCCAGGAGTCTCTGCCTCGGCGACTGGCCTCTGCCTCCATGCTATAACGGAGGCCCTGTGATTCAGCCCTCACAGGGGAAGGGATCTAATGCCCCTGTGGCTGGGAAGTTGCCCTGGAGGCATCGAGTTTGGCAGGATATCCTGCATGGACTGGGTCTATCCTTCTTGCCTTTTTCTGCTCAAGCCATGGCCAGGACAGCTCTACCTGGCCAGGAAGGGGAGGAGAGTGAGCTGTATGCATCCCATTCCCAGTGCTGCTGACCAGGAAGGGGCCTGGTTAGACTCCATTCCACAGTTCTGTGGGAAAGCCTGCTGCACGCCCACCAGAAGCATTGCCCACAGAGTGACCAGACCTGGCCCCCACCCTCCAGGAGGCCACAGATGCACAGGGCTCAGGACAGTACAGACCTCTGCAGAGGGGCCAAGTGTGGGATGACTAGTCTCGAGGAAAGAGATGCACCCAGAGCAGAGAGGACGGGGCCTGTCTTTCTACCAGCTTCCACTCCTGCCTCCCCATCTGTGGTGTCTCAGTTTGAGCTCCCCCCAGAAGCCGAGCTTGGGACAAGGATCTGATTAGAGCAGTTCATTTGGGAGGAGGGTCTCCGGAGACACTGAGAGTGTGGAGGTGAAATAGGCAGGGTGCTTTGTCAAGCCAGTTCCCACTGCGGGCAACTAGGGATCGGTCCCGAGGAGCACCTTTGGGAACCAGTGTGGGAAACACCTCAGACTTAGCCATCAGGAGGGTAGGGAGCTGTGTATACCCCAACTTCTGCCATCGTTGCTTGAGGCTGGAACCCTCTTACCCTGCCTGATTTTCCTCTTAACTGTTGTCACCGCCTAACAAGGTGATATTTTTTCACTTCTTGGCTTTCTGCCTGCATTAGAGTATATACTCCATGCAGGGAGGGCCGATCTGTTCCCTGCTGAGCCATCTTAGAGTCTCCCTAGAGGCTGAATGGGATTTTGCCTCCTCCACTTGGCCTGGGAGCAGGCTTGTGTAGGAGCTGCCTTTGGGATGATTTTCTAGAGGAAAGAGAGAGGGCCTGGGTTTGGTGGGGCTGGAGGAAGAAGGGAGAGGATAGGGAAGGTAAAGGGCCAAAGATCAGAGTCCAAGGAATGGGTTAGGGAGAAGAGGGGGAGAGGCCAGCCGGCGGAACTGAGGTGGAGTGCCTTTAAACCCTTCCAAGCTACAGCAAGCCCACCTGGTCCCCTCTGCTGGGGCCTCTCTGGGTGAGATCTGGCTCTGGCTTGCTCTGTCCCCCTGTTTGTGTTTTCATCGTCTTCCTCCCCACACCCCCAATCCCTAGAGATTCATCATTTCTGAAGGGAGGCCCCTTGGGGACAGCCCTGGGACTTTACCTCCGAGCAGATGATGGTTGGGATGCCTGATGTTTAAACCCAAAGAGAAGGCCAGAGGAAGCTTGGCCTGGGATCTTTTCACAGGAGACCTAGAGACCTGGGGGTCCCAGGTGAAGCCCAACGGTCACTGAAGGGTGTCTTGGTCAGCTCGAGCAGCCAGAACAAAATATCATAGGCTGGGCTGCTTAAACAACAGATATTTATTTCTCAAGATTCTGGAGCCTGAAAGTCCAAGATCATGGTGGCAGTCTATTGGGTTCCTGGTGAGGCCTCTCTTCCTGGCTTACAAATGGCTGACTTCCCTCTGTGTCCAGACGTGGCCTTACCTCAGTGCATGCACATGGAGAGAGAGAGAGATCTCTCTCCTCCTCTTCTGATAAGGACACCAATCCTGTTGGATTAAGACCTCATCCTTATGACCTCACTTTCCTCCTAAAAGTCCAAATACAGCCACATTGGGAGGTAGGGCATCAATGTATGAATTGCGAAGGAGCACAATTCAATCCATAGCAAAGGTCTGCTGGGATGTTAGGCACAGAGAGGAAAAGGAGGTGTGACATCATCCAGAGAGATGAGAGTCTCCTGTTTTGAAAGTTTTGCAGTTGTGAGAAGCACGGTTGATAAACACTGTAGTAGTAATAATAATAATAGTAGTAGTAGTAGTAGTAGTTGTTGTTGTTGTTTAAATGGTGCTTCCTGAGTACCAGGTACTCATTTCATCCTCACACCAAGTCCACGGAGTAGTTATCATCACTTCCATTTGCAGATGAGGAAACAGACACAGCAAGTTCAAGCAACTTGCCAAAGCCACACAGCCAACAAGTGGCAAAGCCAGGATTTGAACCCAGTTATTCTGTTTGGCCCCAGGGGCAGTGCTCTTAGTGACAATCTGGTGGGAGTTACTGGGCTTGTTGGGAGAGTAGGTTGCCACCCTGAACCAGCAAGACATGGTTTGTGGCAGGGTGCGACCAGGAGCTGCACCAGGGTGTAGGGGTGAGGTAGGCAAACACTGGGGTATTCAGGGACTGAGCTGGTTCTTGAAGGGGAGGAGGGTTATTCTGGGGAGAGGTAGGTGATGGGAGGGAAGATAGCATGCATCCTAGGCAGGAGGGAACGGGTGAACAAAGGAGCAGAAGCTGGAGTGAGCATGGATCCTTGTTGCATATGAAGCCCCAGCAGAAGCTGGTAAGAGTCCTTGTGTGGCCCCATCTCTGGGTGAGGTGAAGAGTGAAGGAGCTTCTGGGAATGTTTGTGGGGCCCGAGACCCACCTTGGGTGAGGAGGAGGCAGCTCTGCCTTTCCATGGCCCTGCCTTGGTTTGAGCTGAGCTGGTCCCCTTAGGCCAGGAGGGCTGGGGTGACACCCACGGAGTGCTGGCTCTGGACTGGGCACCTGAAGCGGGCAGAGGAAGGACTTATGGATCTGACTGTGCCTTCTCCCTGCTGTGTGACCTTGGACAAGTTATTTAACCTCTCTGAGTCTCAGAGAAGATGGAGAAATCTCTGCCCATCTCAGTGGGTTGCTATGAGGATTAGAAATAAAGTGTATGAAGAGTCTGGAACATGGTAGGTACTTAAAAATGGTTGTTGTAGTTGCTCTAAAGGAAGAGTGAAGAGAGGGCTAACGTAACAGATGAGGTTGTTGATACCTATTCTGTCCGCGTCCTATAGGATCCGTGAATGGGGAGGCCCCATCCTGAGAGCAGAATCATCCTGGGGGATCAGGGAGAAAGAGACCCTGGAAATGGACACTGGGGGCTGGCCAAGAGGTAGGAAAGGGGATGCCAGGAGAAGTAGGAGGCATGGAAACAGGACAGGTAGGATCTGTGTCACCCTCGTTATCGACATTTATTTAATGCCTGTTGTGTATAGGTGACTGTGTTTGGCTCTGGGGTACAGAATTCAGTGCTTCTGTATTTAATGAATGATTATTCCAGAAGGTCCTTGGCATTTATTCGTGCATTGAACAAAAATGTATTGTGCACTTACTATGTGCAAGGCACTGCTCTGGATCCTGGAAATACAGCAGAGAACCAGACAGACAAAATCATTGACCTTACAGAGCTGATATTCTAGTATGAGAGGAAGACACTAAACATGATGAGTATTCTAATGTTGACGGCCTGTCAGATGGTGACAAGGGCTGTGGAGAATAATAGAGTGAGGAAAGAGAGAAGGTCGGGGGTACTGGGGGGTGGAAACAGAGTTGCAAGTTTAAGTGGAGGGAAGTCATGACATTTGAGCAGACCTGGAAATCTAGGGGTGGGGAGAGACTATTCCTAGCAGATGCAAAGGCCCTGGGGTTGGAACAGTAAGGAAGTCAGTGGAGCTGGAGGGCAGTGAGAGTAGTGGAAGATAAGAGCGGAGGGGTGAGGAGTGAGACAGCAGGTTATGCAGGGCCTCTTGGCAAGGAATTGAACTTATACTCAGAGGAAATGGGGAGTCACAGGAGGGTTCCAAATAGGGCAGTGGTGGGATCTGACAGGTTTTACCAATTTCCCTCTGGCTGCTATACCTTCAGGGAGGTGGGTGTGTGTAAGAGAGAGAGAGAGAGAGAAACAAAGTCAGAGGCAGGAAGACCAGTGAAGAGGCTACTTCAGGGAGGTAAGGGACCAGGGTAGTTGAAAGTAGAGCTCGGGATCTGCTGATGGGCTGGGTGTGGGGTGGGAGGAGAAAGAGGAGCTGGGGTAACTCGGAGGCCTGTGGTCATTAGTGACTAATGACGTAGGAATCCACAGTGCTGTCCACACCAGACCTGCCTTGTTCAGGCTCATCCTCTTAATTCCTCTGTCCCTTCAAGCCAGGAGTAGATGGAAAATGACCAAGGCTCCTGCCCTCCAGGGTCCCTTAGAGGCAGCTGGCATTAGGCTTGAGTCCTGAGAAGGATACCTGGGGCTCCTTTCTTTCTCCCTAAAGGAAAGGTCCACGCCAGCATGACAACTTCACATTTCCATAGTGGTCTGTGTTTTTACAAAAAGAGCTTTTATCACTTGTTCTTCAAAATAAACTCAAATATTGTTTTCCATAATATGAGTTTTAAAACTGAGACCCCCTTGTTGGACTTAGCTAAGCTCTCACTGGCAGGCAATAGAGCTGGAGCCAGAGCCCCAGACCCCCATTCTGCATTCTAGGGCTTCACCATCCTCTTGGTGAGACAGCCTGGCACCTTCCCTGGCTCCACAAAAAGCCCACGCTGAAATGGAACTACAACAGCATTGGTGACAAATCAATAGTGAGAGCTGACAAGCTCTTTCACAGTCATGTCTCAGCCTCTGGGCTCTCGTCTCGTCTACAATGTGGGGGTGAGAATCTCACCTGCCTGTGTGGTTGTCATGAGGATTAGATGAGTTAAGGCATGTGAACTGTCCCTGGCACCAAGGATATGTTCCATAAATGCCAGCTATTATTACTGATGATAAATGGCTTTCAGGGCCACAAAAAATCGGATGGGCATTATGCCATTTGATGGGTTGAGGAAAGCTAAGAGCGTATTGGGCTTGCCTGTGGGGAATGGCAGATGCCGGCCACTCCAGCTTCCCGACTCTGAGAGATGCAGTGTTTTCAGTGATGGCAGCTACTACTGATCGCCATTCAGGAAGGATATGGCATTTGGTAAGAGTTAAGCCTCCCACTTGCCCCCAGGGTGGGAGTTTGAGGCAGGGGCAGTTGGAATGTGGTAACTGGCCATGTGGTGCCTGGGGGCTCCTGCATCTCCTCCCCAACCCTGGCTTCCGGTCTCCCTGATCCTCCTGTGTGCAGGTCTAGCCTGGGGCTGGAGTGGGCTAGACCCTTGCCATCTCATCTAATCCTTAATTGGGATGTATCATCCTCATTTCATGGCAAGGCCCAGCGAGGCCATGTGGCTTGTTCAAGTTCACACATCAGTTTGGTAACAGAGCAGGGACCCCAAGGCTAGAGTTATTTCTATGATACATATTACCTCAGCTGCGAGCCTGGGGCACCTATCAGCTGCCTACACAGCAAGTCCCACTGTGCTTGGGTCTAGACAGGGTGGAGAGTGGTCTCTGCCATCCTGAATTCCCTTCTAGCCTGAGATGCCAGGTTTTAGATGCACTGTCTCCTCCCTCCATGCTTTGAGTGCACCCTTGGTCCTGGCTCCCAGCTCCCTCCACTCTCCTCCAACACAAGCTGGAGGGTTTTTTAAAAATATATGCAACTTGAGCATACAAGGCAAATTTAAAAGGCCTAAAAGGAGCACCGACACAAAATCTCCCACCCCATCCCCCAGCCACCCTGTTCCTCAAATGTAACCACTGTTACTCCGTTTCAAAAAATACCCATACAAACAGGGGCGTCCTCAGCCATACCATTCTGCACCTTGCTCCTTTGGCATTAGTGACGTGGCTTGGGGAGGGTCATTCAGGACCAGTGCATTCTTCTGCAGGCCTGCACCACAGTTGACTTAACCAGCCCCCTGGACAGGCATCTGGGTTCTTTCTGGCCTTCAGCTTTTACAAGCAGTGCTTCAGTGAATCCAATTGGGCAGCATCAGTTTGCCCACATGATGCTTCTGGATGAAGAAGTATGCCTCTGTGATGGTGAGAGAGGGACGCCAAGTTGTCCCCACCAAGGTTGTGTCAAGTCACTTCCCCACTACCTTCACTCCCATAAGGGAATGTCCCTCCCCTCCATCCCGCTCCTGCCCCTAACACCAGCCTGATGACACTGCACACTGTGCGGATCTCGAAGAACAGAGTTCTGTGTGACTTCAAGGGTTCTAGATGGCCTTGGGCCCAGGGACACTTACCTAACCTGGCTGAAAGTCCTAAGTATCCCTGCCTTTTACTTCTCCATATCTAAATCAAAGTTTTCTTTATGAAGCAAATACTGCACTGCTCTGGATCCTGGAAATACTGCAGAGAACCAGACAGACAAAATCACTGACCTTACAGAGCTGATATTCTAGTATGAGAGGAAGACACTAAACATGATGAGTATTCTAATGTTGATGGCCTGTCAGATGGTGACAAGGGCTGTGGAGAATAATAGAGTGAGGAAAGAGAGAAGGTGGGGGGTACTGGGGGTGGAAACAGAGTTGCAAGTTTAAGTGGAGGGAAGTCATGACATTTGAGCAGACCTGGACATCTAGGGGTGGGGGGAGACTATTCCTAGCAGGTGCAAAGGCCCTGGGGTTGGAACAGTAAGGAAGTTAGTGGAGCTGGAGGGCAGTGAGAGTAGTGGAAGGTAAGAGCGGAAGGGTGAGGAGTGAGACAGCAGGTTATGCAGGGCCTCTTGGCAAGGAATTGAACTTATACTCAGAGGAAATGGGGAGTCACAGGAGGGTTCCAAATAGGGCAGCGGTGGGATCTGACAGGTTTTACCAATTTCCCTCTGGCTGCTATACCTTCAGGGAGGTGGGTGTGTGTAAGAGAGAGAGAGAGAGAAACAAAGTCAGAGGCAGGAAGACCAGTGAAGAGGCTACTTCAGGGAGGTAAGGGACCAGGGTAGTTGAAAGTAGAGTTCGGGTTCTGCTGATGGGCTGGGTGTGGGGTGGGAGGAGAAAGAGGAGCTGGGGTAACTCCGAGGTCTGTGGTCATTAGTGACTAATGACGTAGGAATCCACAGTGCTGTCCACACCAGACCTGCCTTGTTCAGGCTCATCCTCTTAATTCCTCTGTCCCTTCAAGCCAGGAGTAGATGGATAATGACCAAGGCTCCTGCCCTCCAGGGTCCCTTAGAGGCAGCTGGCATTAGGCTTGAGTCCTGAGAAGGATACCTGGGGCTCCTTTCTTTCTCCCTAAAGGAAAGGTCCAGGCCAGCATGACAACTTCACATTTCCATAGTGGTCTGTGTTTTTACAAAAAGAGCTTTTATCACATGTTCTTCAAAATAAACTCAAATATTGTTTTCCATAATATGAGTTTTAAAACTGAGACCCCCTTGTTGGACTTAGCTAAGCTCTCACTGGCAGGCAATAGAGCTGGAGCCAGAGCCCCAGACCCCCATTCTGCATTCTAGGGCTTCACCATCCTCTTGGTGAGACAGCCTGGCACCTTCCCTGGCTCCACAAAAAGCCCACGCTGAAATGGAACTACAACAGCATTGGTGACAAATCAATAGTGAGAGCTGACAAGCTCTTTCACAGTCATGTCTCAGCCTCTGGGCTCTCGTCTCGTCTACAATGTGGGGGTGAGAATCTCACCTGCCTGTGTGGTTGTCATGAGGATTAGATGAGTTAAGGCATGTGAACTGTCCCTGGCACCAAGGATATGTTCCATAAATGCCAGCTATTATTACTGATGATAAATGGCTTTCAGGGCCACAAAAAATCGGATGGGCATTATGCCATTTGATGGGTTGAGGAAAGCTAAGAGCGTATTGGGCTTGCCTGTGGGGAATGGCAGATGCCGGCCACTCCAGCTTCCCGACTCTGAGAGATGCAGTGTTTTCAGTGATGGCAGCTACTACTGATCGCCATTCAGGAAGGATATGGCATTTGGTAAGAGTTAAGCCTCCCACTTGCCCCCAGGGTGGGAGTTTGAGGCAGGGGCAGTTGGAATGTGGTAACTGGCCATGTGGTGCCTGGGGGCTCCTGCATCTCCTCCCCAACCCTGGCTTCCGGTCTCCCTGATCCTCCTGTGTGCAGGTCTAGCCTGGGGCTGGAGTGGGCTAGACCCTTGCCATCTCATCTAATCCTTAATTGGGATGTATCATCCTCATTTCATGGCAAGGCCCAGCGAGGCCATGTGGCTTGTTCAAGTTCACACATCAGTTTGGTAACAGAGCAGGGACCCCAAGGCTAGAGTTATTTCTATGATACATATTACCTCAGCTGCGAGCCTGGGGCACCTATCAGCTGCCTACACAGCAAGTCCCACTGTGCTTGGGTCTAGACAGGGTGGAGAGTGGTCTCTGCCATCCTGAATTCCCTTCTAGCCTGAGATGCCAGGTTTTAGATGCACTGTCTCCTCCCTCCATGCTTTGAGTGCACCCTTGGTCCTGGCTCCCAGCTCCCTCCACTCTCCTCCAACACAAGCTGGAGGGTTTTTTAAAAATATATGCAACTTGAGCATACAAGGCAAATTTAAAAGGCCTAAAAGGAGCACCGACACAAAATCTCCCACCCCATCCCCCAGCCACCCTGTTCCTCAAATGTAACCACTGTTACTCCGTTTCAAAAAATACCCATACAAACAGGGGCGTCCTCAGCCATACCATTCTGCACCTTGCTCCTTTGGCATTAGTGACGTGGCTTGGGGAGGGTCATTCAGGACCAGTGCATTCTTCTGCAGACCTGCACCACAGTTGACTTAACCAGCCCCCTGGACAGGCATCTGGGTTCTTTCTGGCCTTCAGCTTTTACAAGCAGTGCTTCAGTGAATCCAATTGGGCAGCATCAGTTTGCCCACATGATGCTTCTGGATGAAGAAGTATGCCTCTGTGATGGTGAGAGAGGGACGCCAAGTTGTCCCCACCAAGGTTGTGTCAAGTCACTTCCCCACTACCTTCACTCCCATAAGGGAATGTCCCTCCCCTCCATCCCGCTCCTGCCCCTAACACCAGCCTGATGACACTGCACACTGTGCGGATCTCGAAGAACAGAGTTCTGTGTGACTTCAAGGGTTCTAGATGGCCTTGGGCCCAGGGACACTTACCTAACCTGGCTGAAAGTCCTAAGTATCCCTGCCTTTTACTTCTCCATATCTAAATCAAAGTTTTCTTTATGAAGCAAATACTGCTATATAAGTGAAAAGTGCCCAATTAAGAAGAAAAAAATTCAGACTCATTTCTTTGACCCTTGATGGAATCCAGCTGCCCTCCCTCTCACCCATTCCCACTGTGCATGAGTTTATGGGAAAGTTTGCCTTTTTGTGTTTTTGCCAAGGGGAAAAGAACAAAATATATCTAGTGCCTGAGCGCTGCAAGGAGGCAATACTATGTTATTAACTGGGAAAGGAGCACTGGCCCTGGACAGATGGGGAAACTGAAGCCAGAGGGAGGAGGGACATCCTTGTCCCAGGACCTTCATGTGTTCGTGAACCTTCCCTGAGCCTGAGGGCCAGCTGAATCTTGCAGAGGCCTCCACTCCGCCGGTGTGCTCAGTGATCAGGGTTCACAGTCCCCAAGGCTGCAGTGCAGAGGCAGGGAGGTGTCCCCACTGAGGCTGGCAGCCCCTTTGAAGTCTAGGCCTCTGGCCCTCTGGGTCCTGTCTCCTGATGACTGAGCCATTCTTGCCTGGGGTGACAGTGAGTCCTGGGTGGGGGATGGGAGTAGGGTAATGCCTGCCCCAGACCTGGGGCAGCACTCGACCTAGATTGGACAGCGTGATGCTGGCTGACAGATCCAGGCCACACACAGCTGCTCCTGCTCAGAGAGATTGCAGCGGTCTGACCTGTGGGCCAGGAAGTTCCATGTCCAGGACTCTTAGGGGACATGGAAGCTGCTAATGGAGGCCTTTGAGGCTGGGCACCAGGGCAACCAAAAGGACATTAATAAGGCCTAGCAGCCCAGAGAACTGAGGAGGCACTCGGCCTGGCTGGAGGGCAGGAGGAGGCCTGCAGCCAGCTTCCCAGGGGCTTGGGTCAAGGGTCTAGACTCCAGGTGGGGGGATTGGAGAGGATTTGGGGGCTGAGACCAGGGGTTCTGCATTGGTTGGGGGTGGGGGAAGGGAGCTTAGGTGAGTGTTGGACCTGGTGCAAGGATCCAGATAGGTCAGGATGGGTGGTGCCGAGCGGGGCAGATTGAGAAGCTACCTGGGGTTTAATGAGCTCTTATGGGCCCTACAGGATGCCCGGTGCTAGGGATGGGGTGCTGGACGTACACAGAGATAAGCCTGATTGCCGACTTTGAGGACCTGTGTGTCTACGAAGTAAACCACAGATTTATATAATGCAAATATTCAGTTGTGTGGCCCTAACTTTTAGCTCTCAGTCCAAGAACACGAAACAGGGGTGGGCACCAGGGTTCTGGTGGTCAGGGCAAGAGGTGTTCACACTGGAGCTGGAGGATGGATTTGGGGTAGAGGAGAGGGAAAGGAGATGGAGAAAGGGCTCATGGAAGAGAGATGGGGAGGCACGAGGAATGCTACAGGGTGACATGGTGTTACCCTCAGGATGGTGAGTCAATCCCTGGGCAGGAAGTACCCATCCCGATGCAAGGCTCAGGTCTATGGAGCCCTCATCCCCATAGCAAGTTGAGGCCACAGGCCTGGAAGGGGGCATGTGAGACATGTCCCTCATCTCCAGGAATCTCTTTCCTGCCCTCCCAGCGCATGAGCAGCCCAGCCTGCTGACCGCCGCTCCGCACCTGTCCATCCCCCGACGGCCACGCCATGTCTGGCTCCTACGATGAGGCCTCGCTAGCTCCGGAGGAGACCACTGACAGCTTCTGGGAGGTGAGGCTCTGATGCTCCCCAGGTCCTGGGGACCAGACAGCCTGGCTGTGTGGAGGCCAGGCTCCCACCTGCCTCGTGATATCAAGCCTTGCTCCCCATCCCCTTGGGTCCCCCCAAAGCCCTCGGTATCCAACAGGCAGTGGTTGCCAAGAAGTGGCTACTACCGCGCACTGAGCCTGGAGCCCCTCTGCCCCTGGAGAGATCCCATGACATTTAATGATGTGGAGCAGGTGCCTCCTGACCCTCTACTCTGGGGTCCCTGGCTCCGACTCTGGCACTTCACACAGGCAGGTGCAGCACTTTACAGATTACACAGCCTTTCATAGCAGCTCCCTGCCCCTACCCTGTGAAGTGGGCAGAAGACAGAGCACTGGTCACAGAGAAATGGAGTGAGTTGGGGGAACCCCACAGCAACATAGAGGTGGAGACGGGCCAGTATTTCAGAGCCTCCTAAAATACTTAAGACCCAGAAAATTTTTCTACTGGCTTATGAAACCCAAAGTGATAACTGCCAAACCTAAATTAATAAGTGTTTAATGAGATGTCTACAAACATAATATTATGTCAAGAAGCTGCAGCTTAACTCAATACTTATATGACTCCATATAAATATAATAGATTTAGCTC
>NW_011889006.1:1632579-1647503 GCF_000151845.1 Pteropus vampyrus
GGCCACAGGCCTGGAAGGGGGCATGTGAGACATGTCCCTCATCTCCAGGAATCTCTTTCCTGCCCTCCCAGCGCATGAGCAGCCCAGCCTGCTGACCGCCGCTCCGCACCTGTCCATCCCCCGACGGCCACGCCATGTCTGGCTCCTACGATGAGGCCTCGCTAGCTCCGGAGGAGACCACTGACAGCTTCTGGGAGGTGAGGCTCTGATGCTCCCCAGGTCCTGGGGACCAGACAGCCTGGCTGTGTGGAGGCCAGGCTCCCACCTGCCTCGTGATATCAAGCCTTGCTCCCCATCCCCTTGGGTCCCCCCAAAGCCCTCGGTATCCAACAGGCAGTGGTTGCCAAGAAGTGGCTACTACCGCGCACTGAGCCTGGAGCCCCTCTGCCCCTGGAGAGATCCCATGACATTTAATGATGTGGAGCAGGTGCCTCCTGACCCTCTACTCTGGGGTCCCTGGCTCCGACTCTGGCACTTCACACAGGCAGGTGCAGCACTTTACAGATTACACAGCCTTTCATAGCAGCTCCCTGCCCCTACCCTGTGAAGTGGGCAGAAGACAGAGCACTGGTCACAGAGAAATGGAGTGAGTTGGGGGAACCCCACAGCAACATAGAGGTGGAGACGGGCCAGTATTTCAGAGCCTCCTAAAATACTTAAGACCCAGAAAATTTTTCTACTGGCTTATGAAACCCAAAGTGATAACTGCCAAACCTAAATTAATAAGTGTTTAATGAGATGTCTACAAACATAATATTATGTCAAGAAGCTGCAGCTTAACTCAATACTTATATGACTCCATATAAATATAATAGATTTAGCTCATAAGAACAAAATGAATAATTCATTCTAGCCCAAGTCCAAATGATAAAAATTCTTCTGCATTTCGTGGCAGCGACGAAATTATGTTTTAAAGTGGGATGAAGGAGTGCATAAACAGTGGGGTGTGACAGGGATGCCAAGGCCTCTGAAAGGGCCGGAGTTCCCAGTGCGTTACCTCGGAATGGTGAGGTGGAGGAGGCCGGCCAGGATGGCCGTCGCGGGCGCCCCCTGCAGGACGCAGCGGCCACGGCAGGGCGGGAAGGGGCGGAAAGGCGGGGGCCGGAAGGCGGGGGCCGGGAGGCGGGGAGCCCGCAGGAGTCAGGCTCGCTGCTTGGCCACCAGGTGGGGAACTACAAGCGGACAGTGAAGCGTATCGATGACGGGCACCGCCTGTGCAACGACCTAATGAACTGCGTGCAGGAGCGCGCCAAGATCGAGAAGGCATACGCGCAGCAGCTCACCGACTGGGCCAAGCGCTGGCGCCAGCTCATCGAAAAAGGTGCCCCCCCATGCCCTCCCCGTGCACACACCCTAGGCCCTAACTGCACTGTCTGGGTCCTGGCAGCGCCCAGCCACCTGGGTTCACCTGCAGCCTCCAGCCACAGAGTCTTTGCAGGCGCTGTCCCCACACCTGCACGCCTCCCCTCCCAGACCAAGCCAGGCCTCCCTACATTTCAAGTCCAGTTTACTATAATTTTAGGTTAGATTAAAAACAAACAAACAAACTTTATTTTGAAATAATTTTAACTCGGAGAGAAGTTGCAAGAATAGTACAGAGAACTATATACCCTTCACCCAGGTTTACCAGTTAAGATTATATCACATTTGTTTTCTCACTCTCTCTATATTATATGCATATTTTTCAGAACCATTTAAATTGGAGACATGCCTCTCCGCCCTAAATTCTTCATGTATCTCCTATGGATAAGAGCATTTACTTACACAATCATAGTTTAGCTATCAAATTCAGGACATTTAATATGGCCCTTATGCAAATTTTATTACAGCAATTGTTGGCTGGTCCAGGATCCAATCCAGAATCAGATACTGCATTAGGTTGTCATGTCTCTAGATTCCTTTAATTTAGAACAATTGCAAGTTGGGGTTTACATGTATTGGTTAATGTTTTCTTTTTTCTTCTACTACACTCTGAACTCCATGAGGACAAGGGCTGGGCCCGTACCACCCAGCACAGTGCCCGGCATAGAGTTTATGCCAGTATATGGAGAAACAAATGACTATTGGCATGTCTAGTCCCAGTGGACTTCTGATGTATGTCACCAGTTAGTTCTTCAGTTTTACATTCAGCCAGTATTACTGGAGTACCTACTGTATGCCTGGTCTTGTGCTGGGCTTGTGACAGCTCACAGATTCAAGGTGCCCCCCCACAGGACTCACGAGCTGACAAGGGAGATAGGGAGTAGACACAGAGGCAGATGTATAAGAATTCAGTGAGGCTGCAGGCTGAGGTGTGTGAGGATAAAGCAGTCAGAGAAGGCTTCCTGGAGGAGACAGCTAGCTGTACTTGGACGCTGGGGAATGAACGAAACTATAGGGAGAGCAGAGGATGGCATTTCTGCTGTCATGGGACGTGCGGGGAAAACCTCAAAAATGGAGATGTGAGGGGGGCCTCTGGGCAGGGGATAAAGAGGGCCTTGTGGCCTCATGGCCATTTCCTCAGGCCCACAGTATGGCAGCCTGGAGCGGGCCTGGGGTGCCATCATGACCGAAGCAGATAAGGTGAGCGAACTGCACCAGGAGGTGAAGAACAACTTGCTGAACGAGGACCTGGAGAAGGTCAAGAACTGGCAGAAGGACGCCTATCACAAGCAGATCATGGGTGGCTTCAAGGAAACCAAAGAGGCTGAAGATGGCTTCCGCAAGGCCCAGAAGCCCTGGGCCAAGAAGACGAAAGAGGTGCCTGGTGGGCGGCTGCCACAGATAGGGCGAGGGTGGGCGGCTGAGCTCAGAGGGCCAGCCCGATCAGTGGGAAGGGTGTCTACAGATGGGGTGGGCACTGTGCTGCCCTCTGGGATCATGCCAATGAGGGAGCAGGACTGCCTTCCAGTAAGAAATATCCACTGCAGTGCTGGACAAGAGTGTCTGTAGGGGAAGCAGGCAGTGCCATACAGGGAAACATCTACAGATGGGTGGGCACTGCTCCCAAATACCTGGATCTAGGGCCAGCATCTATTCTGCCTCTTAAGGTTGTGTGCTCACAGCTCCTGGTGGAGTAAGCAGGTGGGAGGGGATAAATGACATTTGCTCCTGCTCACAAGCAGGAGGCTTGCCCCCTGTTCCCTCTCCCAACAGCTAGAGGCAGCCAAGAAGGCCTACCATCTAGCCTGCAAAGAGGAGAAGCTGGCCATGACACGGGAAATGAATAGCAAGACAGAGCAGTCAGTCACACCTGAGCAACAGAAGAAGCTACAAGACAAAGTGGACAAGTGCAAGCAGGATGTGCAGAAGGTGCCAGCTGGGCTGGGGTCTAAGGGCCCCTCAGAGTGGGTGGTGGCTGGCAGCTGCAGGCCTGGGTCTCACCCTCCCTTCCCCCTCATGCCTACAGACACAGGAGAAGTATGAGAAGGTGCTGGATGAAGTGGGCAAGACCACACCTCAGTACATGGAGGGCATGGAACAGGTGTTTGAACAGTGCCAGCAGTTTGAGGAAAAGCGGCTGGTCTTCCTCAAGGAGGTGCTGCTGGACATCAAACGTCACCTCAACCTAGCTGAGAATAGCAGGTAGCTGGGCATCACAGCATGGTGGGCCACAGGCACAGGCAGCAGAGGGTAGAACAGGTGCGCAAGGCACCTCGGGCCCTGTGTTATAGTGACAAGAAGGAGAGGGCAGAGCTGCAGGGGCCAAGAGAGAAGTTCTTCAAACACAGTTGCTTCCCTGGTACAAGCCAATGCACACTACGTACTCAAGAAACATGCTTCGATGGATAGGCGAGTGGCTATCCATCGATAGGTGGGGATGGAAAAAGGTGCCTATTGGGCATGCCCACAGAGATTTCTCTTTGGGAAGCTTGTCTGATTCCTAGCCGGGAGGCATGCCAGCACCCTGGTCCCCTGAACGGGCTCAGGCCTTCAGCAAGGATGAGAAGGGGCCACGGTGCATCTTGCCCCCCACCTCCCCATCTCCCCTGTGCACAGCTATATCCATGTGTACCGGGAGTTGGAGCAGGCCATCCGGGGGGCTGACGCCCAGGAAGACCTCAGATGGTTCCGCAGCACCAGTGGCCCTGGCATGCCCATGAATTGGCCCCAGTTTGAGGTGAGGATGTGTGGAGATGGGGAAGGGGAGTCTGAAAAGGCTGAAAGGGGCCTCAGGGAGCAGCCTCCAGCCTTATTGCTCCCATGGCACCCACCAGGAGTGGAACCCAGACCTCCCTCACACCACCACCAAGAAGGAAAAACAGCCCAAGAAGGCAGAGGGGGTAGCGCTGACCAATGCCACTGGGGTGGCGGAGTCCACATCCCAGGCTGGAGACCGTGGCAGGTGAGTTCCTCCTATGGAGCTTCCTGGGGACCAGGGGGGTCCACACACTGGGGCAGCTGAATTTTATTTCAGAAAAGAAATATCTAAATCACAACAATCTCACGCTCCTCTCAAAGACAGTGGTAGCAAATACTTTGAGAATACCTACTATGTGTCAGGGACTGTTCTAAATATTTTCCATATATGAACTCATTAAAGCCTCCAACACTCTGAGAAATGTGTAAATATCCCATTTTACACATTGAGAAACTGAAACACAGAGAAGTTAAGTGACTTGCCAAAGGTCACACAGCTAGTTAGTAACCCTCAGAGCCAGGATATGATGCCCAAGAGTCTGGTTCCAGAATCATCACTTTTAACCACTAGATTGTACTGCCCATCTCAGATGAGGGGTCAGATGTTCTCTGGGGTCCCCTTCACCACCCATTCTCACAAGGGCTGAGTAGTAAGGCTAACAGTCCTGCCTCACATCTGTTTAAAGAGCTGTCAGTGAGGGTCACTGGCTCAGTATCCCTCTTACAAGGCCCATCCTGCTCCAGCCTTGGTGGAATTTGGGGTCAGGGCTCTGGTTGGGAGGAGGGGGCAGCCCTAGGAAAGAGATGAGAGGCAGTTCATGCTGGGTCCTCTCTCTGCTTCTCAGCGTTAGCAGCTACGACAGGGGCCAGCCTTATGCTACTGAGTGGTCGGACGACGAGAGCGGGAACCCATTTGGGGGCAGTGAGGCCAACGGGGGCTCCAATCCTTTCGAGGATGACTCCAAAGGAGTGCGTGTGCGGGCACTCTATGACTACGACGGCCAGGAGCCGGATGAGCTCAGTTTCAAGGCTGGTACGGTGGGCGGGGCCTGAGGGCGGGGATGCGAGATTCGTGGGAAAACGGCTGGCCGGGCAGGGGGCAGGGCGTGTCTGAGACCTGGAGAGCGACGTGTGCCCCGGTCCAAAACTCGAATTAGAGGGCAAGGGCAGGCTGAGAGTGGCAACTGGGTGCCAGGGACGGAGTCAGGACCTGAGAATAGGTTGGGGGCAGGGCCCGAGGGCCTGGGAAGCCAGCAGGGAGGCAACGGGGAAATGAAGCTGGAGGCGGGGCCGGGGGCGGGGCCGAGACTCATTAGATGCGTGGCTTGGGGTGGCACGCGTGTCGAGGTGTGGCTGGGGCTGGTCCCCGGGGCGGAGCGGGGGCGGGACTTAGGTACAATAATGAAACAGGATTTGGGGGTCGGCCCAGCATAATAGTATTGGAGGGCTTACCTAGCAGCGTTGGAGTGGGAGGGCGGCCCTCTCCGAGCCCGTGTCAACGAGCTCCTGTCAACGAGTTTCTCTGTGTTCCCTTCTCAGGAGATGAGCTCACCAAGCTGGGCGAGGAGGACGAGCAGGGTTGGTGCCGCGGGCGGCTGGACAGCGGGCAGTTGGGCCTCTATCCCGCCAACTACGTGGAGCCCATCTAGCTGCCCTGCCCCTCTTCACCCACCCCTCACTCCTCTCCCACCGCCTCCCCTCCCACTCTTGTCCCCTCCCCTCGCCATAGAGTTCCAGACATATTTTCCGATCAAGCTTTTATTTTTTTAAAAGTCAAAACAGAACAAAACAAAAAATGCAGAGACAGAGCATTTGCAGGGTCTCCTGGAGGCCAGGGTGGTGGAACTTGGGGTAATGGCCCCAGGGTAGGTGAGGGTCTTAGGATTTAGCCCAACAGTGACATCACAACATCTGCTCTTTAGATTCCACCAAAGAGTCTCGAGCCCTGAGGGATGTCTCCTGGACCCTTCTTTCCTGCCTCAGTGCTCCCATCTTATCCCCCCTCCCCATCCCAGGCTGCCAGCACCTGCTTCCCTAGGCCTGGTTTTCTGACCTCCTGCCCCACCCCGCTCCCCTTCCACCACCACCCTATTTTCAGAGACCTCCTCTCCAACCCTGGACAAGGGGGCCTCCCAGTGTTTAGTCTTCCACTCTGTCCTGGGGAGTGCCCTTCCTTCCCTAGCCTCAGGACTGTTGGGGCTGGAGTAGGAATGGTCACCCTCTTCTCCCAAAGAGGTTTCCAGATGTCCCTAGACTCCCACAGACATGAATAGGGGTGAGCTGGGGTTGGTGATAGAGTCACTGGGGTTTAGGAGGGAGCAGGGAAGCAGGCCCTCAGCCCTCCTAACACTTAAGCTCAGCTGAGAGACTAAGATCCTGGTAGGGCCCTTCTTTCCAGCTGTCAGCACTTCAGAGCCACTCCCTTCAGTACTTGCAGAGACCTTGACCCCCACACGCCCCCACCACCACCAAAGTCCTCAGACAGAGGGGTAGGGCCCCAAAGCCCAGGGCAAAGCCAGCAACAGTAGCAGCCTCCTCCCATTTCCTGGGGAGGAGGGCATCTTTCTCACCCCCACCTACCTTCCTTCCCTCCATGTCCATCTAAAACCAGAGAATCAATGGGCTCAGCCAGCCTTCATGCAATCGAGCCTGTGGCCTCCCATCCCTCTCCCCTTCTCTGAGCCTATCAGAGAAGACACAATGGGCCCATTGGGAGCTTCCAGTCTGGGACCATCAGGGAATGCCTGCAGCCAAAAGGAGAGGCATGGGTTTGTCAGGAGGGAAGAGCCCTGGTCTTCAGGAACAAGACAGTCACCATGTCTTTCTTCCTTGTCCCCTCACTCCTAGCCTCTGGAGCAACATATTCCCTCTGCTGGCAACCCCCTCATCTGTCTAAGCCAAGGTCTCAGTTAAAGGACTTTTGGGGATGGGAAGAGACAGAGCTCACCCAGAGCAGGAGTGTTTCCTGTGGTCGTTGAAAGAAAGTGGGGCTGGATTACTGAATATTAATACCAGGTTCAAGCCTCTCCCATGGGAGTGGAGCAGGGGTGCTTGGGAAACAGACTAGGGCAGGACAAGACCCCAAGAGGTAGAGGATTAGCTGGAAGGGTAGTCTCCCAGACCTCTGCGGCGAGGCCCTGAGACTTCCTACAGCAGCAGGCGAGCCTTGCTAACGGTGGATGCCACTTCTGAGCAACAGGACTGTAGACACCCTTGCCCCTCCCCTAGCACCGCGCCCCCTGGGCCTCTAGGTAAAGACAGTGTGATACCCCAGCCCCGCTGTCACTTCTCAGTCCTCTTATTCCCTGCTTCTCTTCACAGCCCACTATTAAGAGGTTACAGACCCCAGCCCCAAGGCCCTGACCCTGTTCATGGGGGCACAGAGGACCCTGGCAGATTCTGGCACGGGTCGGAGCTGGGACAGACCTCCCTCGGGGCCAGGGGAGTTGGGGGTGGGGACAATGGCACCTCCAGGGATAGGCAAACTCCCCTCCTCTAGAACCCCCTTTCTTGTCACTGCTCTCTGGGCCTCTGATGCAGCCCTAAGCCCCTCGGAGCCTAAAGCAAAATTTCAGAAACCTTCAGCCTCTCCTTCAGGCAGGAGTTGGATTTGGGGGCCTCTGTCCCTCACCACCTATCCTTGGAAGTCAGGAAGCTGGCACATCTGTACCTTGGGGCCTGGGCTCCCCCTGTCTGTGCCAGTGGCTTCTTAGTACCTGGGGAGGGGCCGTGGCCCAGGCTGGGCCCCAAGCCCTGTTTTCCTCAGCATTCTAGCTGCCCACTCTGGGGCAGGGACTCAAAACCCCATTCCTTCTGAGCAACCACTTCCATAGCCCCGTTTGGGATCACTCTCTCAATTCCCAGGCTCCTCAGGCCCCAGAGTGAGAGGGTCTCCCACTTGGAAGACCCCCTGAGCTCTGGGGGTTCAGCCCCACCTGTCAGTGCTGGTGTCAGGGCACTCAACACAGAGCGTGGGGGCCATGCCCCTTGCCGTGCCCACTGCCTCCTGTAGCCCCCTGCCCGCACCCTTGATGCTGCACGGGCCGCCCCGTGGGGCTCGGTGAGTAATGTGTTTTGTCCCCAGTTAACCACCATTCTGCAGCCTGGCTCTGCAAGGAGCCAGGGCTGCCCTGCTGCCCGCCTTCTGCCGCCCCTGGCTTCCTGACTCCATTAGTCCAACACTTGTGAAACTCTGAGAAGTGCTGTGGTCTCAGCAATGCACCTGTTTTGTACATGATTGTGTAATTTAAAGGTATATAAATACAAATATATATATATAAGTTGTGATTGTATGACTGTGGATAAAATCCAGAACTGTGTCAACCTGGCTGGGTGTCGTCATCTTGAATCATGTGTCTTTCGAGGTCTCGGAGAGTTACCTGTATTTGGGATATGTGTTGGGGAGGGGGGTGCCCAGCACAGCTGGGGGCTGTCCTGGCTGACCACCAATGAGATAGGGGTCTGAGGACGAGTCCCTTCACCTTGTAGGGCCCCAGGTCCTATCTGTGCAGGGAAATTTACTTTGGATGTTACATTCTCTGAAGCTCCTGGGGGTCCTGGGTGCCTGCCTGGTGATGAACAAGGACAAGAACTGGAGCAGTCAGGATCCAAGTTCACAATTTAAGGGTGAATTTGACTCCCGACCAGGTTTCAGTTTTTAAAGCAAAATTCTAAAAGTGACTGCTGAGGCTTGTGGTTTCTGGTTTTCTGTAGTCCCAGGCTACCTATGGCATGACATGAGGCCACGCCACGCTTCCCTGTGTCCTGCCTGACCTCTGACAGCATTTCTGCGTGGGCCCCTGGGAGGGCTCCTCCAGGAAGACTTCTCAGGGGAGTGGGCAGGACCCGGGCTTTGGACTCTCAGCTCTGTTCTGCCAGACCCAGGCCCTGCCCTGGCCTCAGCCCCTGCTCTAACCTTTATACTCCCATCTAGGTCTCTTCTGGGGCAGGCCAGGGGTACCAGGTCCAGTCCCAACTCTGCTATCAGCTCACTGTGTCCCCACCCCTATCTTCCCTTGGGGGCCTCTGCTTTCCCCAGTCTGGTTAAATGTCTCCCTGAGGCCTCTCTGGCCCCAGCAGCTTGAGGGGGAGGGGGGGCACTGAAACAAGCTCCAGTATTCAAGGCAAATATACTTTGATCCCCTCACCCCTACTGCTTTCCTGCAGCCTCAGGGCGTGCTCAGAGCAGGGAGAAAAGGTCGAGATGGGTTGAATCTGTTCTCTATCTCACCACAGCCTTTCTCCCTTAAATCTACCTCCAGTAACAAGTACCTGGTTTTAGCCAAATGGAGGACTCTTCGAATAAGGACAAAAGGTTGCCTTGTCTTATTTGAGTAGGCTGTTCTAGGCAGTTATGAGGAGCCCCGGAGGCGGGGTCCATGAGGAGAGTAGAGATACCTAGGCTAGATGGGTTCTGATGGGCAGCTGTGCAAAGAAGAGGAATCTGCAGTTTGCTGCCAGCACACAAAGTGTCACTGTATGGGAGTGTGCCGGAAGGGGATGTGTGTCTCATGACAGATCCACGCAGCAGGGAGCTGCCCCACCCCACTCCCTGTAGGTCCCATTTCTGGAGTAGCTCCAGCTCCCCACTCCTAGCGCCTAACCCCACCCTCCGTTGTCCCTCCTCCCTCCCAGCCCCTACCTGAGATCCAAGTCCTCTGCAGGCCCAGGCCCAGGCCCAGCTGGGGACATAGAAGCAGGTGGCTCCAGGGACTCAGTTGGGGGAGACAAAATCAGTTCAGCAGAGCCAAGCTGGGTTCTGGCCAAGGTCCCAGTCTGCTCCCTCCTGGGGGGTGGGCAGACAGCAGGAGCTCAGCAAGGCACAGGCCTGGGGCAGGGCCCCCTCCTCCTCCAGGTCCAATTCCAGCTGACAGATGCCAAGGTGCTGTTTGCTTACTGCCAGGAGTAAACTTTCTTCTGAAGACAATAAAATTGCTGAGGGCATAAGGCAGCAGTGCAGGACAGCATTTAACCCTTAGTGGTATGGGCAGCACTGGCTGGCTCCCCTTCCCGTTTCCTGGAAGCCTATCCTCAGACACTAAGGGTTATGGAGGCTAAGGGTACTGACCAGTCATGAAGGAGGAGGCACGGAAGGGCAGAGAGAGCCCTGTCCTGATGGGTTCAGTTCTTGGTTCCGCTGCTGATTGGTTGTGTGTGAGCAAGTCACTTAACTGCTCTGAGCCTTAGTTTCATCATCTGCAAAATGGGGCAGTAACACCTAATTTTATTGGGAAGGTTAATGACAAAAAATGCAGCGGAAGCTCACAGTCAGCCCTCAGGACTTGTGAGTTTAATGAACAAATGTGAGGGAAGCATGAGGGAGCTGAGTAGTGAGCCGCCTTGCCCAAGAGAGTGGGTGATGGGTCCAGTCTCCGTCAAAGTGCGCGCGCACACACGCGCACACACACACACACACACACACACACACACACACTGACCACACCCTTTTCCTATCACACACTCCTACACCTCACATCACGCTCACAAGGCTCACAGCTTCATAGAGGGAACTACTAAGGTCCGTGACCTCACTCTTGAGGCAGAGGAACCGCAATAAGCCAACCTCTCTTCTACCCTGTTCACTTCAGAGCCAGTGTCCCATGAGGGGGACTGAAGCATCCACTCCGTGCCATACCCCTGCTGCCGCAGCCCAGAGCCCGTGTGGTTGGCCCAGCCCAGGCAGCAAGCTCTGATCTACAGCAGAGCAAGAGGATGGCGGAAGACCATCTTCTTTCCAGTCTTAAGCACAGACTCTCTTCAGGTCCAGCCCCGTTCCTTCTTTCAGCCCGCACCAGGGTGGGAGGAGACAAGGGCCATTCCAGCCCTTCTTTGGCCTTGAGGACTCATTGCCTCTCCCCCACAGCTTCTACCAATCAATTATCCCTTTCTTTTTAGGCTCAGCTCAATGCCACCTCAAGAAAGCCTCTCTCGACCACCCAAGGCCCCTGTGACCACAACTACTTAGAGCGTTGATGGCTTCTGGGCTGTGACACTCACTCATTGCATAGACAATGGGGCCATGCCAGTTCTCTAGTATCTTTATTATGCGTTCCCAGAGGCACCCTTGGCTCCCCAACTCAGGGTTACGGATGTTTCCTATCACTATGCCAGGCATGGTGCAGAATGAGGCACAGAGCACTGGACTGTGAGTGGCCTTAGCCAAGTCACTGCCATTCTGTCAGCTCTGCTCTGGAAATGCTGGGGTCAGAGGCTGGGCTGGAGGGAGGACCTTCCCTGGGGAGCTGTGAACACTGAGGACAGCCCTGGCTCCCTCCATCCTGCATGGGCTGGGCATGTGAACAGTCAGGCCTGAGGAGGAAGCACCCCCACCTGGGGGCCCTCAGGCTCTAGAGAGCTCACTTATACTCCTAGGAGCAGTAGGCCATCCCCTCCCCGACCTTGGACTCCAAAAGCCATCAGAACGCCCTCTCCCCCAGCTCAGGGTCTGGCCAGGGCAGGGGCAGGCAGGAGGGAGGTCTGGCGAGGGTGAGTTTCAGGCCTGGGCGTGGTCTGCAGCCCTCAGATGGGGTGCACAAACTGGTAGACGAGGCGCTGGGAGATGTCCGGCTTCCGGATGATGCCCTTCTTGTAATACTGGCGGATGGAGCGGCTCAGCTTGTCGTAGTTCATTGCAGGGCGGTTCTTGCGGATGCCCCACAGCCGGGCCACCTGGGCGGAGTCCTCGATTTTGAAGATGCCTGGGGAAGCAAGAGGGCCCAGACAGCCAGTGGTGCAAATGGGGGATGGCAAGAAGGAGAAAGACCGAGACCAACAAGTCAGTCCGTGAGAGCTAAACTAGCCAAATTCAGCAGGGGCAGAGCCAGGCCCAGGCCACGGGGGCCATGGTACCTACTCCCAGGGTTGTGGTGAGGGTTAAAGAAATGTGTGCAAGGAGTGTGCCACAGGGTGCGATAAGTGGTAAGTAATACTATGGAGTCACGAACTGGATGCAGAGTGAGCCTGGGTACCTTAGTGGGTTATTTGGGGCACCAGGGGCCTAGCCCTTGCCAACCTCTGCTCCTATGTAGGGTTTGCACACCTTATGCAGAAGCGCAGTGGGGCTCCAAATGTGTCCACGGCTCATCTGGCAAGGTCGTCCCCCAACCCCACCCCCACCACCTCACAGTTCCCAAGCCTAAAAGATCTCTTTGCCATTCTCAGACACTTTAGCCCACACAGCCCTTTCTGGCAGATTTAATCCAGGGAAGGTGGTGGAAAGAGTGGATTTGGCACTGGGCTGAACTGGATTTGAATCCTGACCCTGCCATTTTCTACTTTTAGAAGCTGTCTGAAGCCCCTTTTCTTGCCAGTAAGAGGGGGTTGTAGTGAGTACCATGTTGCTGAGTGGTTATAGGAAGTGCTGAGTGGGGTCTGAAGGAAGTGCCCCTTGGGAAGAATTATTACATTGTCAATACCCCCAGTACTCATTCTAAACCCTCCTGGCAAGGCCCAGGTCAGCACATCCCCTCTAGGCAGGCTTTCCAGACCACCCTGCTCTGCCTGATCTCCCTTCTCTAAAACTCTACCTTGGGACCATCTCCCTGGAATACCAGGTGACCAGAAGACCGGCAGAACAGCTGCCTCACTCTCAGTCTTAAATATACATGTAGAGTCATCATACCTTGTGCAGAACGTCTCTTCTAACCCCTCTAGCCCAATCTCATCCTCCACACTAAGCCCCAGAGTTATCTCCTCTGTGACATCCTCCTGGACCTGCACAGCTGCACCCATGGCCCTGTCCCAGCCAGGACATGCTGTGCACACCAGCTCATTTCACCACTTGGTATCCTACAAGACTGTAGGTCCCTCGAGGGCTAGGTGCAGCTGAATCTCCCCTAAACCCTCGGGCCACTGTAATTCTTTGTAAATGTCGGCTAAGCAAGTATGGAACCAGAGGAGGTGCTCAAGGAAGGCTTGTTGGATAAATGAATCTGAAGATAGGTCTAGGCACTCAGAGCTACTAATGACAAGAATGGGCCTAGAACCCAGGTTTCTTGGCCTTTGCCAAAACACACACACACACACACACAACCATCTAGCCCTGCTCTGTCCAATGAGGTAGCCACTAGCCATGACAGCTTTTGAAATGTGGCAAGTCTGAATTCATATGTGCTAAGAGCATAAAATACACACTGGATTTCAAAGACTTAGTAAATAACCTCATTAATAAATTTTATATTGGTTATATGTTAAAATTATAATAATTTATAATATTGAGTTAAATAAAAGTCTTAAAATTAAATTCAAAAAAATTTAAATTTTTTTTAATGTGGCTGCTTAAAAATCTAATATTACATACGTGGCTCACATTGTATTTCTCACTGAGCACCATCAATCAGTCTTTCCAGAGAGGCTATGATGTTTTGAGGGCAAAAACTGTGTCCCATTCTGAGCAGATTTTCAAAAGCTTACTGTGTCGCAGGCACTGTGTGGCTATTGGGATCCTGAACAAGACAGAGCCTGGGCAGACGTGGGTACAAATTACACTCAGACCTTGGATGGGTCCTGTGATAGTGGTGCATCTGTTCTTCAGAGCAAAGGTGGGGGACAGTAGCACCCCTCAGCCCAGGCCCAAGCCCTCCCTGTGCCTGGTAGGAACCCAGGCAGGCCTCCCCACTGGCCTCTCTGCCCCCTCATTTCCCTTGTGGCCCGGAGCCTGACGGCACCTCTACCGGGCGTCAGCTTACCTTTCTCCTTGTTGAGCCACCGGATGAAGCGGCCATAGCTGTGGGGCTTGAGCAGCAGCTCCTTGAGGAACTGCCACAGGTGTATGGGCTGCCCAGAGCAGGATGAGTCCACTTCGCTGTCCGTCCAGCTCTCCTCGTTGGTCGAGGCTGGGCAGCCAGGGAGGGTGGTGGTGAATGGGGGAGCTGCAGCAGCTCCCTGCTTCAGTGGCAGCCACCCCTCAACGGTAGACCTCAGAGCCCCCACCTCCTCCCTGCACTGCCCTGCTCACCGCAGTAGTGAATTGCCCCCGAGGAAGTTCTCTCTTTCATCCAGGCCGCTGTAGGATAAGGAGAGAAGAAGGTTGGTGATCCAGGAGAGACCCGCAAGGGGGGAAGAGGGCATTTAGGTGGGACTGTGGGGCCACAGAGGCCCCCCTATGGCCCAGGTTTCCTGATGGCTCCCTCCCTCTTGCCAGTCTGGAGCTACTTCCTAGAAGGAAATTTAGGATTTCAGAGCTGAGAGGGGCCTTAGAGACCTTGAATGCAGCCCGCTGTGGTTCAGACAGGAGACCAGAAGTGGAGCCTTGCTCTGCCTCCCTTTCTCGCCTATGAAATGATGTCAGACACTCCCTCACAGATCTTGCAAGGATCTAAGGTGACAGAGTCTCAGCACCTTGTTCAGTGACCGGCATAATAAAAGTTCCCTGCTCTCCAGCTGCCAAATTCACCAAGCACTTGTACCTCCTCCTGCTCTCCACCCGGCCTCCTCCCATCTCCCCCACTCTCAGACCAAGCAGTGATAGCAGGGGGCCAGGCAGCCAGCTTCTGCTTACATCACCAACTGGCATTCAGCCTGGTACTGACCACTGCCCTTGGCAGCCACTGTCAAGGAGCCTGGGGTGGGGCGGGACACTGGTCTCTCACGGGGTCATATGAGTCGGTCCTGTCCCCTTATTCATCTGGGTCCCTAAGGGCAGGAGCCTTGACCCAATGAGCAAGCACTCTTTCCTCCAAAGCATATGGCTCTGTGCAGGGCACACAGTGGCACCCAATGAGGTGGAGATGGGGTCGGCATGCAGCCTTTAAAAAGAATAGGGCAGCTATATGCATCCTGATGGGGAGCAAGACCCACATGCACTG
>NW_011889006.1:1649028-1651123 GCF_000151845.1 Pteropus vampyrus
AAGCCTCAAAGGTGGAAGGGGAGTCACTGCTTAGGTCTTAGATATCACCCTGGGGAGATGCTCCGGGGTGAACCGGGCAGGGCACATGGGTGGAGACCAGGCTGGTGGGCTCCAAGTGAACACTGTGGTCTAAGCTGGTGCCCTAGCTGGGTAACCTGCAGGCTGGGCTGCCCCCACTTAATAAACTCATTTTCCTCTCTAAGGTCAAAGCAATTTGTTTCTTTCCACATTGTTCAGATGGCAGGCCCTCCCTTCCCAGCCTGGTGTGGGAGCGAAGGCACCGTGAGAGACCTCACCAGGGGTTGGGGAACTGGCCTTGGCACTGGACAACTGGAGGGCTGGGGTGTGGGCAGGAACTACCTTAAGGAGGCACCAGCTGGGACTGCTGAGAGGCAGGGGCCGGGCCTGAGGGACACCTGAAGACCCTTCTTGTGTGAAAGCAGTACAGAGTGGGAAGCTCAAATGCCAGGGCGCAATGACCAAGAAGATAAGTCAGACCTGCCCAGAGTTGCAGAGATGATGGAGAGAGACAGCACTGGAGACCTAGCAGCCCCTCAACCCCTCAGCATCAGTTCCATACTACACCTGCCAGGCCCTGTTAGACACGCACGTGCCCAGCCTCCTAACGTCCCCTTCTCATCGGAGCCCTAGTCAACATCGGACCAGTGACACATTTATCCATTTATGGTCTGTTTCCTTCACTATAGTGTCAGCCTCATAAACGAAAGGGCTTTTGTTTTGTGTCCCCACTCAATTCCCCAATGCCAGAATGGGGCCTGGCATGTTAAGTTATCGTTTATTGAGCATCTGTAATGTACAAGGTGCCATTCCAGGAACTGGGGATGTAGCAGTGAACAAAACAAATAAAAATCTCTGCCCTTTTGGTGTGTACATTCCCGGGGGGGAGACAGATAGTAAACAAGATAAATAAAATATGCAGTATATGAGATGGTATGTGCTGTCAGAGAAATAAAGCAGTGGGGAGGAATAAGAGGTGTGGGATATGGGCTGCAATTTCAGTAGAGGGGTTAGGGAAGGCCTCATTGAGTTGGGACCATTAGAGTCAAGACATGAAGGAGGTGAGAGGTGAGCCAAGTAGATATTTGGGGCAAGAGTGTTCTAGGTTGAGGGACCAGCAGGTGCCAAGTTCTTGAGGTATGTATTGTGGGAACAGCAAGGAGGCAGGTGCGGCTGAGGGGAGAGTGGAGATGAGTCTGAGAGGAGGTGGTGGGCCAGACAGTATAGAGGTCGAATTCACTTCATCTAACACCTACCACGCGGGGACTCGGGCTGGTGCAGTCGGAGCACAGAGGATCGGAATCTCCCCAGCTCACAGTTGTTGCATTATAGGCTGGCCATGTGTGTAGAAGCACCAGCATGGGGCTGCCCGAGGCTGGGCCAGCAGTGGCCAGAGTTCAGCAGGCAGCGTCCCTGTCCCCCAGCGACCTCAGTCTGCCTGTCCCCCACCTTTTGGAGCTGGGCGTGTAGAGGGGCTCACCTGCAGTGATGTTGAGCAGCTTGCAGGCTGTCTCAATGTCCTTGAGCACCTCACCCACCACCATGGACTGCACCTGCTCCAGCGAGTGCTCTTCCAGGGTCAGCCCACCTGGCGCCAAGTCCAGGCTGCCCCCAGGGGCTTGGCTGTCGATGACAGGGCACTGCTCAGGCTCCTCAGGTGGCTCATCCCGAGTGCTGGCCCCAGGGCCCTTGGTGGCCCAGCTGCTCTCCTCGGGGTACAGCATGTCCAAGTAGGAGAGGTAGAAGGCAGATAGGCCCTGCTCAGGTGTGGCAGGTGGACTGGGGCTCCAGTCCCGTCTCTCGGGGCCCCCCACTGTTACCTTCTCCGGGCCTGTCCGAAATACAGTGTTGGGGGACAGCAGGAGGCGGCTGGGAGGCACGTTGCTCAGGCCCGGGCTGGCGCTGCTCATGCCGCTTCTGCTCAGGCCAGCGTCTGCGTCTATAGAAATAAGAGAGGAAGGAGTCAGGTTTTGGCTGAATCCCCATCCCCATGGGGGCCACTAAGCTGGTTACAAGGATGAAGGGCCCAGTGAGCAGTGGTTGGTCCTGGGAGAGAGTTGGAGCTTCTGGGTCACTG
>NW_011889006.1:1652318-1673385 GCF_000151845.1 Pteropus vampyrus
GGGGGGGGGCGAGGACAGCAGTGCCTGTCAACAGGCCTTTTGGGTGATCCTGATGCATGTTCACATTTAAGAATTGCTGCTTTAACGGCATCTGGCCAGTAAGAGGGGCAGGCTCTAATCACAGGCTGGGTAGACTCTCTAATGGGACAGAGATGGGGGCTCCGTAGCTCATCTCCAGTCACCCCATGGGACTGACCCCGCTCAGCCTGTGTGTAGCGGTGTTTACCGCTGCTGATGGGACAGGGAAAGAACCTGCTTTGAAAGATACCCCTGGCTTCTCTAGGGCTGCAGCTAGCCCATTCCACATCTTTGTTCAACTTAGGAAATGACGCCCATCCCCACTTTTTTTTCTGGAGAGCATAGCTTAGTGAATTGAGCCCAGGTGGAAATTCAGCTCCCCCTTGTCCCCTCTCCTGTGCAGTTCTCAACCTTCCCAACTTTACTTGGCAGCCCTGCAGTTTACGTGGTGGAGAGAATGCCAGCAAGAGAGAAAGGTGTTCTCTTTGATTTCGATTCTCCCTTTCAAGGGCTCCTTTAAGTGACAAGGAAGGAAAGGTCAGGGTGGGGTGGGGTGGGCAGGGACGGAAGGGGGAGCCAGGGCTGCGGGGGACAGAGGGCAGGCCTGGAATCATTTCAAGTCCTTCTGTGCAAACACACGTGTGTGCTCTGGGCCCACATTATTTACCCAGGCAGCACCAACAGCCCGCTCTGGCCCCGGGTCCCCACCCTGGTCTGTGCCCATGCCCTATCCCTAGGTGGTCCCACCCACACAGAGCCCCTCTCAGCCCCTCACCTCTCCCACATCACTCCTTGCCTTCTTCCCACCCCATTCACGCCCCCAGAACTCTCATGCCTGCCACGTTATGACAGTTTCTGCCAACACCCTGGGCCATATGCCAGGGAGACAGAAGCTTTTCCAAGAAGCAGGAGCACTTGCCTCCCTCATGGCCCTCCTGTTTGCTTGGCCTCAGCCACAGGTAGGCTAGAAGGCAGGTGCTATGCTTCAGGGCCCAGTGGCATGAGGGGTCAGTGAGGATGAATGGGCAGGGCAGGTGGCAATGTTTGCCTGGCGGGGATGTGATGACACATTCCTGACACATTTGTGAAGTGAGCTGTATAGTTGCATCCGTTCCCTCCCCAGGAGAGAAGCAGCACGGATCTTATTCTTAGTCCTATTTTGCGATGGGGAAGTTAAGGTGCAAAGAGCTAAGTGACTTGGATCCAGGTCTTCCAACTCCTGGCCCAGGGTTCCTTCACCAGCAGAGAATGTGTCTCCTCCTCTACACTCCAGCTCCCCATGACCTTAATCCTAAATCCCCAGGAACCTGCTCTCAACCAAGACTTGGTGACAGCTCCAACACCTTCCTGGTGAAAAATACTCACTGTTAAGAAACTTTGAAAGTGAGAGACGCACAAAGCACAGGTGTGTTCATGATTCACTGTGTGGCAGGAAGAAAGATCTGACTATTTGCAGGTGGGAGATGGTAGGAACGGCTCTGATCCCAGGAGCCTAGGTGTGGGGGAACCTTGATTTACTGGCCAGGGAGCCAAAAGCTGATTTCCCCTTTTACTACCCACAGCCTGGGCGACATGGCAGCAAGAGCCCCATTTTATAGATGTGAATGGTGAGGCTCAGAGAGGTTATGCAGCTTGCCCAAGGTCTCCAGATGGCCATGTGTAGGCTCTGCTCATTGTACCACATTCTCTCTAAGGCTTCAGCTCTGGCAAGTCCCATCTTCCCAGGGGCCTGGCCACCTCCCAGTCAGGCAACTTGATCCTCTAAACTCTCACCTCTTGGCTTCTCATTCTACCCCATGTCAAGCTCGATTCTCTCCATCACCCTTTCATCAGGCACGTCTATGCTCAAGAATCTCCCATGGCTCCCCATTGCCAGGCCTGCCAGATTCCAATGGCTGGTACCCACCTCTGAGCCCTCCTCTTACCCAGCCCAGACAATCAGAGCTGTAAGAGACATATATTATGTGATTGCATTATAGATAGGAGCAGTGAAGTCCAGAGTGGGGAAGAGATTCATTTGCTGGTTAGTAGCAGGGTCTGGATCAGATTCAGGGATCAGTTGACATATCTAGGCTCTAAAGAGAATGACATTTCTCCCTTGGCCCCTGTGCTATTTTCTTTTGTGTTGTCTCCCTGCCCCAGATACTCCTTCCTTCTCATAACAGTTCAGCACAAAGCCCTCCTCCCCCAGGAAGCCCTCCCCAGTAGCTCCCTCATCTGACTTCCCAGCTCTCTCCATCTGTGCCATGCAATTCAGTCCTAATTACATTCAGGTGACTCTCCGCCCATGAGGACATATGTGTACTGAAAAAAAATGAAGCTCAGAGAGTAGCAGGAACATGCCATAGTCACACAGCAGAGCCAGGACCAGCTAGAGGCTGCTGACCCTCAGGCCTAGGATCCTGGGACAAGTCCAGTGTTTGTCCAGGCCAGGTCCCACAGATGGTCGACCCAACCCTCCCAACAGCCTCTGCCATCTGGGTCCAAGGGGCTGCTGGTCTCCTGAGCGATGCCTCCAGCTCCCAAACCTCGAGCTGATATTTTCTGGATTAAGCTACATGTCTGGATTAAAGCTCAGCATGTCCTGGCTCCTCCTGCCCCAGAGGCTTTGGCTCCAATGCCACACAAAGAAACTTTGGTAACAGCTGGTGGAGGCCAAAGCCCAGAGACAGGGCCAGATGGTGGGGCAGTGGCCAGAGAGATTAGCCACCTCAGGCCTCTTTTCTCAGCATCTATTTCCACAGGAAGGCAGACCAAGGAGAGAAAGCAGAGGGACCCAAAGTCGGGGATTTACAGCAGCTGTTCCCTGCCACTGCCTGGGCCTGCTCTCACCCTTGGGGCCAGGAATCTGTCCCCACAACTCCACTGCCTCCGGGGTTCTCATTCCCACACCCACCTGGCATCAGCAAAAGATCCCCTATCTCCTGAAACCACAGCCTCAGGGAAGTGGTGTTACCAGGGAGGTCTTTACTAAGGCCCTGAGATGTTGTGAGGTTGGAGCCTGTCTCCCACATCCTGCTCAGTCCAGGCTCCCAGATCTCCCCCGCTCCTGCGGGTAGGGAGAGGTGGGTTGTGGGTGGGGTTACTGTGCCCGAGTCTCCACTTAAATCCTGAGATGCAACCTCAATCCGCCTAGAGCCAAGGGCCCCAGCTGCAGAGCCCAGTGAGAGGAACACTGAGGGAGAGTGGATGGGACAGGGGGTGGCAGAGCTCACTGCCCAGCCCTGAGTTGGCCTTATTCCACCAACTGGAGCAGACCTCCTCTGGCTTCCTCACTGTGGTTCACTGCCTTGGCTGTCAGCCCCTCCCTCCAACTAAAGGGGCCTCCTTTAATGGGTCAGAGTCAGGAGGCTGTGGGGGGTGTAACTTGGCCAAGAACTATGCAGAGTGGAAAGGGGACACATGGACCTGCCCCCCAGCCTGCTGGTCAGCACCTTGGAGAGAAGCCGAACCTTCCCAGGCCCCATGGAGTCCTGGGCCAGTGCTGATGACAAGGCCTGAGAAGTATGTCTGGCTTCTCTGAACCCTCCCAGCCTCTGGCCCCAGACTCCTCCCTCCCCTAGACATTCTCTTCTCACCCTGCTGCTCCTCCTCTGGCCCCCTTACTTCTCCTTGGACAGCTCCTCCCCTCCCATGGAACCCCAGCTCCCTTGCCCTTTGAAACTGCTCTTCAAACTAGCTGGACCCAAGAAACACATGCAGCCTCCTCCTTAATGACTACCTTTCACTGCTCAGAGTGCTGGCCTCTCTCCACTTGACAGGCCACCCTCTTACTTAGGAAGGGGTCCCAGGCTGGCTACCTCCAGGCAGCTCTGGCCCTCTCTCAAGCACCCCACTGTGGCTATCCCCAAGCATCTGCTACCCCGGGGTCTTCAAAAACAGAAAGAAAGGAGGTGGGTCCCTGGGCGTGGCTGATGGAGGACTTGCCTTTTTTGGGCTCAGCTTGAGACTAGAGGAAGTGGGTTTCTTTTAGACCTCCTGGCCTTCCCCACTTCCTCAGATCCCAGACTCATCCAGGCCACCGCCCTAACTTTCTCAGGAGCCCTGCTCTCCAGGAGGTTCAACTTGAGGAGCCAGCCAGGGGGCCCAGGGGCGGGGGTGTGTGGGAGCTTGTAGATTGGGGTGAGGCCACATAGGGACCTGAGGGTAGGTAGGGAGTTGGAGGGTAGGGCCAGGTAGCAGGAGGTAGCAGGAGGATGCGTATAGGAAATGAACGGGTCAGGAGCTTATCAAGGAAATCTGGTCTAGTCTTCTGTTCCCGTGGTTCCCACGGGTGGCCAGGAGCCCACAGGCGCAATTAGATCAGCTCTGTATCCCATTCGCTCCTGCTGCACGGGTACTGCTAGAATCCACGCACGCACACAGTCTTACCGACACTGCTTACAACCTTTTCTAGGACCAGGTGAAGGCCAACTAAATAAACCCCTCACTGAGCTCCCCCAGCCATCCCCAGTATTATTCCCGGCTAACAGACACAGGTGCTGTGACTGCTATGTGCACGTGACTACAGGGACTGAGAAGGGATTGGAACTCAAGACTGAGTTCCACTCTCTGCTCAGATGGTGCTCATGACGTGGCACCTTTCGGCCTCTACAGTCACTCCTGCCGACCACCTCTTTCTCCTCTGCTCAGGCTGCCCGCTGACCCCTGAAAATCCCAGTCCCATAGAGTTTGTGTTGGTGCTTGCAGCCTAGACATATAGGGACCCACCTCAGCCCCAAATTCACCCCCATATTTGAGTTTGCTCCAAAGGGGGTCTGTGGCCTGGCAAGAACTTGAGGCTTCCACATCTGGAGATGTGGGTTCATGTTCTTCCCTGGGCAGCCCCTGATCCCCTTGGGCCTCAGTCTCCTCCTCTGCTCTCAGAGGGGGTGAATCATCTCCCAGGGCCACATGCCTTCTGTATTCTGTGACCCCATGACTCCACCTTGCACCTCAGTCTGACTTTGAAGGGGGATGGTGGAGAAACAGGGATGGACATCAGGGGCTCCCCTTGCAAAGAGAGACATAATTCAGGGCTGACATTTCAGGTAGAATAAGGGGTGTGGCCGTATCTCTTCCCTGCACCCCTCTTCTGGAGTTGGTGTCTGGAGCCTCTGAACGACAACTCATCCGGCTGACCAAGCTGGGCCAACCACCAGGCTGCCCCTCACCTCACGAATTGTCCGTTGGGACTGGTCCCACCCCAGCAGCATCTCTTCTCCGCTTCCTCGAGTCAGTTCAGACCCCTTCCCAGACAAGCCTGGGGCGTGGATGGGTGACGCCGAGGTCAGCCAGAACCCCTATTTCTGCCATATCAAGTACAAATCCTGCATGGCTTTCAGTTTCCAGAAACTGCAGATCACTTCTTCATTCAACTGTTGTTGAACACATACTGTGTGTCAATATATTTCATGTTTCAGCACCTGGGCAAGCTCCTTTGCCCTACCTGGACCGCCATGCCCAGGCCATCTGCATGTTCCACCTTTCATCACGACACAGTGGCTGACGAGGCTGCCTCTCCTCTCTCTAGCACGGTCCCCACAAATCCTCCTCGAAAGAGCTGAGTCACAGCCCCTTCTCTTCCCTACACTCCTCCAGAACCTCATCTATAGCACCCCTTCCAACACTTGATACCCAACATGGCTTTGAGGTTTTGTGGGCATCTTGTTCCCCACGCTTCTGCCCCAGCTGGGCAGCCTGGCTGTTGAAGGTGTGAGAACACATGGATTTCGCCTGGCTTCTCTGCCTGTGGCATTTTGGTCGATCCTCTTGGCCTCAGGCTTCTCATCGGTGAAATGAGGACTCATAAAGACAGTTGTGTCTCCGGGGTTTGTCACGACAAAGCAAGACAATGATGTGAACAGATGGTTCAATTTCCCAAGAGGTGTGTGTGTAATACATTGGTTGCTCTTATCCCTATTCATCCATCTCAGGCCCAGCACAGAGCTGGAAAGGCACACAGAGTGCGTCATAAACCGAAGGATGAATCTGTACAATCTTGACAGCGCTGAGGGGAAAAAAACGTGACTTGAGCCCCAAACAGGGGGCCAGAGAGCACACTTTGAGGCTTGGAAAGGAAGTGTTAGGACAAAGTGAAGGCACTTCAACGTTACAGAACATGATAAAAGTCCAGAATAAACTGTCCTAAGAGACTAAGAGCAGAAATCGCTTCAAAAGAAGGTTTAAATGAGAAAGGGTGGGCTATGAAGGGGTTATTGGGATCCTGGACAGTCAGTCACCCCCAGACCTCTCTCCTCAATCCCAGAGCTGGAGGGAGAAAGAAGGGGCACTTCCATTCCGGTGGCAAGTGGCACTCTTTCTACAATCTTGGGTGGGCTCCAGCCTGTCTGGCCCCCAGCAGTCACACTAAGGTTCCCGGCTGAGAGTTCAGAGGGAGAAGGAGGTTCACCCTCTCCTAGTCTGGAAGCCCCACTCAGCCCCTGAGAAGTGGGAGAGGAGAATCTGGCAGGGGCTCCTCCTGGGCTGGGAACATGCAAACGAATCAGGGGGAAGGAGCCAGGCATTAAATGTCAGGAAGAGCCCAGGGCAACTCAGCTTGTGCAAAGTTTGCTTTGGGAAGAGTTGTTCTACCTGACAGGCCACTTGCTTGGCCGGGGGCTCGGGGTGGGGCATGAAATAGGATGGGAGTGAGGAGTGGGGGCAGGGGGAGGGTCCTAGAGCAGGTTTGAGCCCCGACTCCCTGCTCTCTAGCTCTGGGACTGGGGCAAGTGACTCGGCTTCCTGTGACTCAGTTGTCTCATCTGTTAAATGGGCTCTCAAGAGCATGTCTTAAAGGTGTTGTGAAGATTGAGGGAGAAGGTAGATAGAAATTCCCTGTGAATTATATACAGACTGAGCATGCATGAAGGTGGCACCTGGGAGCAGGTGAGAGGATGGGGCCGGGGAAGAAGGAAGGGAAAGGTAAAGGCGTATGGAATGAGAACAAAGGAAGAACTGGGTGGTGATGGTGGGTGGATGGCTAGAGACAAAGGGTGGAGTGTGGGGGCGAGTCGAAGATGGTGGTGTGGGAGGCCTGGCCTTGCCCTGAGGTCATCCTTCTCTCTTGCCCAGTCCAGGGCAGCTACTGGTCTCACAGACCCTGCCCCCCGACCTCTCTGAGGAGTCAGAGCCAGAGCCACTCATCTACCCTGACGTCAGCATCAAGACAAGTCAGAAAGTCACACAAGTCTTGCAAAGCTGGCAGATCCAGCCAGCGGCCACCTCCACCAACTCCTATATAGAACCCGACTCCAGGTTGTCGCTTCCATGAAGACTCTTTGAACAGAGGAGGCCACCTCGCCTAACCTTTTCATCACTCAGACAAGGAGCTGCAAGTGCAGGGAGGAAAAGTGATTTTCCCAGAGTCACACATTCCTTCTTGCCTTCCATCCAGAGGGTCTTTGTCCCCAGGTCAGCTTGAACTGACTTCCCTGGGTTACAGCCAAGCTGCACCGAGTTGTTTAGCACAAAACTGTTTGTTAATAGCTCTAACTGTTTCAGGGCCATTAACTTTATGTCTGCAACGACCTTAATGGTAAAAAGTGGGTTCTCCTAGGTTCTTTTACTTACTGCCAGTATCACAATTTCTGAGCATCAGTTGAGCACCTACTGGGTGCCACTTATTCCCTCAGGCTTGGTTGACAGAGCAACTCTATCTAATTCAGAGTGTCCTTGTGAAATCTTATCTGCTGAAGTGTTTTGTAATTGATAACACAATAAACATATCTGATAGGGACTCAGTTTTCAGCTCTGGGTTTCGCCACAGTGCCTGGAGCAGAGCAAGCACTTGTCCATTCATTGTCAGGCTCTCAAAGGGAAGGGTGGTCCCTTATCCTGTGAGAGACCACCTCCTCCACAACCCAACCTTCCAGGAAGCCCTGAGGATGCATTTTGTCCCCAAATTTCTGTGAGTTTGGGGTGGCCAGACTCCAAGCTGGGAGTCTCTGGCTCTGGCCCTTCTCACAGGTGGGCAGGGGTCAAGCAGGACTGGCCCCGCTGGGCTGGGTCATGGCCTGGGCCTAGCTGTCTGGTGGGGCATCTCCTGCCCATCCCTGCCTGCCACCTCAGACATGACTGCTCGGGTGCCTGTTTGCTTTGTTACTCAGCTGAGCAGCTGGTGCTGGGGAGATGCCGTTTTATGGGGGGGGGGCGGGTGCTATGAAGCTGTTTATTGGGGAGGTAGGGGCAGGAAATGAGGCTAAGTCCCAGCCCTGGCCAAGGAGGTGGTGAAAGGCCATGATCTCCATACAGGGGACAGACCATCGAGGTTTATGGCCTGGGTATGGGCTGCTGGGTAAGCCCAGGTGGCAGAGTGAGGTGAGGGGATCCAGGGCTAGCTCAGTGGGCCTGCCCACTCCCCACCGTGCACAGACACACATACATGCACATGCACATCCTCATCTACATACACATACACATGCATACACAGTGTCTAGCCTCAGAGAAGTTCTCAGCCATCCAGACCCTTCAGCTTTCCACTCTGTCATCCGCTTACTGCTTACTGCTTCCTTCTCAGTCTCCCCACAGGAGGCATCTGGCAAATCTTAGAAATGAGTACCTTCAAGGATCCCTGTTTCTTTCCCAGAGTGCCAACACTAGGACCCATGGGTTGTCTGCTTCTTTGGGTATCCATGAGGCCAGGTGGTTGGCTCCACAGCCCCCTGACCACCTGATTCCTGTGCCGCCACTGCTCTGCTTGATCCCTGGGCTCTGGGCCTGTATCCCCTGCTCCAACCTGGACCCAGGCCCTGAGTCTCTAGGCCCCAACAAGCCCCTGCCCACTTGTGGTCCGGCCCCAGAGAGACCCTTCCCTTGGCCAAGTAGCCACAGCTGGCAATAGCAGAAAGACTGCTTATGTTTTGCTAGCCAAGCAGAACGGGCCTGGTCTCAGGGCTGAGTCTCCACATCTACAGGGCTGCCACTCTCAGGCCGAGCAGGCTAGGCTCAGTATGGAGCCTGGATGGTGACTATCACAGATACGGGGCACCTGGGCCTTGCCAGGCCAAGGGGACTCACCCAGGCTCTGAAGTTGGCCCAGGGAGGCAGACTGGGAAGCTTGCGGAGAGACAAGGGCTTCTGAGGGTCAAGGACCTAGATCACAGGGTCGCTGGTGCCTGGCAGATCAGTTCTGAGCTTGCAAAGTACACCTCTTAAGTCTTTTCAGTCACCTACCTCCCCACCAGCTGTCAGGAGAAAGCCCTGTGAAGGGCACTGGGTGCTTCCCACTGGACTTACCCGTTAGCTGCCTGGTGTCCAAGGAGTCGCCTGTGGCAGTGGCAACCTCAGGGGCCAGGAGGAGGCAGGGGCAGTTTGAACCACTGCTGGGTCTCAGCCAGGCATCTGGGGAGCTAGTGGGATCAGGGACCAGCAGGGCTGGAGGCAAAGGTGGCACTCGTGTGGGCCGCCGGGGGCCTGGCCACCCTCGAGGGGTGGCCCTCTGAGGTCTCAGGGTTGCGTGGCCTGTAGGGAGCCCCCAGCCCCCAGCCCAGGGCCACTTGCTGGCACTGTGGCAAGACCCAGAGGGGCTTACAGAGGGGCCGAGGTGGGCTCAGGACACAGGGTCTGGGTCTGTGGAGCAGTGTGGACGCAGGTGGAGTGCAGGAATGTGCTGGGAGGAAGTCTGTGGGATGAAGAGTTGGCTGGGCCTGATTTCCCATTATAAGTAATCCTTCCTTATTTACCTGAACAAATACGCTCCCTGCTTACCTCAGACCACAGGCAGGCTCCCAGTTAACCCTTTCGGGTCTTCCACTCCTCACTGGGGGAATCTATATCCTAGCAGCCAAGGAATTCACTCACTCATTCACTCACTCACACATTCATTAGTTGATGCATAGCTACTGAGCTCATATTATGTGTGAGGCACAGGGTATATATCAAGAGAGACCTGGGCTGGAGCACTAAAAGGGATCAGCCAAGGGCGGGGGACAGATAAATAAGCAGCAGTGGAAATTCTGAGCTCCAATGGAGGGCTGTGGGAGCATCGAGGCAAGGGAAGTCAGCGAGGGCTTCCCGGAGGAAGTGCTGTCTGGCTCTCCAGGCCAGGGATGGAGGGAGTTTCAAAGAACCATGGGGAAAGGGACCCTGCACAGGAACTGAGCTCTCTTCGTCCCATGGGCACAGGCCCATCACACAGTGGTGCTCAGGGAAGACTAGTAGCTTGCTTTCCCAGACCCAGAGTGGGGAGTCAGCCAGCAGCAGCTTGCTCTTCACAGTCCCTGAAGGGTAGAGGCAAGGAGGGGAGACTGAGCACACACAGACCGCCCAGGTTCCTGCACCTCCAGGAGTCCAAAGAGGGCCATGCAGTCGAGTTCTCAGCTTCCTCCTTATCTTGCCAGGTGGATTGAGGGATGTCCCCGGAGGGCAGGGGTTGGCCCCTCTTTCTTTGGAGCACCTTGGAAGGGCACCAAGCACCTGCTACTCCCATTCTGTCAAACGAGGGCATTTTAGATCATGTGTATTGTTATTTTCTAATTTCACAAGGAATCATATGAGTATTCTAGGGCTTCAGGAAGATTCCAAGGCCTTCAGAACTAGCCCCCTCACTTAACTAATGCCATAATTCTCTGACATATCATTGCACTTTCCACCCTGGACAGCACTGTGCTTAGCTATTATCGTCACCAGCACTTTGGTGAGGATGTTATCAGAGTTGTTCTCCAGAGAAGGTCGAGATAGGATAGGATGGAGGAGGTAAAATAAAGTTCTGAAATGGCTACAGTCAACCACTCCAGCTCTCTAGGGTCAATGAAAAGAAAAACCTCTACATTCCCAGGTGAGACCTCCTCCAGGATGCCTTTCTATGTTCTGCTCCCTTGCCAGGCAGGCAGCCTTCTCTCCACCCTCACAGAAGCTTGTGCTTTTATCAGCTCTCTGACGCAGTGAAAATAATGGCCGCTGCCCAATAAACACCTACTAAATGCCAGGCACTGGTCAGCTCATTAGATGCTAAGGTATTATTCATATTATTAATACTATAACATGGATAAGTACAAGGAATACCCAATAAATGCTTATTGAATGGATTGGGTGTCAGAGATAGTTATCCCCAATGTCCATTCTCCCCTTTTCCTCTATAACGAGCCCCAAATTTTTAGCTTGGAACTTGGCTACCCGGAATTTAAGACTATCCCAGACTCCCTTGCAGCTAGATGTGACTATGTGACCAAGTAAACTGACACTTATCATTGGCCCCTTCTTTTTCCTTCCTCCTTCTTGCTGCCCGGAATGCAATTGTGATTGCTGGAATTCTGGTTGCCATCTTGGACCATGAGGGCAGAATAGTGGAGCCACGAGTTAGAAGGAGCCTAGGTATCTGAAGACTGCATAAAACCTTTGTATTGGCTTTGGACTAGCTGCCTCGGGACTTTTATGAGAGCAATAGATCTTTTGCTTTTGTTAAGTGGGATCTTTATAATTCAAAGCCAAGCCCGATCCTAGCTGAGATAGACCAGAAGATGGACAGACAGTAAGACAGAACACTCCTGCAGCCAAAGAGAATATTTCACTGCTGGATGGCAATGGGAAGAGGCCTGGTCATACCATAGAAAACCTTGATCTTGGGAAATCTGCCTCTTGAATGCTGGGTACAGACTTGTTCTGGGCCCAAGGGACCGTTTCATCAGTGTCTCCAGGGATTGGTGGACTTGAATGGACAGACCAGGCTAAGTTGTGCTGAGTGTGGACAGTAATTCTACCTGCCCAAGACTGGAGCAGAGAAACAAAGGGTGCCTCTAGAAGCCGGAAAGTTCTAAGAGAAAGCAAGGAGAGGATTCCTCATCTGCTCAGCTGGGGCTCACGTGGACTAAGGTGTTAAGAGGCTGCTTGGGGTAGATGTCAGTGCTGGGCTCCACGGGAAAGGAGGACCAAATAGGGCCCATCCTTAATCTATGAGGGCACTCTGGGTGACATATACCTCCTCAACAGCTTTATCCACTCAGCATGGTGTCATGGCACCAGCTCAGGATTTGACCCAGATACACATGTTGGTTCTGTCACCTTCCAGCTTCATGACTTTGGCCACGTAGCTGTAACCTCCTGAATCCCCCTCTCTCCATCCCCAGAGAACTCTCAGAGCTGTTGTGAGGAGTGAGAAGTTGGTGAAAGTGCTCTGTGAACCCAAATGCCTAGTCCCAATGCCTTGCTGACCACCAACCACATGCTATGTGTTTGAAATATGTCATCTCACTCCCTACAGTAACTCATAGTAGATAGTACTATGCCCAGTTTTCAGGTGAAGACACTGAGGCTTGAATTTTTTAAATGTCTTGCCCAAGGTCAATAGCTGGTAAGCAGATTCAAAGTCAAATTTCCAGTTTCCTCAATCACCCATGCCTGATAGGACCCTGTCACCACACTCCATCCCCTCAGGGTCAAGTCTCAGGTCACTGGGTCCACCAGACCTCCTGCTTCCTGCCCACAGCTCCACCAGGCTGATCTCCTCTGGTCAGCTTCTACAGGATGAAATATGCCCCCTCTTGTTCCCCCCACCCACCTGTCATGGGCGATGCTTGCCCCATGTCCACCCTCTCCAGACCTGGGGTCTGACATACTATTCATGTTGGCCCAACGTGACTCCATCCTGGAACTTTCTTCTGACCTAATGAGATAACATATTTTCTCTTGCCAGTGGGGTTTCTGGGCCTTAAGAGTACAAGCTGGGAGCTGCCACCCCTAAGGCGAGTATGCTGGGACAGCCCAGAGAAGGACCTTCCAACACCACTGTGTGAACACCTGGATGAACCAGTCACTTCCTTTTTCTATTGTTCAAGTGGATTTGAATTGCGTTTCTTCTACTTGTGATTGAAAGCATCCATATCTTTCGAGCCTGTTTCCGGAGCTCTCTGTGCAAAAAGCTTTCCCCTGGCCTCTCCAACCCCTAGACCTCACATGTCTCCATTCTTTGTGCTCTAATTATTTCCCAGCCTTTCTCTTCTTCCCAAGATTCTAACTCCTTGAGAGCAGAGACCCTGGAGCAGCTGGCAGCATCAGACCCAACACACAGATTATGATTCTAGAGCAGCTGGCCTGAGCTTCCCTTCCCACCTGGATCTTCTAGCCTATAGCCCGTCAGAGTGGAGAGCACTAGATGGGAGGCAGAGCACAGGACTCGGGCTTGGATGCTGCCATTTACTAGTGGTGTGATCATCAGTGAATCTCAGGCCTCCCCTGCCTCCTCTGTGAGAAGGAAATAATATTTGCCTTGTTAACCTTGCGGGCAGGGGGTTGTGATGAGTGAATATCAATTGACAAAGGAAGTGGACATGCTTTGGAAAGGGTAGTTTGTCTATCAGTCGGTCCTAGCTTTCCTTCGTCCTCCTTTGCCCCACCCTCTTAGGAGCTACAGCCTGGGGTTGATGGCAAGGACAAGGCTGGGACCCACACCAGGAACAGAGAGCTGGGGCTGCCAGTTGGCTCTTGCCTGTCCCCTGCCCCCTGCCCCAGGTCCAGGTGCAAGAAGGTGGGAACAGCTTGGGGAGGGCTTTCCTGCTGAAGTATGAAGAGCCTGTGGCCATTCACCTACCTGGGACTGTGTAAGCAGGATGGGCAGGACATCTGGTTTGTGGGACCCAGAGACTATACAGCCCTCATAGTACAGAGGAAGACTCTGAGACCAGAGAGGCCACAGAACAGACCCAAGGGCACAGAATAGGGCTGGGATCCAAATCCAGACCCCAATCCATGCTCACGTGTGGCATCTGCTATCTCATTTAATCTTAACGAGTCCGGCACCTGAAGGGTTCATCGGCCTTCTCACGCACAGATGAGGAATAGAGACTCCTTAAAGTTCTCCCAAAGTCAAAGCTAGAAAGGGGCAGAAGCAGAATCTGGGCTGGGTCTGTTGGAGCCCTCTTTTCAGGACCACAGGCGGCAGCTGGACAGTAGACAAGGGGATTAGGAATATAGTCTAAGGGGTGGCGGCCATGTCCTCAAGGACCACACAACTAGGCATTTCCATCAACTGGAGCATTCCCTTGAGCACCCGTGGGCCATACCACATTGCTCTGCTCAGGCCGGCATGCATTTATCGAGCACCTACTCGGTGCCAGGCACTGTGGGCAGGGTGGCCAGGTATCATCCGTCCTGGAGTAATTCATGGCCTGGTGACCTCAGAGGGCACAGATGACTTCCAACATCCCTCCCAAGGCTAGCCATCTGCGGGCTTACTGGTTTCATGAACACCTACTGTATGCATGATAGGAAAAACTGACAGGGAGGAGATGCCAAAGCCCTTGCCAGTTTGTGGTCTGGTTTCCGAGGCCCTGGGCATCCTCATTAATGTCATCTCTTGCTCCTCCCTAGACACCCCCACCCCACGAGGGTGGCTTAGCAGATAGGCCAGTTTTCCTGTGTCCAAGGACTGGCTATACGCCCTAACCCTTGCCTGTAGCCTCGTCCATCCACCCCACCGCTGATTCACACCTGGGATGCCATCTGAAGAGGCCTCACTCCAAGGCCACAACACAGTCCTCAGGGTCCTCAGAGTTTCCCTGTGGACTGAGCTAGGCAGTCTCCTGTCAGAGGTGGGCTTCAAGTCTGGAAACCCTAAGGTCTGTCTGGGAAGTGGGGGGCAGACAACACACACACACCATCTTCCCTACCCGCTCCAGGCCCTTGGCCTGGTCTGTGCCTCATGAATCCATCCCCAAATACATGCTGAAGGCTTATGGTGAGCCAGGCATGGGTCACTGGGATACAACAGTGAACCTCATTGGGTTTACATTCTAGTAGAGAAAGACAGTCAACACTAAAAGTGATAAATGAGTAAATTATATAGTACACTATAAGGTAATGAGTGCCATAAAAACATGTTATCAGGAGTACTAGGTGGGATGTGGGGAGTAGCACCAAATATGATGGTCAGGGCAGTTCTCCTTGAGTGAGATTTGAGCAAAAACATGAAGGAGGTGAAGGCGTGAGCCCTGCAGTTAGCTGTGAGCGTTCCAGGTAGAGGCAAAGCTTGAGCCAAGGCCCTAAAGCAGGCTCATGCCTGGTGTACTTGAAGCCCCTGCCCCTTATTCCGGAGTCCTCCCTGACAAGCACCTCACTTAATTGGCGCTCACTGGCAGCCAGGTGACATGCCACTTACTTTACAGAGATTAACTCATTTAACTGTCCTAACAGCGCTTTGAGGTAGCACCCCTATCATTAGTGTCCCTATTTTAAACCTCAGTGAGGAGACTGAGGCACAGAGAAGGGTAGTGGCTTGCATCGTGAGGCATGGAACCAGGATCTGAAGCAAAGCCCTGCTCTTAGCCACAGCAGGACCTCCTTCCTGCTCAGGTGCGTCAGTCGTCCCTCCGGCCCTGCTCCAGAGCGCCAGGTGCACCCCCGGCCCCGGCCCGTCGTGGGGGGCGGAGGTGGAGGGGCTGCGTCACAGCTCACACCCGCTGCTGCCTTTCCCCCCATTAGCGCAGAGCCAGCAGGACCTTCCAAAACCACAGTCCCAGATAAGAGCACAATTGGAACCTGTTTTGCTTGCAGGCCTGCTGGAGGGGCTGGGCCTCGGGGTGGTGGGAAGTGAGGGGAAGCTGCTGGCAGCACTCTGGCCTCGCTATCAGTAGCCCTGCCCACCCCCTTCCCCATTAGCCCCTTTGAAATTTACCCACCTTATCAGGGGCAGGAGTTTTCTGAGGGAGGGCTGCTACGCCTTTGTGTCCAGCTGTGGAAGCCTGCCTTCCGCCTGGCCCTGCCTCTGCCCAGAGGATACTGTGTATGACCGTGGGGGGCACATGTTGGCAAGAACCCGGGCCTCAGACACCAAAGGGGGTCACTCCTCTCCTACACACAAACCTAGGCAGAGAGAATGCTCTACCCAGGTGCTCTCTCCCTCTCTGACCTCAACACCGCACCCTTGCACTAAGCCTGCAGCACCCCCAACTCTCTTCATCCAGACTTCTCTCAGCCCATTTCCTACCCAATGCCAGGTGGTTGGGCACAGCCTCCAATCCTTCCTCATGTCCCTGACTGGCTTTTCTCAGAATCCAGACCTGTTACATGCCTGACCTTCCCAGTCACACCTTCAGCAAATGTTTATTGAGCATCTACTACACACCAGGCACTGGGGAACAGCAGTGAACACGACAGATCAATCTCGCTCCCCCATGGAGCTGGGGAGAGACAATAAACAAACATAAGTAGGATATAGAGTGTGTCAGAAAGCGATAACTGCTGGTAGGGGGCAAAAATGAAGCAGGGATGTAGGATAGAAAATGTTGGGGCAATTCTGAATGTGTGTGTGAGGGGTCAGAAAAAGCTTGCCTGAAAAGGTGATATTTGAATCAAAATGTGGATCCTATTCTAACGCTTCTATGAGGTTAGGATCACAAACACAGAAGGAGAGAGCAAGGAGGATAGAGGGCAACTAGTCCTACAAGTTCCCTTTTTACCGAGGCTCAGAGAGGGCAGCGAAGTGCCCAAGATCACACAGCACAATGGCAGCAAAGCTGAGCAGGAATTAGAGCCTAGCTAGTACTCTTCCCACTATTACTGCTGCCCCCAGGGCTCTGTGCAGAACCGTCAGGCCATTCTTGGACAGTCTGGGGCTGGGCTGAGCCTGAGAGTATAGATGCTCATAGCCATTTGACTCTGCCTTTTGCAGCAAAGGGGCCCCACTAGGTCATTTTTGAGGCTGAGGGTCAGGACTCAGGACCTGGCTGGAGGATGGCAGGGTGCATGCGGATGGCTTCATGATGCTGGGAGGTCTGCCCTTGTACTCCTGCCCAGTGTCATGATCCTCTGGCTCCCTCACCCACCCTATGTGTTCTCCATCTGCGACCTTGGACATGTCCAAGTTCACCAGTGGCCTGACCTCGAGGGTGTGTTCTTCTGGGAGAAGCCGCTTTCTACTTCCCACCCCTACTCACTCCCAACACATGCCTGCTCTCCTGTGAAGGGGTGAGCGACCTAGAAGGGAGGAGGGAGCTGCCACTGCAGCTGCAGGCAGGTGGCGTGTAGAGTCATGGGGTTAAGGTGGGCAGATCTTGGGGCCTGACTCAATTGGATGGGCTCTAAGGAGACAGATGAGAAAAGGGATGCTGAAGGGAGCTCAGATGAGCAGTCTGTTTGGGCAGGGGCATGCCCTTTGGGCCCGGGGGTGTGGGGGGCAGTATCCAGAGGCCCTCAGAATACTGTTTCTATTGAACAGGAGAAGCCCAAGGCAGCTGGGCTGCTGGGAGAGAGCGCTGAGTCTGGAGACAGAGTTCAAATATCAGCCCTCTGCAGTCTCGCCACATGACCTTGGGCCTTCTCAGCCTCAGTTTCTCCTCTCAGTAAAAGGAACAAGGCTTCCTTCTTCAAAAGGATTCTGTAAGGGGCAAATGAGAAAAAGTGTTAGTGCCTGGTACACACAGCAGGGCTGTCAGCAGTGGACTCCCACCTCTGCGGGAACCTCTTCTCTCTCATCTAGATTGTGGCCAGTTTAGGGAACACTCAACATGTGCCAAGCACTTTAGAAACTTTTTTAGGACTCCTGTTATTGGATTAACCATATCCTGGGTTTATGAGACTCACTATCCATGGGTCCATGCATGGTCCTCTCTTAATTTTTGATATAGAACACTGTGAACCACTGCCAGTCCAGGATCAAGGTTATTACCAGCAGTACTACATGTATTCACTCACTTATTTCTCACATCGATCCTATAGTTTAGCTCTAAATAGTTCCCACTTTACAGATGAGGAAATTGAGGCACAGTTGAGGGTTCAGGGCATCCTCTCCACTGAATGATGTGTTGGGTAAATTCTTCCCATTGACTTCCTGTTCTGGGCTCCAGAGTCCTGGACAATGATGTTGTCCTATGACCCCCATCCCAGCCCTGGCATGTTCTGTTGCTCAGCTGAGAAGATTACAGCCACAGGCTCAGCCCTCCTGCTCCTGTGGGGCCCCATCTTCCAAAGGTGGCACTTGGGGTTGCCATGGGGAGCAGTCTGCCTGGTCCTGTGCTCCCTGCCCTCCAGGACCTTCCCTGGCCCCTCTTGGGCCCCAGTGTTCCTCTCGGCCCAGCTCTCGCACAAGAGTCTGATGCTCCTACCCACTCCCCTATGCTTCTTCCGGGTGGTGCCCAAGAATAAATGAAAAATTCATAAGCGAGGGAATGAATGAGGATGCTGGAAGAGGAAAGGGATATTGACAGAAAAAATACAGAGCATTTCTGAGAGCTGAGGGGAGGTGGGGAGGGGTAGGAGGTGGGCAAGGTGAGACTCAGTTTTAAAAGATGCCCCTCTGCTAGCTCTATATTCAGGGAGGTCCTGTGCCCCTTTGGTTGTGTGCATCCGATCCTCAGATCTTGCTGCCCATGCCCGGACCCTAAGTCCTGCCCCTTCTCCCATGGTGACTTCCCAGATACAGTGGCAGCCACAAGTTTCTCAGAACCGTCTTAAGCTGATACAGCTAAAGCTGCTCCAGGGGCCTGGACTGTGGGCGGGACATCCCTGCGGGGCAGAAGTGACACCAGCCAGGAAGTGCTTGGTGCTGCCAGGAATGGCCAGCTCCTGACAGTGAGTTAGGGAGGGTTTGGGGTCCAGGGCAGAGTCAGGATTAGGCTAAGACTGGGAGGTCCTGGGGCCTGAATTTTCTCAGCAGCATCTAGATGCAATGTCTGGGGAAGTAACTTTCTTTCCCACATATGTGGGTCTTGAACCTGTATGAGGACCTGGCTACTCTTGAGAATCTGTTAAAAGTTATGGACCCCCCCACATCAGAATACACACACACACACACACACACACACACACAATCCCAGGAGTTCCCAGATCCCCTGAAAACCCCCTATGAACCCCGGATTAAGAATCTCTGTCATGAATCATGAGTAATGTGTGAGCAAGACTGTCAGATTAACCTCTAGCAAAACATCTGGCATGCAGTAGGTGCTTAATATGTGTTTATTTCCACAAATCAACACATACGGACTTGTTGGGTGAAGGGAAGGGCAGAGTCAGAGTCAGGGGAAGGGAATGGAGGGCAAGGCAGGGCTGTCACTTAGCTGCTTACAACCCTCCCATGGCTCCCCACTGCCCTCAGAGAAAGGGCAAGGAGTTTGTGGGGCATAGAAGGCCTTGTGTGCGCCTACCCCTGTGGCCCATTTTGCTTCAGCTAACAACCCACATGGTCAGTTCAGCCCTAGGAGCTGCTGGAAGCTCTCCGGCAACATTTACTTATTCCAACATTTACTGAGTATTGATTGCATGTCACACAGGATACAACAGTGTGTCTAGTGCCTTCATGGGGCTGACAGTGGCTCTTGCTCCCAGACTTTTCTATAGACTCTTGTACTTCATCTTCAGAATCCAGGATGGGCATCGTCTCCTTAAGAAGCCTTCCCTGATCCTGCCATTCTCAGGATCACAGCGCATATCTCACCTTATCAAAAAACAGTCCTACCCCTTCTTTGTCTGTCTCTAGCCCTAGGCTGGGGGTCCATAGAAACAGGGGCTTTGTCTTATTTGTTTAGCATCCTTGGAATCCAGGGCAGTGTCTAGCAAATAGCCGTGCGTGAAATAAAAGGATGGACAGATGGATGGAGGGATGAATGGAATTTGTTGGGGCCGAGGGTACCAACTAGAAAGTGGAAGGGGCATGGGGGCTGGGGCTGAGGTAAGTCTGGGAATGTCCCTGGGGAGGACAGAGGGAGTGGGGAGGGTACGAGGCTGAGTTCCCTCCTCTTGGCTCCCGTGTGAGACTTGATTGCCTTGAACAACAATGGCCACAGGCCTGTGGGAAAAAGGAGGGTCAGGGGAGGGGTGACGAAGAATAGGATTTGCTTCCTGGTCTGGGGTTTCCAGCCGTTCCCACCCCACCCTGGGGCTCCAGTCAGAAGCACCCCCTCCCCTGAAGTGACTCAAGCCCTGCCAAGTGGGGAGGGCTACGGGAGAGGCAGGCAATACAGACTACTGTGTCTGGCCCCTGGAGAGGGGGCATGGAGCTCTTACCTCCCTTGATCGTGACCTCTGTGTCACCAGCTCCAGAAGGGGCTGAGACATTCCTTGCCCTGTGCTAAGACTCTAAGACCACCTCAGAGAGAGCAGGGGCTGGCCGCCTGAGGTCACACAGCTGTCAGGGCTGGATTTATGGCCTCTGCTTTCTTCATTCTAGGGCGGGCCCTGCCCAGCTCTGCCAAGCCAAGGAGATGGCTTCTCTGAAGGTCCTCTCTCCCGATGGAGCGGAAAAGCCAGGCCTGCTCTGAGGGTCCCACCCCAGTCAGAGGTGATCAGAGGCCTGGCTCAGCTACCCACCCCTCGGACACTGGTGGGCAGAAGGAATAGGATAGAGGGTTGGTGGGAAGGGAGCCGTCCTTATTCTCTCTACCATCCCAACCCTGCGAATGCCTCCCACGTCCTTCGCCACTAAGGCTGCCCTTTCCTTTGGCTGCCATCCCGGAGGAGAGGTACGGAGAGGGGGAGAGAGAGAACAAAGGCTGGAGAGGGGTCCTCTCCTCAGGGATTTGGGGACTGTAAAAACAGGAGGGCTGTGTGTATGAAGCCAGGATGCCTCCACTCCCCAGAACTATGGCTCAGAGCTAGAAGGAGGCTCCAGCTAAACCAGTCTAATGATTTATTTCGTAGGGATGCGGTAGAGGCCCACGGAGGGAAAGGATATGCTCAAGGTCGCATAGCATTATAGCTGCTGAGCTTATGGAGTGTTTCTGTGGTACAAGGCACTTTTCCATGCACTTTACACATATTAACTCCTGAATCCTTTCAGCAACCTTATGAGGCAGGTGCACTATTATATTCCCTATTGCACAGATGGAGAAACTGAGGCACAGAGAGGTTAAGGAAGTCGCCTGAGCTCTCACAGCTTATGAGCAGCAGAGCTGATCTGTGAGCTCAGGCAGCCTGGCTCCAGGGCCTCATACATAATCACATGCTTTGTTGCCTCTTGCTATAGTTACCAAGTAGGAGTCTTGGTTTCTCCTTGGCTTCTGCCTGCTCTGTGGCTTCAATTCAGTCTCACATGGTCGCTGTGCCTTTATACTAATAAATATAATATTACTATTTGCATTCACTGACCTTTTGAATGGTGTAGGCACTATGAACAAATGCCTTTTCTACATAATATAATTTAATT